>NT_166305.2:1851553-2151553 GCF_000001635.26 Mus musculus
TATACATATCTCACACATGTACCACACACACACCACATACAACTCTCTCTCTCTCACACACACACACACACACACACACACACACACCACAAAGTATGCTTGTGCACATAGCTATGCCTATTTTTCACAGAGAAGTATTTGTGTTTCTTCGCTTACTTCAATTAAAACAGTGATTTCCAGTTGTGCCCACTTCCAGAGAATGTCAAAGTTGTGTGTCTCTTTACATCTGTATAAAATATCACTGTGCACGTGGACCACATTTTCTTTATCCATTTGTCTGCTGATGGGCATCTTGGCTGCCTCCATTTCCCAGCTACTGGGACTAGAGCAGCAGTGAGCTTGTCCAGCAAATGTCTCTTGATGTCCCAACAATCCCTCCCAAACACACAGATCTGCTTTAGTTGGGTTTTTAGCTTTAACTTTTGGAAATGTAGAAAAAAACATCTTTGAATCAGTCTGTGTTGACTGTCAATGTAAATGTTTTGAAGGGAGGGAAGGTTAAATATCGAGGAAGGTAATGATGTGTGCCAAGGGACAGCTCTGTGTTTATAACCGAACAGACCAAACTTTTATTATTAAACAACCTAGAGTCACATTGCAGTGAAAGGCAATCAAAGTACCTCCCACTGACCTTGAACACACTTTGTAGCCAGAGCCAGTCTTGAACTTGTGATTTTTCTGCCTCCTAGCCTGGCCAAAGACAACATTTGTATGTCTGTGCTGGTACACGTGCCTGTGTATGTGTGTAGTCAGAGGTCAACACTGGGGGTCTTCTGTAATCATTTTCTACCTTATTATTCTTGATGTTTTTGGAAGAAGCCCAGTTTTATTTATCTGTTGAGTATTATCGCCCTGCACGCTGCAGCAGGGCTAGGTCACCAAATGGGCTAGCCTCCTCCACCTTAAGCTTTGAACCTGGGGCTCCCTGTTTAGTTTTGGGTTGGCCATTGAGCCTTGGGAATCGAGCTGTCTTTGCCTTCTCGGAGCAGGGATTCGGACACATGTCATCCAGTCAGGTCCTCATGCCGTGTGTCAAGCACTCTACTCACGGAGCCATCTCCCCAGCATCCCCCTCCCCCACATCCCTATCAACATTTCTAATGAAAGAAGTTTAAGACAAAAGATTCCCCTCACAACTTCATGAGTTTACTTTAAAGCCCAACTGCAGGGGCTGAGAAGAGGGCCTGCCCAGGCCTGACAGTGGGGATGGGGATTACAAAGGCCCTGGGGAGCTTTGTAGATGACAAAGTGACAGATGCTTAATTTTCATTTCCTCTGTTTAGTTTAGAGTTGCAGTGCTGGGTATTGAACCTAGGACCCTGTGTACACGGAAGGCCAGTGCTCTGAGCCTCCCACCCCACACCACCCCAAAGACTCTGAATCTTGACCAGGCTTGTGATTGTATAACTGTGCATGGGTCAAAACTCACTGGACTACACAACTGGACAAGAGGGGAAATTCTGCTGCAGACATAGCTCAGTTAGTAGAGGGCTGGTCTATCACACGTGAAGCATGAGTTCAATCCCCAACACCATGTAAATCAGAACACACATATAGGAGGTACCCAGCGCTGTGGAGGTGGAGCCAAGAGGAACTGAAATTGAAGACCATTCTCAGCTAGCTATATGGTGGATTTGAGGACAGCCTGAGCTATGAGACACTCTTAGCAATACTCTCGGTACTCCTCCCCAACCAAAACAAACAAACAAACCAAACAACAACAACAACAAAAACCAAAGAAGCAAAGAACACCTGAGAATAAAAAGAACAACAAAACGAGGAAAATGTCAATGTAAGCTATATCTTAAAATTATAAATATAATTAAATATGTAAACATTTCATAAATATTAGCTTTAACTATTCAGATCAAACAGTCTGTGGTTAGGGTAACTACATGTTACTAGAAGTTTCCTGTGAGGAGCTGGCTAAGTGGTGTAGAGCACTGCTCTTGCAGAGGACCTGGGTTTGATGTCTAGTGCCCACACAACCAGTGGCTCACAACTATCAGTACTTTCGGTCCCAGAGGATCTGACACCTTCCTCTGACTTTTGTGTGCATTGGGCATGCACATGGTGCACATACATACATCAATACATACATACATACATACATACATACATACATGCACACATACACACAATACATCAATACAAACACTCATAGATAAATACTTTGAAAACATAATTAATTTACTTCATTAGATTCTTAGAGGAGGAAATTAAATACAGGTTTGTTACTTACTTTGTATGATGATATGTTACAGGGTATAGGAGAATGAGTACCTGCAGAGAGGAAGCCCATGGGCTGAGGGAAACCTAGGGCAGGCCAGGCCCTGAGAAGGGCTGGGATGTTAGCAGGGTGACAGATACTTGTGACACTGAGGGAGCCTGGAGGCCAGCGTGCACTTTGGCATGCCAATAGGCACGGCAGGTAGCCATTGTCCCCACTGCCTTTCCCAATCTGGAGAATTGGACTTTCCTTTGAACCTGACAGGATTTTGAACTCTTAGAAAAGAATTGTCAAAATGTAAAATATAATGGCAGCGATCTGTTTTGAAGGACATTATCTTTAAGGGACAGTCACAGCCTCCATGAAAAGTTTCATGGTACTGTCACTTAAGAGTTCAGTAGGTGTCATGGTGACTATGTCTGTGCCATGGAACTGCTATTTAGAGGGAGCACATGTGGCCCCACCACCACGTATTAGCTGAAGGCAGCGGGCCAAACTGTAAAGGGACTTGACTACAAGTTAGGCAGGGTTAGCCAAATCTATGTCACAAAAGCATCTAGCCTGGGCTCCCATATTTTACAAAGGATGTCGAGAAGGGTGGAGAGAACCACACAGGGGGATCAGATCAGGGAGAGTGCCTAGAAGGAGGTGGTCAGCTGTGTGGTGGACTTCCCTAAGCACAGTACTATGTGAGGTACCAGCAGTTGGGTTTCTGTGAGTTCAGGGACAGCCTAGAGTTAGTTTCAGACCTGTCTTTTTAAGGAGGTGGTGAAATTAGCGGAGCTGTGATATTTTGTCCCAAGAATCACATTCTTTACATGGTGAAGTGTCCTCTGCTATAAAAAGAGAAGAAACAAATCACACCAAGCGTCCATCCTAACGAGCCAGGCTGCACCGGCAGAAGATTAAGTAAATAGGAACAGAAGGTCACAGCGATCGCTTGACAGACAACGGCCTATACCATTTGATTCCAAAATTAGCAGATGAGCTGAGAGACTCTCCTCCGAAGTGTCGCAGCTGGAGGTGAGCCTGGCTCTGGCTGACACTGGTCTCCTGGATTGCTGCTTGGAGGCTGAGACCTCTCTGTGGGAAGAAGGACTCCCTTGCCATTCTAGGCCAGTAGCAGCATTTCCAGAGGGGTGGCTCATTCACTGGCTTCCAGCTGGTGATGGAAGTGACCTTGCTGTTGACAGCCCAATCAGCCCACTCAGAGGCTTATCTAGAGTAGCTGTCTCTCTGGAATGAGGGGCAAAGGGGTTGAAGTTCAACTCACTGCCCTTGCTTGGCTCTCATGGTCTCCCCAGTCATACCGTTTCATCTCCAGCCTTCTCCGAAGGCGTAGGAAATAACACGCTGCAGCTGATCATGGTTGTACACACCCTGTGACCCCAGAGCTTGGGTGTTCAAGACCAGTCAGGGCTACAGGAGCCCCTGTCTTAGTAAGCAAAAGCAATAAATAAATAAAGCCCTTCCTTTGGCAAGCCGATTCTCCTTAAAGAGCACCAAACGGGGCCCGGGAAGATGCTCGCTGGGCAAAGTGCGTGTTGGTCTAGCATTAGGACCTAAGTCTGACTCATAATGAGCTGCCAGTGCTGGGGTGTACCTGTGTGGCCAGCGTTGCTGGAGACCGAGAATGTCCTGGGGCTTTCTGGTTAGTTCATCTCTGAGCTCTACATCCCCTAGGGGCCTTTTGTCCAGGGGACTTAAACATATTTTATCTGATTCTTTCTCCTAGTCTGTGTGACAAGCACTTCTTGAACATCTGCTGTTTCCCATACTGTGCTGGGCACCTGAGACACAATGGTAAGACAGGCCAGTCTCTTTCCCCTTGAACTTGCAGCCCACTGTGGTGGTCCTCAGCTGTTTCTTCTACCTGGCCACGTTTGAGGGACACACATGGCTTTATGCAAGTCAGTGAATCAGTGTGACCAAAGCTCTCCCAAATAAACCAGAGACTAGCGACTAGAGACACTTAAGTCTCTAGTGTTTAGATGCTGTGATGGTGACTCACTCAGTGTCTTTAGGGCAAAGAGGAGGGACACCCACAGTGGAGGGACACCTACGGTGAAGGGACACCCACGGTGGAAATGGAGTTAGACAAAGGTCAAAAAGGAATGACATTCAAAGAAACCCGAAAGAGTAGCGAGTGCTTCATCAGAGGGCATAGGACGGGTGTTAAGGTGAGACAGCATTCTAGTCTATTCTAGCATTCAGAGAGAAAGCAAAGTGGTGGACAGGGGAGGGATGCAGGAAGGAGAGCTAAGCGTGGACTCCTTTCTGGGAGCATGTGAAGTTTGAGGGTCTGTTAGCAATCTTTCATTGCTGTGACCCTAAGGAAAGAAAGGCTTAGTATGGTTTTCGGTTTAAGGTTATGCCCGCTCCAATGGATGCCCCCACACCTGTCCAGTTTAACTGGACTGGGGGAGGGGGCGCGGGGGGAAGTGGCAGAGGGAGTTGAAGGTAGTGGAGGATGGATGTGATCGATTTACACGGTATAATTGTTTGAAGCCTTCAAAGAATAAATAATATTTTAAAAAGGGGGTAGTCTGTCATAGTGTGGAAGGGGCTACGGAAGGAGCACAGTGGGTCATGCTTGCCAGCGATCAGGAAGCAAACAAGCAGACAGGAAGTAGGGCTGGGCTCTACAGCCTCCACCCACCCCTAGAGACTCATCTTCTCTAGTAAAGCTCCACCTCCTCCAGTAAAGCTCCACCTCCTCTAGTAAAGCTCCACCTCCTCTAGTAAAGCTCCACCTCCTCTAGTAAAGCTCTACCTCCACTAGTAAAGCTCTACCTCCACTAGTAAAGCTCCACCTCCTCCAGTAAAGCTCCACCCCTCTAGTAAAGCTCCACCTCCTCTAGTAAAGCTCCACCTCCTCCAGTAAAGCTCCACCTCCTCCAGTAAAGCTCCACCTCCTCTAGTAAAGCTCCACCTCCTCTAGTAAAGCTCCACCTCCTCTAGTAAAGCTCCACCTCCTCTGGTAAAGCTCTACCTCCACTAGTAAAGCTCCACCTCCTCCAGTAAAGCTCCACCTCCTCCAGTAAAGCTCCACCTCCTCTAGTAAAGCTCCACCCCTCTAGTAAAGCTCCACCTCCTCTAGTAAAGCTCCACCTCCTCCAGTAAAGCTCCACCTCCTCTAGTAAAGCTCCACCTCCTCTAGTAAAGCTCCACCTCCTATAGTAAAGCTCCACCTCCTCTAGTAAAGCTCCACCTCCTCTAGTAAAGCTCCACCTCCTCCAGTAAAGCTCCACCTCCTCCAGTAAAGCTCCACCTCCTCCAGTAAAGCTCCACCTCCTCTAGTAAAGCTCCACCTCCTCTAGTAAAGCTCCACCTCCTCTAGTAAAGCTCCACCTCCTCTAGTAAAGCTCCACCTCCTCTAGTAAAGCTCCACCTCCTCTAGTAAAGCTCCACCTCCTCTAGTAAAGCTCCACCTCCTCTAGTAAAGCTCCACCTCCTCTAGTAAAGCTCCACCTCCTCTAGTAAAGCTCCACCCCTCTAGTAAAGCTCCACCTCCTCCAGTAAAGCTCCACCTCCTTCAGTAAAGCTCCACCTCCTCTAGTAAAGCTCCACCTCCTCTAGTAAAGCTCCACCTCCTCTAGTAAAGCTCCACCTCCTCTAGTAAAGCTCCACCTCCTCTAGTAAAGCTCCACCTCCTCCAGTAAAGCTCCACCTCCTCCAGTAAAGCTCCACCTCCTCCAGTAAAGCTCCACCTCCTCTAGTAAAGCTCCACCTCCTCTAGTAAAGCTCCACCTCCTCTAGTAAAGCTCCACCTCCTCTAGTAAAGCTCCACCTCCTCTAGTAAAGCTCCACCTCCTCCAGTAAAGCTCCACCTCCTCCAGTAAAGCTCCACCTCCTCTAGTTAATCTCCACCTCCTCCAGTAAAGCTCCACCTCCTCCAGTAAAGCTCCACCTCCTCTAGTTAATCTCCACCTCCTCTAGTAAAGCTCCACCTCCTAAAGGTTCCATCCCTGCAAAGTCACCCAGTAGCCGGGGACCCACATATGAGCAGGTGGGAACCTTTCACATCCAGACTGTAGCAGTGTAGTAGGGATGTTGAGTCAGAGATGAGTGGTACCGAAAGCTGTCATTGGGGCAGCAAAGGGTGCGGGCAGCCCAAGAAGCTGTGTTAAAACTCTCACATTTAGGAAGGCACCCTAAAAATTCTTGCATGTAAGGAACTGGGGAGAAAGCGGAGGCAGAGACATCAGGCTTGAGGCCACTGGCAGGAGAAACAGGTTAATTTCCAGTCCACAGATGGGGAAACCAAGCCCCTAGCTTCACAGGGTTGCCTAGGGCCGACTGTCCAGTCGGGGTTAACCCAATTAGTGTAAACCCAATCAATCAGATGGCCGCCTTCCAGAGTTCTTGTGTCCAGTACTCACAAGTGTGGTCTTACAGTTTCTCATTCAAATATCGGATCCTAATGACAGTCCATCTTCCCAAATGAGGCTAGTCCAGTCTGCTCTTGTCTAAGAGTGGATAGAGCAGTCACCTCACAAGGGGATCCGTGCACACCGTCTGACCTTGAAGAAGGTTGTTAGCTAATCTGAGCACTACTCAGTTTCCTAGGCTCTCAGTACGATTAGTAAGAAGAGGTTCTGCCACTGCCAAGTGGCTGCCCAAAGTTTAATCATTAAGCAACTTTACAGAGCACTTTTACAAATTCAAGACAATTGGAAAATCAGCTTAGTTCACCTTGTTTTCCCAAACCATTTTTTTTCTAACTCACGTTAGATACCCCTGACAGCCACCATGTTAAACCAGGATTAGGGTGACTGTAGTTGGTGGAGAGCAGGGACGAACAAAGGCATCACTGTCACAGCCCCTCCCCCAGACACAGGTGCAAAGGGCAGCTAAGAGGCTTTGAGAACTGTGTGAACTCTGGCCTGGGCTCGCGTCCTACCAGCGGTCGGTCCCAGTGAGTCTGAGAATTGTTTTCTTATCTGTAAATTGGGCTCAGCTCACCCGATACTGTGAGAGTTTAATGGTCTCATGTGTGTCGGAGACCTCCAAATGTTGCCCACAGGACTGTCCTGTGACCAGCTGTAGCAACTGCCTTTGTTTCAGCCTTGCTGGCTGTCATAGGGACTGAGTGTAGAGCCAGTCCAGCTAAGGTGGGAGAACCTTGCAATTGCCGGGGAGCCATCCCCAAGCAGGGGAGGCAACAGCACAGATTTCCCAGAAGTCAGACAAACGAACGAACGTATCCAGCTTCACTTCATCCTTGGCTTTGTGCACAGCAACGTTAAATCCTGCACTGGATCTGCTCTGAGTGTGAGACCAACCTGGACTACATAGCTTCAGGTCAGCCTGGTCTGTAGAGATCTATGTCAAGCACACCTTTCTAAGGAAGAACAAACAAAACAAAAAAACAAACAGACAGACAGTCAAACAAACAAAAAACAAGAAGGGACTAGGCACACTCCAGACCCTTTGGTGGGTAACAACCCAATCCTGGCTTACTGAGAACTGTATTTGTGGAGGTAGTTGAGAAGCCTTTGTGTCCTGCATACTAGTGAGGGTCTCCCCATTCGCCACCTGTTCGTTTGGTTAGGGTGGTAATCATAGCACTTTAGGTTAGCTCCTTTCTACAAACCCATCTAACAGCCTGATTGTCCTTAAACGAATCTGAGGTCTGTGTCATTATACACTCAGGTGAACAGGCACCCAGACATACTAAACTTGGTCAGTGTCTCCCTAGGGCAGCACCCAGTGCCTGAGCTCACTGTCAAGACCAAATTCTGCTATAAGATAGAGGTATAGGGGAGGAGGAGAGAGGAAGCCAGCCAGCTTTGCAGACACCGGGTCCTATTCAGGGCTCCTCCGTCCTCTGATGTCATGCGCTTCCTGCTTTCGCACTGCAGAGTCTGGCGATCAGTCGACTGAAACGGGATGATCACCGCCACTATCTTGCATCTTATTTTCCATGATCACACTGTCACCTAGCCAACTGCCCCGCCCCCTAATCCCGCGACTCTTGGCTTTCCAGCTCGTATTGTCTTCCCCTCCCCCCCGCCTCCAGGAAGACGGCTTCCAAGCAGCAAGTACCAGGAAACCCCACTACTGGTGGTGACTCCGACTGAGGCTTGGGGTGGGGTCGGAGTGAATCTTCTGCTCTTGCTTGAGAGTCCAAAACCCTAGCTTAAAAAATGATTTAAAGTATGTAATATACATATATATGTGTAAATTCGTATAGTCAAGCTGGGCGCGATGGTGCACGACTGCAACATCGGTCTGCAAACTCAGACTTGAGGCAGGAGTTTCGCTGAGAGTTCGTGGACAGACCAGCTTGTGTTATACAGTGGTCTACAGTTCAGCTTAGGTTAGAGTAAGATTCTGTCCAAAGAGCTAAAAAAAAAGAGAAAGGAAGGAAGGAAGAAAAGGGAAAGGAAGAAACATTAATTGTTCAAGTGACAGAGCTCTCCCTCTGTCCAGGAGCCCAGGCAAGGACCATTAGGAGCGGGGCGAGACCATTGCACTCTGCACTCTCCGTCCGGGCCCAGCCCCCTCCCCCCCTCGACACCCGCCACCGCGCAGCTCCGCGCCGCCGCCCAGCGAGCGGGAGACTCCCCAGGGCTCTTTAAATACGAGCTATAAATACCACCGGGCTCTGCGAGCACGTCACCGCCCCGCCGGCTTCCGATTGGCCTCTCTGGGTATCTCATTTGCATAGGGGCTGACACAACCGTGCCGCGACCTGGACGGGAGCGCGCCTGCCCCTCCCCGGCAAGTCAGTGGGCGGAGTCGCCGGACCTGCAGACCGCCAGGTCTGAAGTAGGGCGGGGTGGGTTGGCATGTGTCCGTCATCCCTGCCTCGCAGAGGCTGAGACAGGAGGATTGCCTCGAGTTCCAGGCTGGCCTGGGCTATGTAAAAATGTGGAGAGAAAACTATACATATATACATATATATGAATATATATACACACATACACATATGTATGTGTGTGTGTATACACACACATATATATACATATACATACATACACATATATACACATGCATATATTTTTAATGAAATAAAATGGGGCAGGTGGTGGTCCAGTAGGACGTCCTCCGCCTTCAGGGAACATCAGCTCTGCCCGCCGATTGACACTGGATCTTTTTGCTTTCTACGAAAAGTTTTCAAGGAGACCCGGGAGCAGATGCTGCGGGTGGCTCCTAGCGGCTAAATTTAAACCACGTGAGAGCTGACCCGCCACGGTTCTGTGAGATGACTGGCCACTCCGATGCTCAAAACAGACTGCGTGCTGTGGTCGCTGTAAGACGCAGCGAGCTGGAGAAGAAAGCCAGCAGGGCTCGGAGATGCAGGACTTACGATGTCTCCCGGTTTAGAACCAAATTTAAACTGCATCCGGGTGCGGTGGAGCTGAGGCAGGAGGATTGAAAGCCACGTAGTGAGATCCTATTTGCAAACAAACACCCAAGCCGAATTTAAAAAGCAAAAAACAGTGTCTCCCTCCAGCCGGGGGTTAAAAAGCCAGGTCCTGAAAGCAGGCGCGGCACATCCAGGAGGGTCTGTCAGGTTGTGCGAAGTAGTCAGACAAAAAGCACAAGCCACAAACATCTTACTAAATTATATTAATCGACGTTCTCCCGTGACATCTGTGTAGTCCTAAATAACCCAGAGCTCATTCAGCGACTTCACGTAACAGTGAAGACAATGCCTCAAAGCGGACTGCTTCGTAGTTTGCAGTTTTTTTTTTTCCTAAGAGAGAGAGAGACAGAGACAGAGACAGAGAGACAAGTAAGCGCTTTGGATTCTAGCAAAAGAGCTCCCTCTGCTGGCAAATGCTTCACCATCACAGATACCCATAGACAAAGATGGGGCAGGCTGGTATCAGGACTCTCAGGGTGAGCTGCCAGAGCTTCAGGATGCTGTTAGGTGAAATCACAGATGCCATTTTTTTGGTTACTCTCAAGTAAATGAAATCATACAATTGTGAATGTTGCTTTATGTTTTTAACCCACACATGCCAATAAAAGCCATTTTTAAAAACCTTATAACTAACCCTGATTAAATTAAAGCAAGAGACAGATGTGTTGTGCAAACATTATTAACTATGTATATATAGAATATTTGCATCATAGACACCTTCCGATAGTTTTAGTATTGTGGAGGAATTTTTAAAAAAGAAGATTTTATTTTAGTTTTAGTTACATGCTTCCATGTGAATGTCTGTCACCTGTGTGCTGTGTCCACAGAGGTCAGAAAAGGGATGGCTTCTTTCATCTCTCCTACAGTGGGTGCTGGAAACTGAACTGGGATCTTCTGGAATAGCAGCAAGCATTCAGTTGCTAAGCCATCTCTGTGTAACTGATCTGACTGATCTGAAAGCACTATGTACGTCAGGCTTCATTGTTACCTCTTTGCGTGCCTAGTAAATACGAAGGCTTTAAAATGCCCAGAAAGCCCTGCTTTAACTGGAAATCTAGCCATTTACCCAGAGCTAGTGGAGCCATGGAGCCCGGAGAAGAACTTACAATGGACACTTTACTAAACAGACACATTCCCTAACTACATTATGAATATTTGTCGTTATACCCACAGACAAACGTAGTTCTCGCTGCTAATCAAGGGAACTTCTCTTTGCAACAGAGGAAGGGCATTGCCAAAACCCAAAATGAAACAAAACAACAGAAACTGATAAAGAGAATCCGTGGAGCCCAGTCCCAAGGATCTGTCACAATACGACTCCTGCACCCGAGGCTCAGGGATCCCTGTAGAACAGGGGGTGGGAAGATTGTAAGAGCCAGAGGAACAGGAAGTGTACTGTGAGATCGCGTCTCTGGAAACACAATTTTGGTTATGCTCATGAAGTCCCCTCATCATGGCTGCCTAAACAAGAACTGGATGACACCACCACCAATGGACATGCTACCACGGAAGGGGAAGCTCCAGGGGCCTCCACCCTAGAGGAAGAACTATGGGCAACCAGGAAACGCGGAGAGCAGGAGAAATGATCTTCTCCAGGTAGAGTACGTGAATTGGTTATCCAGTGCTAGTGGTCAGTCCTTTAAAGGGTTTAAAGATTTATTTATTTTATGTTGTATATGAGTACACTGTTACTGTCTTCAGACACACCAAAAGATGGCATCAGATCCTGTTATAGATGGTTATGAACCGCTATTGTGGTTGCTGGGAATTGAACTCAGGACCTCTGGAAGAATAGCCCGTGCTCTTAAATCACTGAGTCATCTCTCTAGCCCCCAGACCTAAGGTTTAAACACAGGTAACATTATCAAGACCAAGCAGGCAAACAGGTTGTATTTATGTATATATGTGGTGGTTTGAATGAGAATGGATCCCAATAGGTTCATATTTTTGGACACTTAGTGCCCAGTTGGTGAACTGTTTAGGAATGATTAGGAGGTATAGCCTTGTTGGAGGGGTGTGGCCTTGTTGGAGGAGGTGTGGCCTTGTTGGAGGGGTGTGGCCTTGTTGGAGGGGTGTGGCCTTGTTGGAGTGGGTGTGGCGGGGGGGTTGAAAACACATTTTGGCTGCTACATCCACAGCTCGTCACCTTTGGGAGCTGCTTGTTTTGGGGAGGAAAGATCTATGTTCAGAGTTCACTGTTGAGACTGCTCAGAGTTGTTAGGAGGCCTGAAGCTAACTGAAATCAGCGATGAGGGGATACATAAAGAACCCTTGTGTCTCCGTGGCGACAGCTAAGATGTGCGTTAAGTGTCCCACAGTAAGCGCATTGCCCTCCTCTGTAAAACGCTGTGGATAATGATCACAAATTGCCTGTCATCTCTATTCTCTCAGCTCAGAGGAAGACTTGGAAGTATAAGAAATGATTATAAGAAATTACTTAGAGAAAACTTGAGGGCTGAGGAAAGGACTCACCCTGTGTCAGCCTAGGGTAGGTAACCAGCACTCTTAAGGCAATGCAAAGTTCTTCGCTGCCCCGAGCTAAGGCTTTATGTTAGGAGCTGTGTGTCCCCACCTCTCATGTCTGCTGTTAAACTCGTCCCAGGATGACTATGTGTGTGTGTATATATATATATATATATATATATTGCAGGGCGATGACTGTATTTGGATAAAGCTTTCACTAAAACAGAATAAAATGGCATTCTCAGTGTGGCTCCCATGCTGTATGGCCTGTGTCTATAGAAAGAGGCTGATAGGACATGGTCATTGGGTCACAGTGAGAACCATCGATTTGGGAGCCTACATGGGCAGCCTCAGGAGGGACCACGCCTGCTGATGACCTTTGACTTCTAACCTCCAGAGTGGCCGGCTGCATGTGCTACATATATATGTGGTTGCTACTTTGTTTCTAAGGTTCTAGGAAGAGAGTAAAGGCTCTTTCCCTTAGGTCAGAAACTCTGTCTTCTTCATACCTCAAGCCAGTTCTAAAGGCCCCATTTAAATATACCTGGTGGCTGCCTTTTTCTCTGTTATTAAATGGTGACTACACATCATTCAGCCGTAGTTCACATATATAATGCGCACACCCAAAAGCTCAGAGGCTGCTTGGACGTACAGCAAAAGGCTTTGCCATTGACCCAGCTACACTGCAGTTAGACGTGAGCTAGCAGGGTCCTGGAGTGACTAGTGAGCCAATAGTTAGGCCAGCAATGAATGTAACTGTTTATATTGCAGATGGTGACCCTGAACTCTGATCTTCCTGCCTCTATCTCCTGAGCATCAGGATTACAGATGTGTGCCAAGACTCCCAGTGCTGGGTATGCTTGGTAATTATTCTACCAAATGACCCACATCTCTACCCTGCCAATTTGCAATCAATTGCAGGGCTGACTCTTGAGTCCCATAGACTTAAAAATGACCCCCTCCCTGTCATCCATGCATGCTTAACTCCCGAGCTCTTTCTGTGTTGATACATGACTTGAGTTCTGTATTTTACCAAGTGAGGTATGCTAAGTCTGGGTTATAATATCAAACTATTTTAGGTTTTACAAACAAACAAACAAACAAACAAACTGAGAAAAAAGTTTTAATTGTCTTAAAAACCAATTATTCCTTCAAAGTTATGCCTTATCCACAATTTCCTTTAGCTAATTTTACTCTATAGATCAATACCCCAAAGGACATGTTTAGTTTGAAGAATTACTACGTAATGAGATGTTGTGACATCAGGGCCAAACCAAGGTCTCTTCCAAACCTCACTGCCATATTATGGAAGCACTGTGGGACTTGCTATTTACAAAGAGGGTCCCCAGGGAAGCCACATAACTTGGTCAAAGTTATGGTCAGAACTATGTCTCAGACTCCGTAGTGGGTCGGTCTGATGCTGCTTGTATTCTAATGCTAAATACTGGCTCTCAAGATGTGGTGTCTCTCTTTCAGATAACTCTGGCTTGTGTCAAGTTGACATAATATTAGTTACCATACAGTCTGACTTCCAGGTCAACTCCTCAGTCAATAGAGAATATTACCAACAGATAAAATCAGAAATAGTAACCATAGGCTGAATACTAACTGCTTTTATATTGCATGCAGGGCAATATTTTAGAAATTACATTAAAAAAATATCAAATCCACACGATACACGTGAAACAGCATGAAGAAGAGAGAAAGGCCCTGTAACCAAACGCATTCTAGAGATGGTGGATCAAATGGAGTTGTTTGTTTAACTGAACTACACTAAGTCTGCAACATTAGAGGGAGCCACTCACAGGTGCCGCCATTATGGATCCTGTTGTCACACAACCAACCACTTTCAAGAAATAGCAAACATGAGTGAGTAGGGGTATATTCTGTTTTGCATGGAGGACTATCTGAGCTGTCCTTGGGCCCAGAGATGGCACAGAAAGAGGCCCTTGACACCCTGGGACACTGTTCTATGCCAAGTATTGCCATCACCACTTTCTGGCATTTTAAAACATGTTGCTTATCTGTCAAAGCAGTTAATTAATTTAGGTGTCTTTAAAGCCTTTGGCTATTGTTTATATGTCTAAAAGATACATTTGGAAAGATAAAAGTTTTTCTTGTTAAGAGATTTTTCCAAATATGGTATAGGGATTTGGGTGTGCTCCATGACGGGAGCTGTGAACTGGTGGTAGAAGCTAATAAAACCTGAAGTCAGCCTGGCAGCAGCTAATGTGGCCTGGTGCTCCTCACTCCTGGCTCAGTCTGAGTTCTAGACCACCCAGAGCAACACCTGGCCGTCTACAACGTCAAGGTTCAATATTTTCTTTTTGGTTGGCCTAAGGTTGGAGAGCAGCTTTAACAGCCCGTGTCACCCAGCAGCGTTCTGTCCCGTCAATAAAAACTAGAAGGAACGAAGTCCGGGGCCTGATTTACTGTTTCTCTAGTGCCTGCGTCAACTTCCAAGGTCCACTTTCCAGTGACACCCTCTGCCTTCCATCTTCCTCCTTATGGCCACTGCCAAGAACCCCAGAGCTTGATCAGTCTCTATCTGATTCCAATAAACGGTTTTTGAGTTTCCTTCTGAGTCTTTTTTTATTATTGTTCTTTTATTAACAAGACAAAGCTAATGGTTGTTATGATAGGAAAGGGACAACACACTCACTGGAGGTTTTTCCTTTAACTTCCTGTTGATTCTTTGTGAGTTTCATACCATGCACCCCTCCCCCACTCGTTTTTCCACCCCATTTCTGCCCTTCACCCTTGCAACCTCCCCCCCTCCCCAATAAAACACACAAGCAAGCAACAGACAATAACAACAAAGCATAGAGAACAGTATGTCACAGTGTGTCCCACAGTGTGTCGCTCTGTGCTCTGTCCACACACCTTCACTTGCAAATGTTCATTGCAATGAGTCATTGGTCTGTTTCGACCAGTGACACCATCAATACTGGATCCTCATCAGGACTCCTCCTGGCTACCCTGTTGTTGCCTTGTGTCATCAGCAGGATTGGCCTTTCACACATCCCAAATGTTCACAGATGATATAGATTTTGGGGCAGGCCAATTCAGAGCCCTGGATCTGGGTCTGGGTGGTAGCTGAGCTGGTCAGCCCATCTCAGCTAGGCCATCCAGTGCTGCCATCAGCAGAAGGCAGGGTCAGCTCTCCTGCTCTCCTGCCCCCAGGGATGGCTCAGCCACACCCATGCTTTCAGATCCAGCTCCACTGTGTCACCCAGTCAAAGTTCAGGGCCCACACTCGCAAGTGCTGCAGCCAGTGAAGGACTGGGCCGGCTCTCCCGCTCTCATGGCCCAGGGCCAGTTCTCCGGACTGCCACAGATGGTGAGGAACAGACAAGTGTCCGGGGCCAGCTCTCCCAGGCTTTTGTCTTCGAGGCCAGCTCACCTGCACCCCTTCCACCAAGGCCAGCTCTACTGCGCTTGCCTAGGTGTGGCCCATCCAGGGTCCATTCTCCCTACTGTCTCGGGTGAGAGAGGTGATGAGGGGTAGGGCATACCCCGAAACCCACACCACTGCCCTCCTGAGCTCACCCCCTTGTGGCTGGCTCACTTGTTCACGTGCCCACCGCCCACCCCCACGCCCTGCACCACTACTAAGATCAGCTTTGCTGTGCTCTTCAGGCCAGGTGTCAGGCCTGCTCTCCCAAATGCTGCAACCGGTGAGGGGCAGGGTTAGCTCTCCAGAGCTCACGACCTTGTGGCCAGCTTTCTCAACTGCTGGAGTTAACAGAGGGGTGGGGGAAGGGCGGGGCGGGACACACACACACACATCACCTCTGGGCCCATGCCATCTCATAA
This sequence comes from Mus musculus, assembly GCF_000001635.26. Taxonomy (NCBI): domain Eukaryota; kingdom Metazoa; phylum Chordata; class Mammalia; order Rodentia; family Muridae; genus Mus; species Mus musculus. The sequence continues at coordinate 1,867,438 of NT_166305.2, forward strand.
CAGACAAATAGCAGGGTCAGCTCTCCCACAATGAAGGCCTCCAGGCTGAATTACCACACCCCTGCCACCAGGACCAGCTCCACTGTGCTGCTTGGTGGAGGCACAGGGCTCACTTTCCAAATGCTGCTGCCTGTAAGAGATGGGGCCAGCTCTCCCTAGAGCTGCACCCCAGGGGCCAGTTATACACAGCCCCAGGGCATTCATACGGTCCCCAGCAGTTGCCCTGACCCGGGACAGCCCCATATTCTCTATATGAACCGTGGACATCAGCACCTACTCCACCCCCCCACCCCCACCCCGGTGGTCCTCAGTGACAGCTCCTGCTGGGACCTCACCAAGGCCCCAAGTGACAGGGCTGGCCACTCACAGTAGGCTGCTCCTCTTCACCCTGGACTTTCCAGTTCCATCTCTCTTCCTGATGCTCCAGCCCCACTTCTCTTTCTCTCCCATCTGACCGCCCTACTCACACATCATGGTGGCTCCCCCTGCAGGCTGGCCACGTGTTTTGCAGGCCCCCGAGTGACATCTTTCATCTGTGCGGTGTAGGTTGGTGACAAATGGGTATCTATGGCCTGCCTGTGACATGCACTGAAGGGCAGGTCTGTGGGTGACATGGCGGGCTGTACATCTCTGTCGGTCTGCCTTCCTCCTTCTGGGCTTTCTGCCTGGATTAGATTAGACTTGATTTTTAGGAGTCCTAGGTATGAGATAGCTCTGGCTATCAAGTCAGGCATCCAGTTAGGATGAACAAAGAATTACCATTTGTTTTCCCCCTGACTGGTATAAGAAAAATACCATCAACAAGACCTTGTTGGAGTAAGTGTGGCCGTGTTGGAGTAGGCGTGGCCTCTTGGAGTGCTTCTCTTTTTGCCCATTGCCTGGGTGTAGAGGGTGTTCTTGAGATTTTTAAGAAGATATGTTAATTAAAAAGGTTTTTTACCCCCAGGGCCATATGATAGACTTAGGGATCTTACAAAAAATGTTGAAACATCAGGGATTATGAACCATGGGAAATCCACTGCTCCCTAGACCTGAGGGTGGGAGAGACCACGTCATCATGGCGGGGGAAGGAGGAGTCCTCCAACAACAGGACCTAGCAACAGTCACAGCAGGCAGATATGTCAGAGCTTGATGTGAGACACCAACACCCACTGAAGCCGGGAAGCAGAGAGCAAGGGGCTTGGGTAGGTACTGCAGTCCTAAGGCACAGAGCAGGGAGCTCAGATGGAAGTAGGTTTGAAGTAGGGAGCTGAGCCGAGAACAACAGCTTGCTCCCTATACAGGCCAGGTATAAAAGTGGGAATCTAGAGTCAGATACGTCACTTTGCTCAGGAAGATCAAAGTAATGTCTAATTGTGGGGGACACCCTGGGAGACAATGGAGAGAACATGGGGGTTATTTTTAATTTGAATGACAGTGAAAGGTACCTAGATATACAGATGATCCTATCAGAGTATACGGATCACCCATGTGTCGGCCTATGAGAGTATGCGGATCGATCGATCACTCGTGTGTATTTGGATCACCCATGTGATTCCATCATAGCATATGAATTGATCACCCATGTGATCAGGATTTCATTTCTTTTCTTTTCATCAAAAAGTTAAGAATTTGACCATACACTTCTTGGTGAGTGTCTTATGGGAAATCAAATTTTTTACATGTATTTAATTTTGTTTGTGGACACAGAGAGCCACGGCATACATGTAAGGTCCAAGGATAGTTTTCTCCCCCAACCCCCACCTCCCCCCATCACATGGGCTCCAGGGATCAAACTCAGGTCATCCCACTTGGTCGCAAGCCTCTTCATCCACTGAGCCATACTCAGATTAAAACTAGAACCTAAAGAAGAAGAAGAAAAATAAATAAAGGCAGAGTAACTAACATATGCTTGCTTGTAAGGCTGATGACCTGAGTTTGACCCCTGGAGGGAAGGATTCCCGAAAACTGTCCTCTGACCTGCAATCCACCGTAGATTAAAAATAACTATAAAAAAGATGTAATGATATTTTTGTGTATTTGTATATGTTGGAATTATTTAAATTAAACATTTTTTTGTTTCTTAAAATTAATTAATTTTTAAAACATTTGTATTTCCTGGGAGAGGGCACACACACACACACACACACACACACACACACACAGAGGATTCCCAGGCATTTCTGTGTTCTAAGCCTCCTAATCTGGTGCTTTGTATAGCTCTAGGAAATGTACCAGCCACCGTCCCAAATCGTTGTTATTATAATTGGCCACACTGTAAATTCTTACACTCAACTTTGTTGCTTAAAAAGACAGAAATTATTATTATTATTTTAATTATACATGCCTGTATATGTATATATGTGTCTGTGTATAGCTCTGTGAACATGCATGCAGGGATCACAGAGGACAAAAGAGCCACTGGGGCTGGAGGACAGAGTGTGATCGGCCCCATGTGGGTGCTGGGAACAGAAGGTGCATCCCCTAGAAGGGTCACATGTGTTGCTCCTGGCTTCAAAGCCACCTCTCTACCCCCTGCCTGAGTTTCTATAGGATGCACGCAGTTCATGAAGAGCAGTGTATGTATATGACGTGTGTCAGTGTGTGTGACACGCAATACACTCCTAACTTGCTCTGACTGGCATTGCCCTAGTGTGCAAAGCCAGCAGAAGTATTAATTTTTACAGGGAACAGGACTGGGGTTGTCCGTTTCAAAGGAAACCTCATCCCTCTAGAGTAGCACTGAACCTCACCCACGCGCACTCCATGCGCGTTGCAGTTCCATGCAACGGAATTATTTACCAGTCAACGCTGGCATCTTAGAGTCAGCTAATTGTAACCCTGCTTTGGGTTCAACAGCAGAAGATGCTCAGAGGCCCCACAGGCCTCCCGAGATGGTATGGGCCGACTGTCCTTCAGAGGGCCGCTCCCCCGTGGCCCTGACCTCCCGTTCACCCTTGGCCCTTTCCAAACCTCTCCTCCTCACAGGCTAGTTTCGTCCTCTGGTCTCACAAGCTTATCAAATTAATTTTTCTGGGAAAAAAAAAACACAAAAAACAAAGGCAACAGAGTCTGATAGCCATCATCTTTAATTGTTTTACCTAAAACATTTATGCCTTTTTCTTCAAAATTTGCTTTTCCTTAAGAGAGGAGGTGTTGAAAATAATAAATGGTTAAACTGGTGTGCCTGAAGTTGAACTGCCAAAGGCCGGCCGCCTCCTGTCAGGCCTGGTTAGCATGGTGCGCCTTCTCTCACTCTGCTGTCCTCTCTCCTCCCCGCCCCCACTCCATTCTCTCCTGTTGTACTGCGGATTAGAACCACGGGCCCCACGGGCCCCACGGACCCCACAGGCCCCACGGGCCCCACAGGCCCCACAGGCCCCACAGGCTTGCTGAGGGAGTGTCCCACTCCTGCCTCTTCCTCTTCTTTGTTCAGCAAAAACACCAGGAAAGGAGAAAGAAGGGAAAGGGTGGTTTAAAACGGAGAAAAGAGTGTCCGTGGAACGGAACACGACCACACATGTCAGCTTAGTCCCCGTTCTCCTGAAAGAAGCTGCTGGTGACACAGGCAGCCGCCTGAGTGCATGCACGAAGAAGAAAGTTCAGAGAGGAACATACAGAACATGTCAGTAAGCTTAAGCGCAGCTGCACGGGGAGAGGCCTCCCCTTCCTCCTTCCCGGTTCCTTCCTCCTTAGCTCTTGTCTCCTCTCCTGCCAGCCCTTCTCCACCTCCCCAGTCACTTTCCCTTCTTGGTCTTAAAGGATCCTCTGTTGTTTTGACAGCACCAGCCACCAACACTGAGGACCCGATGAGCTGAAGTAAAGGTAACTAAGGGTGTTCATTTCTGCACTTTCCTGTCACCAGCCCTTGAAAGGGTTAGACGCAAGATTTAAGAAAAACAAAAACAAAAACAAACAAACAAACAAAAAACCCCAAAAAACAAAAAACAAAACCAATTATCTATGGTTTACAATCAAAAATAGCTTCGAAACGAGACTCTCATTTGCCTTTATTCAAGGAATGGTGGAAGGTTCTGGAATCTAGAGTGCGCTGTGCTCTTGGGTGTGGTTGAACAGAAGGAGAGCGCGGGCTCTTTGACAGGGGAGCGGCTGCAGTAGGTGGGCTTCCCTGTGCTTTGCGCACCCAATCGAGGGAGGAGCAGACATGCGCATTAGACACGCAGCTCTCCCAGCTCTCCCGGCACTCCTAAAGTTCAGGATGACCCCAACAAGCCAGACTTTATGTGAGGCAGAGAGGGTGTGGAGAGAGGAGGTGCCGGGGACACAGAACACTGGGCTCCACTCAGAAAGAAAGTCTGTGTTTTAGTGTCTCTGAGAGCTGTTTACCAAGGGAAAGGATGGTAGAAAATGTACTCATTACAGGGCTGTTTCAATGTCTAAACCTGACTTCAGTGTCTAAGGTGAACGGCCTGTGTAAATAAAACTAAAATTACCTCAGGGTTCTGTCTGCAGTAATTTTCCCCTCTTGGTGCTGTTCTACTCTGGGTAAAGCTCCCCAGAACAGCGTCAGCCAGGACTCCCACAGTGGGTCTGAGTTCCATGACCTCAGCCACACAGTGAGCCTGGGTTCCATGATCTCAGACTCCCCAGCTCAGCACACCTGTGTGGAAATCCTCATCACCTGAGAAAACCGAATACTTAAACGTTTTATTTTATTTTTGCTTGTGTAGCTGTGCATGTGTGGGCACACCAGCGAGTGTGGGTGTCGACGGGGGCGTCAGGTCCTCTGCAAGACAGAAGATGTTGCTGAGCACTGAGCCACCTCTCTAATCTCCTGAATATATACCTCTCTCTCTCTCTCTCTCTCTCTCTCTCTCTCTCTCTCTCTCTCTCTCTCTCTCTCTCTCTCTCGGATGCATTCCATGCACAGATCACTGGGTTCTAGCTACTACACTAGCCCTGTGTTTGCAACTGTGATGAGCATTCATGGTGTCATGTGTCACTGCAGGTCTGAGCAGTCGGTCCTCTCCAGAGTTATCTATTTACTTGTGGTGAGGGTGGGAGGGCAGTGGGAGGGTTGCTATGCCTAGAGGGCCTGAGGTATGGTTTCTGATGCTGGAGTTGACACCTAGGGTTTGTATGATTATAGTAAATGCAAAAGGTATAAAACACAGACAGACAGACAGACAGACAGACAGACATACACAGACAGACAAACATGCACACACACACACATATGCAGATATATACACACACACATGCACAGATGCACATAGACACACACAGATGCACACACAGACACACATACACAGACACACAGACATGCACAGACACACACACACAAACACACACAGACTCCCCCTCCCCTCCGCAGAGACACAGACAGACAGACAGTCACAGAGACAGACACACAGACATACACACATGCACAGACACACAGACATGCATGCATGCACACACACACACACACACACACACACAAAGACACACACAGACACAGAACTCCCCTGTCCCCACAGAGACACACACAGAGATACACAGACAGACACCACAGACATACACACATGCACAGACAGACACACACACACACACACACACACACACACACACACACACACGAGTGTTATCTGGGGAAATCTGACCTAATTCTGAGAGTCAGAGTCAACAGAGAAATCTGACTAAAGGTGACCTGAGTTTTATTTACGCATGTCATTCATTTTAGAATTTTACTGCTGAGGAAAAGCTACAGTACCTGTCCAAGAAGAATCAGAGAAAGGGCTGAGCTGAGAAAAATACAGCACATTAAAGAAACTGAGGAGAAGCTGGTGGCCAGAGCAGAGCATACAGAGGGAAGGCAGAACTCAGTGAGGAGGGCGGGATTTTCACATGAAGGCTTGTGGGCCATCTGGGGGATTTTGATTTTACTTTTAAGCAGTTGAAATATTTGAAGCCAAAGAATGATAATATCATTCAAATTGATTTCAAGTGGATAAAATGTGGGCTGGAGAGATGGCTCTGTGGTTAAAATACTTGCTGTTCTTACCGAGGACAGGAGTTCAGTTCCTAACACCCACTTTTGGAAGTTTACAACCTCCAGCTCCAGAGGATATGGTGCCCTCTTGTGGCCTCTGTGTGCATACACATGAACGAACACACACACACACACACACACACACACACACACACACACACACACACACGGTTAAAAAATAAGTGAAACCGTTATTTCATTTCTCAGACTGAGCCTCGGGAGGTCTGTTTGCCTGGAACCCTATGTAGACTAGACTACCTTTGAACTCACAGAGATCTGCCCTACCTCCCAAGTGCTGGGATTAAAGTCATATTCCACCTTGACAAGCCCCCTCCCCCCTCAATAAATTAAAAATGAACGAAACAAAGCAATTCTGGTCCAAACAGGAAGGAACTTGGAAGTTTCATCATAGAACACCCCCAACACCCACCCACCACCCACCCACTGATCCCAGAACCTTACTGCCCAGATGAAGGCTTTCCATAGGATTTGTGTAGACTTGACTCTCCTTTGTCGCCAACCCTGAGGCCCTAGTACCGTGCTACACAGTGCTTAATCTTTCTCCCTGCACCCCCATCTCTATACTCTTGGGCTTAGTGTTTGGGTCAGATTTGGGGAAAATGACTCAAGTTAGTCTAATTAATATACTTTTACTTTTGTGCAAACACTCGAGAGGACCCCCCCCCCCCCAGGATTGCTAGTGTTAAGGATCAGGCCATCAAGTGACTGATCAACAAGGGACTCTACCACTGAGCAAAGAGAAGGCAGAGACAAGTACAACTGAGCCACGGAGGAGGAGACAGAATTCGGAATAAATGAGGTGAATCCAAGATCTAGCCATCCCCTTGGTTATATGAATGTCTGTCCTTTCTAGTCAGAAGCCAGACCATACTTGGGATAAGAACGGATGTAGGTTTGCTGGGGAAGGGGAAACAGAGGTTCAGTGGTATGGCCTTTGGTAAATATCTCATGAAGCTAACCTTTATGGAAGTCAACTGGCCACCGAGGGGAAAAAAAAAGAGATGAAAACAGAAGACTCAACAGGATGAGGAAGGAGTTGGAGGGGAAGGGGCTGGCGGTGGAGTTGGAGAAACCAGAGAAGGCAACGGGTGAGTTGTATTAAAATAAACACGTATGTAAAAATGTCCATTGTTATGTATTATTAACATATGCTAATAAAAATTAACACATGCTAATAAAAATTAACACATGCTAATAAAAATTAACATATGCTAATAAAAATTAACATATGCTAATAAAAAGAACAGATGCTGGGAATTTGTAGGGGTGGCAGAGCTCTTTTAACTGTGGACTGTGACCCTATGCAGGCTGCCAGCTAGTGACCCAGGAAGAGCTGTCACTTCAACTCCATGCTGAAGGCAGGACACCTTCTCTTTCAGATCTTCATTGAGTGATGGGACCCCTATGCCAGGGAGGGAAGTCTGCTTCACAGCCGACCATCTGAGTGAACCCTACCCCAAACACGCTCCCAGAACACCCCAAAGGATGCTTGGCTACACATCTCACATCCTGTGGTCCAGCTGGCAGAAAATCAGTCACCACACCCACCCTCAAGAGGGGAATGTTAAGTCCCACCTCTTAAAGTAGTATAGATATTATTCATTACTTCTCAATAAGGAAGATTTGTCTATCTACCCCATTGAGCATTTTTGTGTCTCTTACAACCAATGTATTTTAAAATAGGGAGACTAAAATTAGTGAAGAGAATAAATATCCCCCTAGTCCAGTGTATTTTTATTTTTAAGTAAAGTTATTTTAAAAAAAACTTTCAGAGTTACACACTATACTGTGCAGAACTTCATATCTTGTGCTTGACTCCTGGTGAGGTGGGCCTCCCACTGTGTGCTTAGGCTTCCCTTCTCTCATGAGAAGGTACTGTGTGCCTACTGTGTGCCTACAAGGCTGAGAGAGCATGCTCCGCTTTGATAAGGACATGAGCTGTCTTTGCTGTCCTTTTCTTGGATCTTAGGTAAATTGGTTAAAAATTATTTGAGCTCTAGAAAGTAAAGGTAGTGATGGCAAACAGTATGTTGTTACATTTTTCTATTCAAAGTGTTTATTAATTTTTAAGTTGTGTGTGTGTGTGTGTGTGTGTTTGTGCACCCAATGTGAGCAATAGCCTGCAGATGCCAGCAGGGGGAACCAAAGCACCAGGAACTGAAGTTAACAGCAACCGGGTGCTGGGAAGTGAACCTGGTTTGTCCGCAGGAGTGGTCAGTGTTCTGAACGACTGGGCCTACTTTCCAGCTTCTCATCATACTTTTCATAGTAAATAAAGTGTTTGTGAGAAGAAATGCAGCTTTAAATTTTTGTTTTGAGATAAAAATTTTGTGTGTATGAAAGAGTGTCTTGCTTAAAAGCACGTGTATACTGAAGTCGTGGTTGTAGGATCCGTGGAACTGGAGTTACAGACGGTTGTGAGCTGCTCTGTGAATGCTGGGGACCAAATCTGAGTGCTCTGGAAGAGCAGCTAGCTCCTAACCACTGCACCATCTCTCCAGACCCTGGAAACCCAGCTTTCACATTGCCATAAGAATCCTTCCTATGATTCTCAGTAACAGCATATGGATACAGGAAAGAGCAGATGTGTGTCTTACTCAGGGTTTCTCTTCCTGCACAAACATCATGACCAAGAAGCAAGTTGAGGAGGAAAGGGTTTGTTCAGCTTACATTTCCACACTGCTGTTCATCACTGAAGGAAGTCAGGACTGGAACTCAAGCAGGTCAGGAAGGCAGGAGCTGATGCAGAGGTCATGGAGAGATGTTACTTACTGGCTTGCTTCCCCTGGCTTGCTCAGCTTGCTTTCTTATAAAACCCAAGACTACCAGTGCCGCAGACCCTCTGGGTCCCTTTGTCTGCGTGGATGGGTCTCTGGGTGCAGATGGGCAAGGAGTCGGTGGGAATGACAGACAGATGCACACAGGAGATTGTGTAGAATCTGAATGTATTTTGTCAGGTCGAGCATCAAACTTTTTATACAGCAGAATAGCAAGAAGCCAGATGAGATACAACCCACCAAGTCACAGTGACACAATACAAAAGGAATGTATACATCAAAAGATGGCGGGGACCCTAACCCTGCCACTAAGAAGGGAGCCAGGTGGAAAGCTAGTCTATTGTTAAGCCCATCACCAGGGGTTCTACTTTAGCAGACCTTCTCATGAATACTGCAATACCACAACCTCCTCCCCCTATTTCCTGGGCCCTGATAATTTCTAGTAGGAGTGTAACTTTTAAGTATCTGTGGAGAATCTCCATTTGTTAGAAGAATTCACCAACTTGCTTCTAATATGCAATGTAGCCTGTACTGAAGATTTCTATCTCATACCAGCTCAGAGATGGCACCGCCCACAATGAGCCCTCCCACCCTTGATCACTAATTGAGAAAATGCCCACAGCTGGATCTCATGGCGGCATTTCGGCTCCTTTCTCTGTGACAACTGCAGCTTGTGTCACGTTGATACACAAAACCAGCCAGTACAATGTTCTTAACTCTAATTTTTATAGCGTCAGACATTATAAGTCTAAAACGGTGAGACGGCTCAGCTGATAAAGATGCCTGCTATCAGGCTTGATAGACTGAGTTCAACACCTGTGACCCACTGGGTGGAAGGAGAGAAAAGACTCCCAAGTTGACCTCTGACCTCCACCTGGGTGCCACGGGCACACATGTGACCCACCTTTCTCAGTAAATATAATGAAAAAAATATTTTTAAACATACAACCACACAAGCACATACACAGCCGTGCGTGGTTCAGAACACAGGCCCACCACTGTTTATGAAGCAGACTAACTATTTTTAAGAATATTTTTGGACACCATGCTATACGACAGCAAAAGTCTGGTCTGCATTTCTTCTGGCAGCTTGCCTTCTTCTGGGGGAGGCATATTTGGAAATGGATTCTGGTTTTTGATTCTTACATTTTGAGAGTAGTCCTGGTATTAAGGAAATAATATGGCTATTTCCCATTTCTGCCATATCATCAGGGTGTTTGGTGGAAGTCTCTGTCATATTTTCCAGTCTGTCTGGGAGCATACAATATTCACAATTCATTTTGTTGAAGAGGAGATTCTGTTTAATGCCAATAAATATGCATGACTGTTTGGAGAGAGGAGTGTCAAGATGTGAGAGCAGATAGAACTCTGGAGACAATTCAGGACGGTGGCATGTGGGTGCCATGTCCCCGACCTCATCTACACACACGTCAAGGCTGAGAAGGAGCCTGGACGCCGTCTCTTTGAAAATCCATCACCGCAACATTTTCAAAGGCAGATTAGAAACAGATGGAAAAAACAGTTTATTTTATTTGGAAAATCGGATTCCCTTCTGGGAGACCTGGGGCAACAAACATCAGGATCTGGCTCTGCTCACATTTCCTGGCTCACTCTGAGACTGGAATATACGGTTAAGGATGGTTCAAGAAAATATGTGTGTGTGTGTGTGTGTGTGTGTGTGTGTGTGTGTGTGTAAAGAGAGAGAGACAGACAGACCAACAGAGACAGACACACACAGACAGCGACAGAGAGACAGACAGGCACACTCACTCATACACACACACACACACACACACACACACACACACATACACACAGAGACAGAGAGAGACAGACAGACAGACAGACTGACAGAGACAGACAGACAGCGACAGAGAGACAGACAGGCACACACACACATACACACAGAGAGAGAGAGAGAGAGAGACAGCGAGAGACAGACAGATAGACAGACCGACAGAGACAGACAGCGTCAGAGAGACAGACAGACAGACAGACACACAGACACACACACACACACAGAGAGAGAGAGAGAGAGAGGGAAAACCACCTGGAGTCAGAAGGCATGGGAGTCTCTGGATTAGGAGTTACAGGCAGTTGTGAGCCACACAAAGTTGGTACCAGGAACCAAACTCAGGTCCCCTGGAAGAGCAGCGACCAGTCTTAATGGCGGAACCATCTTTTCAGCCCTAGACCTTTTCTGATCTGGTCACACCATGGTGAGCAAACAAGAAACATGATTCTTGTGTCCCTCTAATCAGGACTTTGGGCTGTAGCTAATGCCTTCCGTGGTTTAGACCTAACTTAGGATCTTGTGATCCATTTAACTGTCATGTCTCTCGAGTCTCCCCTCCTGTGGTTCAACTCTAGCCTTCCTTTCTCTTTGATGACCTTGGCATTTTGGAAAGGACAAGCCATTTATTTTGCAGACTCTCTTTCACTTCGTGTCAGAAGTTTCCTCATGGTTAGATTCAGTTTATGTGTTTTGGCAAAAATGCCTCATAAAGAATGCGTTCTTCTTAGGGTATCGGTCTAGAATGTGAGTGGAACCTGTCTGTCCAAGCACTAAGGACATTCTCTTTGATTGCTAGACGGTGTGTTGCTTAATAACTTTTGCTCCTATAAAGTACAATTTTTCAGGAGTTTCTTTAGGGCCAGGGCTTGAAGATGATTCTAGACCAAGGATGTCCCCCTGTAGTGAAAGAGTGTCCAATTCTGTCCAACATGACAACCAGTGAGTGACACGTTTTGGACACTTATGACAAAGGGTGCTATTGAAGACATCAAAGGGGGTACAGTCGGAATGTCAGAATGCTCATAAAACAGCCTGTATGTGCCAACATCTCCTAAAACAGACAAGTACTGTGCTTTGGATCTTTGGACCAGGGGCTTAGGGCGGAGAACCATGTTCAGAGCTGAAGCCTCAGAGCTCTTGGACCAGCGGTTGCCTGGCGTTAGAGTGGCGCCCGGGAAGCCACTTCCCATCTTTATTTCAGAAGTAGCTGCTCTAGAAGCTCTAGGCAGAGCCAGGGTTAGCGCGACTTCATTCTGTAACCCGGGCTGTTGCCTGTTGTGATGACTGTTCCGCTTTTTGCGGGGGTGGGGGTCGGGGGAGGGGAGCGTCTGAATCATTCTAAGAAAATGGGGCTTGGTTTGTTCGATAAGTTGGGGCCAGGTGAGATCCTGCAAGAACACTGTGTTGTTCTTGGAAGTGATTAAGGTTGAAGCACAAGTTCGGGGAGAACGATTGTATCCCTCATAAAAGTGGATTCTGTTCGTTTTAAGGTACACAATAGAAGCTGTGGCCCAGACTCGCCCCAAAGGCAGCCTCGAGGGCATTTACACACACAGATGGGCGTGCACTCAGGAGAGCCACTAAGGAAAGCTGACGTTGAAACGCCCACGTCTTAAGCTATCTGCTGTGAACCTCTGCAAAGATTCATTTTTCTTGCCAAATATAGCATTCAGTTACCAAGTGGAATTGTAAAAATTTACGTTTTCATGAACAGTCCGGTAATGTTTTTTCCCTCCTCCACCAACGTCTTCTCAGTTCACCACTAGAGGGCACTGTTGGCAGTGAGATCAACAGGAAGGAAGCAGAAAATTGTCTAGTGTTTCTTTGTTGTGTGTGTTTTAAATAACTTTAAATTACTTCCTTTCCGTCAGTAAATAAAAACGGAAATTTAAAAGCTACTCTACTTACAGTTTATATGGACTTGTGTTTCCACTCACCTCAGATACATACAAACCTTGAGTGTACTCCATTAACAAAATAAATGAATCATTGTAAAATGTAGTTCCATTTTCTCCCAAATGCTTCCTTTCCCCAGGCACCTCGCACACTCCTGCACATCCTGTTTGGAATGTTTCCAGCACTTGGAAACGCCTTAGTTGTTTTTGTTTGTTTGTTTGTTTTGTTTTGTTTTAATTTCCGAGCCGGTGAAACAATTTTACTTTCCCAATCACACTTTCCTGTTATTTGCTTCCAGACCCCAGAGCAGCGAGGGATCTTTCTGGTATCTAGCTTAAGCTATTTATTTCCCGTGTACCATATATACATATTCTGCACGCACACACATGCACACGAAAGCACATTCCATGTCTCCATTTAGAGGTTACAGAGGTGGCAAGCGTGTCTGCATTCTGAGGGCGCATCCAAAGCTGCTGTCTAGCCATAAGCTTCATGCTTTTGAGGAAAACCTCAACGATGACTCCAGGGGCAATCTCTGCCTCCGTTCAGTGAATGCTGGGGAGTGTCACCATCCTTCAGGCTCACACATTAGCCCCGTAGCAGGCTCTAACACAGGCTCACACAGGTTCTGCTTGGATTTAGTTCTAGGAATTGGCCTGAGGACTGGAGGGAGACTGCTGGTTGGTCTATCGGCCACAGGTAGGGAACGACTTCTGTAGAATCTTCCAGAACAGTGGAAGTGCTGGTGCTTACTAGATTTCCTACGTTACTTTCTGTTACTGCAATAGCACCCTGACTAAGTCAACCTGAGGCTGGAGCTGAAGCGGAGGCCATGCAGGAGCGCTGCCACTGGCTGCTCACTGGCTCACATTCAGCTACCTTTCTGACCTGGATGGACTGCCTGCCTAGAGATGGTTCCGCCCACAGTGGGCGGGGCCTTCCTCCAACAACTAGCAATCAAGAAAATGCCCTGCAAACACTCCCACAGGCCAATCTGATGGAGGCGATTTCTCAACTGAAGCTCCCTTCCCCCAGCCTTTCTAAGTTTGTGTCAGGTTGGCAGGTGAAGCTATGACATTAGGTAGGGACACAGAAGCCACAGGAAACTGCAGAGTCAGCATCCATCCAGGCCCCCTCCCCCAATCAGGGCTGCATTGTCCCTCACACTTGCTCTGCAGCAAACTCACATGGCCCTGGAGTTCTGAGTCCCTTAGATCTCGTGCCCGACTCACAACTCCTCTCGCTGCCTTTCCACTACAGGCAAAATGAGCCCCCTGTGAGTGAGCAGTGGTGTCGTCTGGAACTCCAGCTTTGCAATACACCGCAACAACAGCTCACCACTCACGGTGGTTCAGGGCATCCCTGGAACTTAGCAGCGGCTGCTTCTGCTACCCCAGGGCATCTTTTCCCGTATGCCCGGATTGCCATCTCTGCCACCACAATCTCCTCCAGTGGATTACTTTCTCAAGTTGCTACTGGACCTGCAACTGTAAAGTCCAAGTTGCCAAGGCCTTCCAGGACTTAGCTGCAGCCTATCTAGTGACCAGGACGCCATTAGCTTCCCCTACACGATGGCACTGGAGCCAATCCCAAGTCTCCAGGAGGCTGTGTGTTCCTCCAACCACCTGTTAGCCAGATCCCTCCTCTCAGCTGAGGATGGCAAGATGGCATTAAATAGGCTAATATTTGTATGAGAGTAAGCCATCACTGTAAGAAACGAGGGTCAATGAATATTTTGGGCCAAAGGTAAAACTGTTTTAAACATCACGGACCACGTGTGTACCGCCCACCCAGCATTTAAAAACTCAAAGTGAAGCTGAGTTCATGCGGTCGGCCGCAGACTAGATTTCGTTCCTGTGAGCTTTAGTTTGTCAGCCTTTGAATGAGAGGTAAGAGGGGAGATCTGTGGGAGGCTGGAAAAAGCTCCAGAGTCCACCCGGGCTTGAATACACGAGGGACAGAGCGAGGGAAGTTTCTGGAAGCATGCTTGATCATCTGTGAAGGCCTGAGGAAGGCTGTCAGGGAGTGCTCGAGCCCAGACCAGCTGTCGTTTTGACAGCTCTGGAGAACAGGATGGTGTCTCTGGGGAACAGGATTGTGATCCTTTCGAATAAATACGTGTCCACCTTCCTTCATCAGAGCAGGGCTTCGAATGTTTTCTGTTCATGACCCTTTCTTGTCTGAGAAACTTTTGCTACCCTGTGTGTATAAGCAGATGTAACAGGTACATAAGTCAAATGTTTACTTAGGGTAAAAGCCTTCAGGTTTCGGAAACAATTCTTTGATGCATACGTGGTTTTACTGTTCATTACAGACAGAACCATTTGCACATCACTGAATGTGTGTGTTGGTTTAATTCAATGCGATTTGATACGCGCTGCGGTAGGAAGCATGGGAAGTCTTTTTTTTTTTTTTTTTCCGTAATTAGACTATTGTGCTTCCATAAGAGAAAGCTTCGTATAGACCGTCAAACACAACGGTTTGTAACATATAATAGTTTTAAATCTGAGGTGTGTCCTTGGTGAAGCGTTCGTTAGCCGTGTGGTGTGCAGCACAAAGTGTAACTGTTGTATGTTATCGACTGAGAAGCCCTGGTTCTGTGAAGGCTGAGCAGCTAAGTCTCAAGGACTGTGGGGAAGTTGGAATGTTGTAGGTCCAGAACCTAATTACCTTGATCTTAGGTGACCTTTAGCCTACTAAGTAGCCATTCATCCCACACCACCCTAATGTCCTGATTACACACAGATAAAACCCTTCTGGAATGTGTTCACTTAGCAAACTCCCAATTTTCTTCCAATGAAATTGCTCTGGGTCATCAGAGAGCAGCCAAGACTTCTCTGCTTCTCCATGACCGCCTATGTAATGTATTTGAAGTGTCTTTGTCGAGTTACTATAAAAACTTCATGAAATTCCTTTTGCATCGGAACACTGGATTTGGGGGTTACCTAAATCCATGTTTCCAGGCCATGGTCACCCATATTTGGCTCCAGAATAAACCACCTCTTATTCTCTTTGATGTGAGAGTTGGTGTGGACAGTGCCATGACTGTAATGAAGTTTCTCCATACAGCACAGGTGAGTTTTGTCAGAATCCCCCCCAGATCTGTTCCATGTTGGATTGCGAGTTAATGTCCACCAGTGTCCAAACCTTTCCCTGCTGCTGACATTTCTTCAACTCAGTCCCATGTGGAGTCAGGGCCTGCAGCTCTCGGACAGGGCTTAGAGGCCAGCTGTCCTTGGGGACATTCATATCCACTTTCTATGTGTTGCAATTAAAAAATATTCTCCTAGGACTTATATACAGCAAGTTAATCATTATCTATTAAAAATGTCCATTTTAGGTTCTGGGTTCTTTTGGGACCAGTGAAGCTAGATATATTTATATCCAGAGCACAGATCTATCTGATGGAACGCTGCCACCGTCTCAAAGTGTCCCACCCGACTCTGCACATAATCAGTTTCAAACCTGTCTGTAACTTCACTTCCTCCTTCAGACAAATATGCCTGTAACTCATTAAAGCCCCCCAGGACTTGCATCAGCCAGCAGGAACGCCCATGAACCACACACTTCTAAGCTGATGTTTTCATTAGCATTGCAAGCTCTGGGCCAGCACAAGCGTCTGCACTCTGTGGTCTGGCCCCTCACGCCTGACCTCTGCATTCTCTTTCAGATCACAGGGCCGAATGGAAGAAATAAACCTGTTGGTTACATTCTGGAGTTCACTTCTAGGCTTGGTCACACCTTGCTCTTACACCTCTCATTATGGCCCAAGAACTCAGTGGAGCTTCTTCAGCAAGGTCTCACAAAGTCTCACAGTCAGCCTGTGACAGAGAAGAGCTTCCTGCTCTTAGCCATTAATTCACAGAGGACCAGGTGGGCTCAGATCCAACGGGGCATGGGTTCTGTGGATAGGATCTCTTTTAAAAAGATGGCGACAGTTTTCTTTCATCCTTTAAAAAAGGGTTTGTGTGTGTGTGTGTGTGTGTGTGTGTGTGTGTGTGTGTTTGTGTTCAGATGCCAGTGGAGGCCAGAAGAAGGTGTCAGATCCCTTGAAGTTGGAGTCACAGGAGCCCGTGCGCTGCCTGAAGTGGTTGCTGACATCTGGTAGTGCAGGATCTTGCCACTGCTGAGCCATCTCTCCAGCTCTCACCCCAAAGTGGGGGAGAGATGTGAGCCTGCCACCCATTGACTAATGAGGCGTGCACATGCTGTTCTGTGGTCGGCTTAGTGATAGTTTGCCAACGCCGCACACTGGAGCGTTCTGGCAGGGAAGGCTCCTGCTCCTGGCGTTTCCGAGAACACTGTGCCTCCATGGTCTTCAAGGCCTTGTCCCCTCACCTGGAGAGGCCTAGGTTCTGCAGATTTTGTAAGTGTATATTGGAGAGTCTAGTTATGTCTTGGTCCCTGTAATTAAGCCACTTTTTTTCCACAGTACCAACAACAATTAGCTTTAAATGGTTTAATGTCTTGCCCTTCCCATTTAAGTGGTTAGTCCACTCCGGTTACCCCAGGCTTCTCATAAGAACGCTCCACTGTGTAGACACAACAGTGCGGAGGGACACTCTCTTCCAGCTCTAAATCACTGTCAGTCATGTTCCCCAGTGAGGCAGCTATGTGAGAAGGTATTTCGTGGGGGAGGCCGAGATCCCACAATGGCTGTCTACACTCCAGGAAGCCCCCAGAGATGCACATAGCATGGCTTAGTCCAAGAACCAGTGATGTTATAAGAGTCTGTTATTCACCAAAGAATGATACCCCAGACTCAAATAGTATGCAAAAGCAAGAAAATTTTATTCTGCAGAAGACCAGCATGCGGGGGTCCTGCATTCCAAGATGGAGAGACAACCAAATGAGCTCACAGGTTGGATTGAAAGCACATTAGGGGATTCTGGGGTAGGTGGCCTTTATCTTACTCCATCTCTAAGGGCATTCCATTAAAGGGGCATGGGAGCTGAAACCTGTTACCAGGAAGGTCTGGAAACTTGTTGGCCTTATTGTCCTTGCTTTAGGCTAGATGGCTGGGCGCCTTCTAGTTTCCAACTAGGTGCCTGAAGCCTGGAATTTTAGCTGATGTGCCTGGACTTGCCCAGTTCTTAGGTCTAATCTCCTAGACTGCCAATTTGAAACCTGTCACAGAGTCAGCCTAGGCAATGTAATGGTGTACTTCGAAGGCCAAGCTGAGAGCCTATGTACCCAGTGGTCACTGGTGGGAATCCTAAGAGTCTAGGGGCAGAGGTTCTGATGGCCAAGCAACAGGAAAACGGCATTACTCCATATTATTATGCTCACATTGTCTTAAGGATCTCCCATCCCCAGAATGCTTTCAGATCTCTCTCCCTGACAGTGCCCCAATGCTCTGGGTCCCTAGCTGAGGGACTCTGTTCTCAGTCCAGTTTGGTGACCACAGTGCTCACCTTTCTTATTTTCTCAATAACAAGCTATATCTACCTGTTTCTTTGCACATACTTTGAAAAAAAATACAACCTTAAAATATGTTGTCTATTTTTGAAAATATGTTGTCTATATGAGAACATGCCCTGGCTAGGTTTTTTTTTTTCAACCTGATGTGGAGTCGAGCTATAGTCATTTGAGAAAAGGAAACCTCAGCAAAGATATGTCCTCACCAGGTTGGCCTGTGGGCAAGCTGTGCGTCATTCTCTTGATTAATGATTTATGTGAGAGGGTTCAGCCCACTGTGGGTCCAGCAATCCCTAGGAGGTTGCCCTGGGCGGTAGCAGAAAGCAGGCTGAGCAAGCTAACAAGCAGCATCCCTCTGTGGCCCCTGATTCGTTCCTGCCTTGAGCCCCCAGCCCACTTCTTCAGTCATCTATGATCACTGTGACCGGTGTTTCTGAGTTAAGACAGTCGCAGGATAATCCTAGGTTTCAGTCTGACGTCATCACACATGCAGCACGCATGCTCCCCCCGTATCCACGCCCCCTTCACCGCCTTCCTTCCTCTGCAAATTGTCCCTTCTACTCCCGTGTCTTATGGCTTGTTTTCTAATGCATGCTGGATATGGCGTAAAGCTACTTAAGTAGTAGAAATAGATTTCTCTTCATAAAGGGCACTTTCCCTATTCCGGGAAGATGATGGAGGGCTTTCCCCTTCGGGAATTGCATTAGCAGAAGGCAGTTGTAGGTTGTTTCTGTTCCCTTCTGGCTTCAGGTTTGTTGAGAGCGCCATGCTCCCTCCATCCATCTTTGCGATCTAAGCACTTCAGGACTGTCACACTCTTTGCTCTTTTGTCCCACCTCCGGTCCCAGCTGCGCCCACTGCTCAGGACGTAACGGAAGTCTTCTGGATAGAAGGTTGTGTTCTTGGCAGAGCTTCTGGATTCCGACACATGACTCCTGCTCATTGGCTACTATGAGATCTGCTTCCTTCAGAACAATCTCCCATGGCAAGCTTAGTCATTACAGATCTAAAACAACCGGTGGGGCTGGGGAAGAACAGGGTCTGTTATACTCCTCGGCATTCACTAAGAAAAAAAAAAAGATGTTCTGTGTCACATGTGGGCCAAGGTGGCAGAGAGGAGAGAGGCCATGTCTACACTCAGTGTTCTGACCTGTGAATGTCTGAATGATTACTCTCCAAATACCACCCCCCAAAAGCAAGCCTGAGGTGACCGCCAGTCTGATACCATGAAGGCCCCAATGGCTCCCAGGACCAGGGGCCAAACTAGAGACTAGAAGAACCCTGCCTGGGGCTGAGGGATGCTGGCAGGAGTGAGCCTGAGACAAACAGCCCTGGAATGGGGCCACTGGGGGATGGGGGTGGGGCAAGGAGAGCACCCGAGCCTGAGATGGCTAACTGTCTGGTACCACACAGGCCTGGGGGTGCAGACTATACCTGAGAAGACCCCTGCCAGGTGCCATAATGCACCAGTGGAGCATAGCACTCCTGAGTCCACTACCGAGATGACCCCAGACAATTGGAGACCTTGGGCACCACTAAGAGGAGCAAGTAGGTGGTGGAGAGATGGAAGAGAGAGAGAAACAGGGCATGGGCACAATGAAGAGAGGCAGAACTGGAGACTACAGGGTAGCGAGGAACAGCCGGACGTGAGTAGCTGGTGATGTCACCTGGGACCATGGTGGGGCCCTGGCCTGTGCTGTCATTGGGAGTCATGTCTGGGTCTGTGGCCCTGCAGCAGCAGGGGTGTGTTACCACCACAGTTCCAGTAGATGTCCCTGGTCTGGGGTGCTGCATGGGGACTTGATGTCTGAGGGCTTTGCAGCACTGGCCCCACCCTCACCTGGATGGTGTGGGGGAGCTGGTCCTGGGGGCACGGGATCAGGAAAGCTGTCCCCACCCCTAGCCAGCTGCAGTGCTCAGGATGGAGGGGCCCACACATAGTAGAAGTTGTGGGTGAGATGGCCCTACCAGTTGTCCCACATGAGGAGAGATAACTTCCTCACCCCTTCCCTCTCACCACCTGAAGCAGGCAGAGACCTGGCCCCTGCCTCTTGTCTGATATGCAGTGGTCTGTGGGAGGGAGACATTTATCTCCCTGCCCTTGCTTTACCCTCACCACCAGTGGCGGGCTGGAGAGTTGGCCCTAACGGGGTCATGATCGCGGGAGAGCTATCCCTGTCCCTCACCTGCTGCAGGACTCAGGAGAGTTGGCCCTAGATGTGGGGGTTGTGGGTGTGTAGAGAGCCAGCCCTGAATCCTATTTGCTGGGCATCGGTGGTGCAGATGAGGGAGTGATGCCTTCCTCTCTCCTTCGTCCCTTGTCACTTACTGCAGGCAGATGAGCTGGCCCTGAGGCCATCAGGGTGGAAGAACAGGACATGTCCCTCAGTGGCTGCAACGCTCAGGAGAGTGAGCCCTGCACCTTGCCTGGGCAGCAGGGCACAGCTTGCCTGGTTGTGGGGTTGCTGGCCCTGATGGCATGAGAGTGGGAGAGCTGGTGGGCTTGACCAGCTCAGAACCTCTCAGACCTGGATCCAGGGCTTTGAGTTAGCTCACCCCAACATCTATCCCATTGATGAACTACTGGAGCACATGAAGGGCCAGTCCTACAGATTCAAAACACAGATCTCTATGACTCAGGGCAACAACAGGATACCCACGAGGTTCCAGTGAGGATCCAGTATCTACAGAGCAGCAGAAGCCAGGGTCCTCCTACGTAGCAGACCAACAAGCCATGGCAATGGACATTGGCAAGCAGAGAAGTGAGGACAAAAGGGTGCACTGTGGGACACACTGTGACACACTGCAGCTCCCACAACCAGGTTTTTTTTTTTTTTTCTGTTGGGGGGAGGTTGCAAGGATGGAGGGTGGATATGGGGGAGGAAGGACATGATTGGGGCACATGATGTCAAATTCACAAAAAAAAAAACCAATGAAAGTTAACAAGAAAAGAACCACAAAGGTTTTCAAGAATTGATATACTCTTTATCCTTTAGTTTATAGTGAGCTCTGCAGCCCATCATGGACTTCCATATCATAACCTTACGCAGGATCCACCGAATTATTTTTAGTTCTTATGAAAGCCGTGTGTATAAGATACTGTCCTCTGTTTGGGAGGTGAAGGTGGTTCTTAGGACCCCTGGCCCAACATCATCCTGTCTGTGAGCAAGCATGTCAGCATCTCGCCGTGGAGTGAACTGCCCTGACTCCAAAACATGTCCTACTCCTTCCGAAGCCACCACTTCACTCTATCTTTGATGCATTGCTATTCGTAGGGGCACTTCACATACTCTCTGTGTGAGAGCTCACTACACCTCCTTCTGTAGGGAGCAGTCTACACTATACACTGCCGATGGTTTGTTTGTTCTGGGTTAGTCTCTAATCTAGGATGCTGGGGAGGAATGTGAGGCTCTGTGGGTTTGGCATATGCTAGCCTCCCCCGCTACCCAGAGGGCAAATGAACAGCAATGTGTACATCTGAGAGCTAAGGCTGACCACCTGCCCAGAGGGACAAGGCTAGACTTTAGAATGACTGGCTGCCTTTGTTCCCCCTCCCTATACAACCTGCTGGCTAAAGGTAAGAGTCAGAGTTTTAGAGTCTGAGTTGTCTGTTGTCTCCCATTGACAGCTCACTGAATAAAACACAGCTGGGTTTGCCCACATGTCAGGTGGGACAGATCTGGTTTCACTCGCTACAAGGTGATTCAGAATTTTAAAAAAATGTTCTGTGGTTAAGTCAATCTAAGAAACGCTTCAGGCCTCCCCTCCACTGAAAGGCTGGGACTGCCAAACAGCCTGTTAGAAGCCATGAAGCTAAGACTTGTTTAGTACCATGTTCCCAAATGCTCTTGCCCTCAGGACTTTCCCTCATTTCAGCAAGTACAATCTACCAGTCCAGCCGACAGTCAGAATCGAATGGGGCACACTTCACACAGAACAGCCTGCCCCCTGCCCCATCCCTGGACTCTGCTGTGTTACGCCCCCTGCCCCCAGCGCCCCCAGACTCTGCTGTTCATGACCTTGTACGAGGTCACCTCTGCGTTATTTAAGAGTGGCTTCCCAGAGCATTTCTCAAGAGACAGCAGAGCTGGGTCTTATTAATTACATTGTTTCCTGTGGAAGAGACACACACTTAAAAATGATAAACATAACGGACAGCAACAGCATAATGAAGTGTATTTTTATGTCAAGTGTGTTCCCTCCTCTAAGCTGTAAAGAGAGCTAGCTGCTCCCTGCAGTGATACTTGGTGGCTGGCATTCAGAATGCTACCTTGGTGGCAGTTTGCACTGAACTGAAGACAGAAGACAGGAAAGTCCACAGCCAAGAAACTTGAAACCTATCTAACTACCGGAGTCAGAAGAAATGTCCCCACTGTGCCCCACACCCCTACCCTGATGTCTTTACACACAGTAAGAGTTAAGAAAAGAAATCCTGTTTAAAAAAATACATATCTTCAGGGGATGTATGGATGTGTGTGCTGTTTTACATGTGATTTTGAGGCAGGGTCTTTTTATGTAGCTCAGGCTATTCTCAAGGTCACTAGTAGCCCAGGCTAGTGCAAACTAGAGTTCTTAGATGAGAGCAATACCCTGTTTAGGATTCTCTGAGGCTGATTGACTTCTGTGATCTTGGACAGGAGAGGTGTAGGTTTGAAGCCTAATTAGCCCGGGCTTTTTTTAGCTCTCATGAGAGCCATTTCTGGATCACCTCTGTGCCAGGCCTAACACACGCCCTGTGACTGACTACTCGGTAAGTAAGCTTTCTGGAGTGTACACACAGACCAGCTAAGCTCCACCAACCCAAAGGCCAACATGTCACTATGTCACTAGGCAGCATCAAGGCCTGCAGCAGAGATTGCTCCTTTCTTGTAACCTGCCTGCCTGAGCCCTCCATTTGGGCTTTGGGGTCACTGGACCGTTCTGTTTGTTCTTCCCAGCACATGGACTAAATCTCCTCACTGTTTGTCCCTATTGCTCCCTCTGACTGATGTGTTGTAGAGGTTCTACTATGTGGAAGATGGCACAGCCAGGGGTGTTGGGTTTATAAATGCCAAGTGGAGATTTTTCTGGATTCTAGCCAAGGACAAAAGTCAGAAGTGGTCACTTTGTACCTTTTTCCCATACAACTGTCTGACTCAGTTTTTATCTCCTGCTCTTGTCACGCTTTTGGGCTGTCTGTTCCCTCTCTATCTGAGGTTACACAAAGCACCCAGGAACCACTTTGCAAGAAGGGCTGACATGTTCTGGACTGGTGGCTCTGCCTTCCTCTGAACCCTTTACTCTGCCTCAGACCCTTGCTGACTCTGAGCTATCTCACTCCTCTTCTGTGAGCCATCTCATTCTTCTCTGTGTGGAAGCACCAAGATCACCGTTCTACACCCGAGGTCAGCCTAGCTTCTAGAAGTCCCAGACACAGAGCACCCCTAGGTGAGGGCAATAGCTGCAGGGATGGCTGAGAGCTCACATCATGGTGGCAGGGATGGCTGAGAACTCACATCACAGAGGCAGGGACAGCTGAGAGCTTACATCATGGTGGCAGGGATGGCTGAGAGCTCACATCATGGTGACAGGGATGGCTGAGAGCTCACATCACGGAGGCAGGGACAGCTGAGAGCTCACATCACGGAGGCAGGGATGGCTGAGAGCTCTCTTCTTGATCCATAAGTAGGAGGTAGAGACAGGCACACTGGGAATGGTATGAGTCTTTTGAGACCTCAAAGCCTGCCCCTAAGAGTGATACCCAGTCCTTCAACAATGATGCCATACTTCCTAATCCTTTCAAACAGTTGCACTAATTGGGGACCAAGTAACTATCTGAGTCTATGGGGCCATTCTCATTCAAACCACCACACCTAGCATTCTCTTGGCTCTCAGATTAAACCTCATCATACTGTTATAATTTTAAATTGCATTTTGTGTGTGTGTGCGTGTGCTTGGTTAGGGTTAGGGTTAGGGTTAGGGTTAGGGTTAGGGTTAGGGTTAGGGTTAGGGTTAGGGTTAGATGTGCCTAGGCTAGATGTGGAGATTAGAGGATAATTTGTGAGAGTCAGGTCTCTCTCCAGGGAACCCAGTCATCAGGCTTGGAAACAGGCATTCCTTTATCTGGTGAGTCATCTTCCACTTTGAATATATTAACGCAGACCACATCAGATAGCATATGAAACCTATCATGGTCTCCCTGTTTTGCTATAGCCCATCTACCCGACTTCCCCACAATTTTGTTTGGTTAATGTATTGATTTATTACTATCTTTTGTTTCATGGCTATAAAAGTTCACTTTGGCTCAGAATATACTATCTTTCATTTATTTGGAACTGTACTTTTAGTCACACTAGACTTATAAAGTCTGATGAAGAATTCTAAGATAAAAATGCAATCGTGTAGCTAAGTCATAATGTCAGCATTCTTTTAAAAGATTTTGAAATGACACATGCATGTGTGTGTGTGTGTGAGAAAGAGAGGGAGAGAGAGAGAGAGAGAGAAAGAGAGAGAGAGAGAGAGAGAGAGAGAGAGAGAGAGAGAGAGAGAGAGAGAGAGAGAGAGAACTGACTACAGCTACCAGCAGAGGCCAGCAGAGGGTTAGAGGGTTATTCTCTTGGAGCTGGAGTTGATAGCAGCTGTGAGCCCTGTGAATGGGGCATGGCTGCTGGGAACCAAACTCTAGTTCTCCACAGGAGGAGGGCACACTTTTAGTAGGTGTGCCGGCTGCCTTTCCAGTCCCAGCTGTCAACAGCTTACTCTGTTGTTTTTAACCTGAATGATAAAGCTGAGTCCACTTCCTGTCTCTTCTCCTTCTTTCTCTTCTTCCTCTTCCCCAGAGTCAACACTGTATTGAGCTTGTTTATATTTCTTCTAACCCATAGCTTACAAGTCAATAATAAGTAGTTGTATTTTATGTACCTGGAAGTAGCATTATGTGTACCTGCCCTTCACTGCCCTAGCTACTTAACAGTTGCTGTGTGTAAGTCTGGTTCAGTTGCTTCAGTGACAATATTGCCTCCTCGAACATTCTACGCTGTGCTCATATGTTGCCCGTCAGTGGCAAATGAAGCTGCTTTTATTATTTATTTCTCCATATCTATTCAAAATATAGGAAGCTAGTACTGGGGCTTAGATCTGGAAGGAGCTAAGTTGACACAACGTTTTGAAATGTCTTTGCATTCCCTACTTTTCTCTTAAATGTTTAACCTTGGCATGATCACATACCAGACACAGGAAGCCTGAGTGCAGATGACCAAGTGAAAGGAGAGCATTTCAGCATGGCTTCTCTCGGGCTCTCTGCTCCTCCCCGCACAGTTAGGTCAAGAGAAGCATCATCAGGTTCATCACTATTTCCAGGTGTTAGGAAAATTTTAAATGTTGCATTGAAATATGCGTTTTTATAATACTTTCTTGGGCCCACATCACAAAATGTCAGCATAATAGAGATGTTTTAACAGCCCAGAAGTAGTGTTTTTCTCGCACACACAAGGCCCTGGGTTCAACCACTAAGAAAATAAAACCAACCAAAAAACAAGCACAGTGCTTGACTCTTTCCGTCCTTTGGATTTTGTTGTTTAACGCTGGTGTCGTTCCACCATTGCTGATTCTCATGGTGGAACAGCCCACTATCAACTCTCCTGTGCTTAAACGAATGTTCTCTACTCTGCAGAAAGCAAGTCTCAGGTGCAGAGAGGCACATCTGTATGTGTACATGTGCATACACACACACACACACACACACACACACTCTCTCTCTCTCTCTCACATACACACTCGTTCATACAGGCTCACATTCACACATACACACTCACATACACACACACTCATACAGTCACACATGCACACACACAGTCCCATATATACTCATACACACTCATGCACACTCACATAGACACACACCTCACATACACATACACTCACACACTCACATATATACTCATACACACTCATACACACACAGTCACATACACACACTTACACTCACACATACACTCACACATATTCTCACACACAAACACACTCACATACTCTCGAGCATTCACACACTACTTGTCTGTATTGCTGCTCCAACAGGGATGGGAATGAGTCACAGTGATTGATTGGTTTATGGTGGTGATGAGTCACTAGGACCAAACATTCTTCAAAGCTCTTGGCTGATGAGAGATGACATTTTGGAAAATGGGAAGAAGACCATGGTGTCTTACTGTCTCCCCATGGAAGGTGTTTGCCAGCTGCCTGGAGGGCTATTTTTATCCCTGCACATCCTGCTCATGAGGCTTCACACACCCACTCGCATGCCACCCCCCCACGACATGCAGATTCCTGTTATTCATCCTTCAAGTCCACACCAGGAAGCTTTTACTCAAGCATGACTGTGCAGGCTGTCACTGAGCACAGCGCTAGCTTCCATCCTCAGCGCTGCGGTCTCACACTTGGTGATTGATGTGTGCTAGGCACCAGGATTAGTGCTTTCATTTCTTGTTTTCTTTAATCCTCTAGACACCACCCAGGGCAGTGAGTGAGCTCACTGTGCGCTTAGACAGACAGAAAAGGACTCACAAGCCTCCGCATCCTCTCTACTCTGAGGTTCAGTGGGTCCAGATGGCCTCCAAGTATGGCCGAGTGGACCATGCAGGTAACCAGGCCCTGCATGATGCACCCACTCTCCTTGGTATGTTTTGTTTTGGGGTGTGTGTGTGTGTGTGTGTGTGTGTGTGTGTGTGTGTGTTGTTTGTTTTTTGATAGAGTCTCATTCTGTAAGCCATGCTGGCCTTGACTGGAGATCCTCCTGTCTTGGCCTCCCTACTACTGGAGTGACAGGTGTGGGCCACTAAGCCTCGATTGTCATGTTCAAACTCCTCCACTGTCCCTACACTCTCTTGCTTCCTGCCTTGCTGTCATGGTAACAGAGTGGTTACAGGTAAAGTTGACACCAGAGCAAAGACGTGGAGAGACAGACAGGTTCTAGAGATGCAGGTACCTCATGTTATGAGCAGTCCTTTAGCCTGGGAGCAAGAACTTGGTGACCTCTGGGCACTCCTCTGTGGTTTGTCAGAGTTTTAGAGGAACAGGGCAGGGAGAATGCCTACACGCACTGTGACTGTGTAAACATATATACACATACTTACATCCATGAGAATTCACCAGATTGACTGACTTGATAGGGCTGGGTAGCCCAATGGCTGTCTCTACACTGCAGAGGCTAAGGACCCTAAGCTGGAGGCTTCAGCAGTACTCACCTGCTGTGGAGGGACTAGAAGTTTCCTGGAAGCTGCTTGTCTTTGACTTGTGTTGAAATGCTGAAGAAATGGGTCTGATGTCAGCAGAGGAGACACACTCTGGAGACCAGGTGGGCAGCCCACTGCATCTTGCTTCTGGCTAACAAGCGGTTCTCCTGTGGTAGCTACTGGATACTCTTGGCTCAACTTTTTCATCTGCAAAGTTAGAAAAATACGTTTTCTTAAATCATTGTGAAGACAAAAACATCCATATGGTGTGCTGAATATGCTAGAGGCAAATGCCCCCTCCCCCACTCTCTCATGTCCACCAACCCCCCTACTTGCTTATGCCCACCAAATGTCCCCTCCCCCACTCTCTCATGTCCACTAACATATTGTATCTCTTCCCATTTGTCTCTTTGAAAACACTTGAAGAGGCCAGTTAACTAAAATTTTTAAGCATTTAACTTTGTCATTTATTGGTGATATTTAAATACCCAGAGAATAACATGCACCTTGCAGCTAAGCCAGAGAAATAAATCAAGGCTGGTATGTACAAACCCCATGTAAATTCTCTGTGGGACAGGAGAGTTTGCGTTCACCACGGCTCTCAGGTCACAACCTTAGACCAACGTGGGGTTTATCACTCACACTTCCCACAGATGGCTCTTATACAATCCCAAGACATACTTCCCTCCAAATTATTACATTGGCATAGCAGAAGATGAACTCAAGTCTGTAGGATCTCAATGGAAAGAACAAATCTCAGAGCCATGGGCTCTGTGTGTTTGGGAACTTGAGAGAACTTTGCTGGTATACAGGGTTCTCGTAGCCAGAATCTAACTCTGGCCTGGAAGAAGATCATCCAGGCTTGCGACAGACCTTGCCTCTCAGTTTCTTACCTGCACCCTGACATCGAGTCATCAGGGTGTGCCAGCAGTCATCTGTCAGACTTTCCTTGGAAGGCCCCTTTTGCAATGTCAGGCCTTGACCAGTGTTAAGTTCTGCCTTGACAGCTGGGAAACCTGGGGGAGCCCCAACTGGCCTAGCTGCAATCCCCCAGCACCCACCCTCCTGCTCTCACACAGAGGCCCCAGCTCCAGCAGACATCTTCACTGAAAGGACCAGACCTAGCACATGCCTGTCTCTCAGGAGTTACTTAAGCAGAGCAGTCACAATCATGGGTAAAGACTGGGCTCAGCTCCCCTTCTCCATACCACGAAGCCGGTCCTCCACAGTTCCCTGTTCCTGAGTCAAGCAGCCATATGGGTCCCATAGAGGTGTGATGCATCCTTCCTCCTTAGGCTGTGGGTCCATATGGTAAATTGAGGCTGATCTCATCTGTCTAGCATTCATTTTTCCATGTTCATAAGCCCTCCCCTACAGGGAGGCTATGACCCTTGTGCCTGTAGGGAGAGCAGGAGGAGCCATTTGATGCAGAGCTGGCCCACGGGTGCTGCCTAGCAACATCTTCGGGTCTAAGGGAGGAGTCGGGGGTACCACCTCTACAGTGATTCCATTGGAATACATTTAAACATTCCGTTTGAGTCTCCAGATCCTCAGACGTAAGTGCAGTCCTCACCCTTCATCAAGGAGACGTCTCTTTGCAACCGATGGAGACCTTTGCAGAAAACCACACTTATCAAATACAGGAAACAAGAGATCTTGTGGAGCCCAGTCGCAACAGGTATACCAGCAATAAAACTCATGCACATCAGGGGTGGGGGTACTGTGGAAGAGAGGGACAGGCTGTGAGAGACAGGAATGCGGAGTGTGCCCTGAGAATGTCTCTTAGGGATGTCGGAAGCTAAGCCCATGAGAGCTCACGGCATTCTGCTAAACATAACTCACGTGGAACGAGAAAGCGAGCTGTCCTCTAACCTCTTCCGTGGGGTCCAGACACACACACACACACACACACACACACACACACACGCATAAATACACACACACCCAACTCCCCCATACACACACATGCATACATACACACACACACACACACACGCACGCACACACACACACATGAACACACACACACACACATACATACACACACACACACACATACACACACATGAATACATAAACACACATGTACACGCATACACACATGCATACATACATACACACACGTACACACACAGGCATCCCACACATATTTTATCACTTTTAATTAAAATTCAATTAATTTCATGTATGTATCTGTGTGTGAGCCTTCTTGTCTGTGTATGCTCTGTGCAAGCAGTGCCCTTGGAGACGGAAAGGTGCTTCAGGTTCCTCTGGAACTGAGTTAGACTATTGCAAGCTGGATGTGGGTCCTGAGGGGTAAACCTGGCTCCTCTGAGAAAGAAGCAAGTATCTTAACTACTGAGTTATCTCTCCAGCCACCGGGATACATTTAAAAAACACATTAACACTGAAAAACGTGACTGGCCCCCGTATCGGTCCTCTATTGTGGCATGACACAGCAAAGGTCCTCATACTCTCTGACACCTGATCTCCAGTAGTACCCACCCATTGACAGTAGTGATGATGCCCCAACAGATAGATTTTAGAGCATCGCTTGGTGTGGAGCCTACAGCAAACGCCAGCGTGGCACGGAGCTGGGAACCACTTCTGTCTCCTGGACTCTGCTGGAATGTGTTTGGTATACCCACCATGGACTGAGTTCTGGCTGTAGGGCACTACGGTAAGGGTTTCCCTTGTTTTCATTTATTGAATCTTCACAGTGTTCTAAGCAGCTTGGGAGGAGAAACAGTGTACTTAGCTCACACATCCAGGTCATGGTGTACTACTGAGTGAAGTCAGGACAGAAACTCAGGCAGGAATCTGGAGGCAGAAATGGAAGCAGAGACCATGGAGAAAGGAAGATGGCGTCGGACGTGAATCAGCATAACTATGAGCAGCCACAGGTAGTTATGATATCATAAAGGTTAGAATATTGGGATAATTTGTCTAATCTAGGTGGGCAGCTTTTATCATTATCCAAGTATTGTATAGGCATCTTGTGTATTGAGAATTTATTGATATATAAATCTGGTTGGCTAACTATAAGCATTGAGTCTTGTTTTTATCGGGTTACTGGATATTGTGTAATCAAACCTCGAGGATGGCAAATCTATTTAGTTATTGGAATTTGGGACAGAGCTGGAGGGACCCTGCTGGGACATTGTGTTGTAGCCCACCAGTGCCAGAACTAGAGCAGGAACGTGGCCTGGCAGTGCGGAGAGTTGCCGGGTTGAGAGAAGCAGGAGTGCAGTGAGTTGGCGGGTTCATTTTTTTAATATGTCCAGCAACAACTGGCCTGCTCCTGTTGTCTGCCCAGCTAACTTTCTCCTCATATAATCGAGGCCCACCTATCCAAGGATAGCAAGGCTGCAGTAGGCTGGCCTCCTACATCAATTAGCGATTAAGAAAACCTCACAGTACTCAGCCACGAGCCAATCTGATGGAGGTGATGCTGCAGCTGAGGCTCCCTGTCTTGGGTGACTGCAGGACTGTGTCAAGTTGATGGCTAAAGCCAGGCAGACAGGCAAGCTCCACGGCTCTAGGCAGTAGGTAGGGATCATGTGCTGAAGGCCAGGTAATTGTGACCACCTGAGACTGTGCTGGGTGATCATGGTGTTACACAGACTGGGCTGCAGACCTGGAGCCTGCCGTGGGTCGCCTGGGGGTGGAGGTGGGAGTAGAGGGGAGCTAAGTCTTTGCAGGTTCACCTGGAGGGAACTGATGTGTAGTGGTGAGGAGAGCCTGTGGCTCCTTTGTTACCTCAACAAGAAGCCACCAGAGGACATAACACTGATGCTGTTGTGGCAGAAGAGACCCAGAAGAATGCTGTCCCAGACTGTGGGTGACTAGCATTAGTTAGTGGGAAGTGGTGTCAGCAGATGTGAGAGGTGGTGCTGGCTCCCTGGACTGACACATTTCTCAGCACAGCCCGGGAGAATGATGGCTGGCTTCTGGTCAGAAAGCTCCAGCCTACCCCCAGCCCTCAAACCTGTACAAGGGGAAGTGGGGTGCAGGTCTGTAAAACTGTCCTGAGATTACAAGTCACCCCCATGGATGGATGGCTGTGTGCTCACTGAAGGAAGTTTGCCCTGTTGGGGGGAGGAGGACACAGGGAGGGGACACGGTGGGGGGAGGACAGGAAATTAACGGTGGGCAGGTTGGGGTGAGAAGAGGAAGCCCGGAGAAAGGACTTGATGGGTTTGGGAGTCCACAGACAATCTCACCTGCCTCCACTCTCTCTGAGGCACACGTGGAAAATGCTCTTCAGGAATGCCTGTGTGGTTCTTCAGCTTGTGCGTGGAATGGTGAGGACCTGGGGGCTGGGGCAGCAGGACTGGCAGCTCCGCCCTCTTTAGAAATGCTTTCTTTTCCAGGCAGCCACTGCTCTACTAAGATTTCAGCAAAGAAGACTCATTAGCTAGCTTCCTATGCAAATACAGAGGTCTGCCTTTGCAAGGGCCTCTGCAGAGCCCACACCTGGCAGATCTCGGATGTTTCCTTGTGGCTCCGACACGTGTACTCAGACATGTGCAGAGATGGAGTTTCCCCCTGAAAGTCAGTCCCTTGATCTCACAGGATGAAGGCAAACACAGAGAACTCTGCTGGACCAGGGACCAGCACGCAGTACAGTGGGTATATAACTTTTGCTGCCAGACACTGTCCCCATTTGGAGTAGAAACCACAACCTTTCGCTTTTTGAACGTTCATAATAAAACCTGAAGGATGCAGACAATAAGGCGAAGAAAACAAACACATCTACAGTCACAGTGGAAGGGTAACTTCCACAAATAACTTTCATTCAGCAAATCTGTTATATTTTTATCTTTGTCTCTTTAATGACCCATTAATCTAAGGCCACAGTGAGGTAGCCACCATCACTGCAAATCTGAGTAGACAGGAAAGCACACAGATAATAAATATACTCCAAGTACTTTAGAAAGAGATTTATATTTTATGTGTGTGGGCGTTTGCCTGCATGTATGCATGTGAACCATGTGCATGCAGAGCCTGGGGATGCAGCAGAAGGTGTCTGATGCCTAGAAACTGGAAGTACAGATAGTTGTGAGCTGCCATGTGGGTGCTAGGAACTGCAACCAGGTCCCTTTGCAAAGACAAATGCTCCCAACCCACTGAACATCTCTCTAGCCTTTCAATTACTTCTGTAAGCTGAATATACTTGTGTGTCTTACATACAACCAAGACTAGACTAGACTGTCTCTCTCCTCTGCCTTTATCTGGACAATGAGGGTATTTGTCCTAAGACCTGGTGCTGGGCTAGGGAGATAGACTAGCCATTGTGTGTGTGTGTGTGTGTGTGTGTGTGTGTGTTTTGTAAGCATAAGGAACTGGGTTTGACTCCCAGAACCCACAGTAAAACTCACAAGCAGGATGTAGTGTTTTCTGCTTTCACAACCTCGAGAGACGTCTGCAGGGATCACAGGAGAAAGAATTCACTCATTAGCAGAGATCCAAGAATAAGGCATGACTTGGAAGACGCAGATCAGTCTGAGCGAATGTTTGAAGCCGGATTAAGGATTATGAGGTGGTAAGGAGGGAAGAGTCAGTAAGCAATGGCGCACAGCCACAAGCAGGTCTCGTAGAAGGGGCACACGTGAAACTGCAGTTGCAAGATAAGCTGAGTGTAGGAACCTTGATCTGCACAGAACCTCCGTGGAATCGTCTTTGCAGAGGTTTGTGCCCCCGGTGACTCCAAATCTAATCAAGTTGACAATGACAGTGAACCTCAGCTCATAAAGCCACTCTTCTGCCCTTTAGCTAATGACACTGGCTCTCTCTACCCAACTTTTCTTTAAATGTGCTTAAGTTCAAAGATTTGCAAAAGAAAAAAAAATGCTTTCTGTACGCCAACTACCGCCAAACTGCCTCCTTTGTCTGTTGTTTATCAGCAAGGAAACTGACGAGGGAATAAGGTTCCCGAAGCTTAGCAGCTCGCCCGGGGCCCATGAAGGAATCCGTGCAGCTGCGTCACTACGGTCCGCTTCTCCTAGAACAGAGCTATGGGTCTCCAGTGGTGCCTGAGAGATGCTGCTGTGGATCTGATTATATTCTTTTGATTACAGTTCCCCTGGGCCCAGCTGGAGATGGAGGTTTTCAGAGCCCAGTTCTCAATTATTAAAAGCATAGTAAGTGTGTAGAGAGCATTTGCAATGCAGGGGATGGGGAGGGGGGACTTTAAAAGCCGCAGCTGTGGCACAACATCTCTCTCTTAACCCCTGCAGATGAGCTAAGCTAATAGATGAGCTCTCAGTGTGATAACCCATTAGGGTGATGGATAAGCCATTCGCCAGTCACAGTTACAACGTGGACTACTGACGCCAGCCACTGCCACCACTGAGCTTGAGTAGGACTTGTTCAGGGTGGCTGTTGGTTGGGATCGAAGCGCAGTTAATACTCCAATGTCTGCCCAAAGGAACAGACGAGAAAAGGAGAAGCAGGACAGAGGAGCTCGGGGCTGGATCCCTCCCGTCCCCACAAGGAAAATCTCAATGTGTCGTGGAGACGCTAGAGAGGGCAGGAGCTCGTGGTGGCCAGATGGGTTTCACCCAGAACGTGGAACTACTGAGGAAAAACCAAAGATGGGCCAATATCATTCTGTTAGCAAGACTCCTTGGTCAGGGTCAGGGGTGTCAGCAAGACCTGGGGTTAGGTGAGGGTAGACAGGGGAGGGTTTCCAGAGGCCAGTAAGGCAGACTAGCTGAATTGGTGAGGTCTGGATTTAACTGCAAGACCCTGCTTCCAAAGGACAGGGTAGTTATCAAGTGAGGAAGGTCCTCTACCCTGGGGCTACACACACACACAAGGCTCAGTGAAGCAGTAACTTTGTTTTGAAGTTAAGTTTCACAAGTGTTTTCCCCATGATGATGGCAATGGCTGGCTGTTGATAGTGAGTCTGTTTGGAAGGCAGTGCAGAAGGAAAATGGGAATGAAATAGAGACAACAAAGACCCCTCATCCTCTGCTTCGAGTTTCAGGCTGTTAAGTCGCCATCTTCACCATGTGCGCACTTGGCTGCTGTGAGCCAAAGTGACTAACTGGCAGAGTTCAACTAGAATATACAGAACGGAGCATGCTGGGACGAGAAGGGGGCTGCAGGTTGATCCCCAAGACACTGGCTCCACTGTCTTTTACATTTCCTAGTAATTATATTAGTTGTTGAGAATTATTCTTAAAGTTCTAAGGCTGTCAGCTTAGTCTGATGGGGGAATAAGAATTAATTACAAGAGTTAACACAGTTCTATCCCACCTGAATACTGATGCTTGTGTGGACCCACTATGTATCTAATGATTTGGGCTGCCTCTCTTTCCACTACCACACCAGAACACTGATACTTGTGTGGACCCACTATGTGTCTAATGATTTGGGCTGCCTCTCTTTCCTTCTACAGAACGGGTCATATGGCAGATGTTTTGCTGAGGCCACCAAATGATTCTGTAACAAAAGGGTCAGAAACAAGTCTTCCCTCCTACTCTTCCTACGGTGAAGAAACAAGAAATGGTTGTCATCACGTTTTCCATGTTCTCAGAACTCCTTATCTCCAGGCCAGAGTGTTCCCAGAGCGTCTCTGCTCCCGGGTGTGGAGCTGGGCGACCATGTTTGCATTGTCCTCATTTAGAGGTACAGATTCAGCAACAGCTGTTGACAATTAATTATCCTTTGTCAACCGCATTCTGAGCTCTGAGTCTGTTCCCAGGTGCTTAGTGCTACAGCAGCACACTTGGCCCGTGTTCTCTACGCCTCCCTTGGCGTAGTGCCACTACAAGGACAGTGGCATTGTAAGTCACATGACTCCTTCTGATGCCGCCTCCCTCCCTTGGCAAACATAACACTACTACAGCATTCCAAGCGAGGATGGCATCCTTGTACAATGACCATTACCGATCTCACTCTGGCCCCTTTCTTCTATGTCTCTCATGTCTGTCTGATCATCATTTCTTTAAGGATTACATACCACACTACAAATGGAAGAAAAGCAACAGAGAAGAAAATGGCCATCAGGAACGTCTGCATGTCGTGAAGGAAGAGTTGATTGGCTGTGACGTAGGGTTAGGGGGCAGGAAAACTTATGAGTCAGAGTTTTAGATATTTGAAACCTTGGTTAAAATATCTTTCCTGACATGCCTGGTCTGAAAGGCTCAGTATGAGTTATAGACCACAGGGACAGCCTGAGTCCCTAATCAACCTTCATGGCTCAGTCTGTTTGCAGGAACAATGTTAGGGCATAAAGAGAGTTTACCTCAAACTGGCCAGACAAGTGGGACCAGGGAGAGGGGAAGAAAAAGGGAAGAACTGAGGCAGAGAGGGAGGGAGGGAGAGAGGGAGGAGAGAAGGAGGGAAGAAGGGAAGGGAGGAAGATTAAGAGCAACTTTGGGAT
Source organism: Mus musculus (assembly GCF_000001635.26). NCBI lineage: Eukaryota > Metazoa > Chordata > Mammalia > Rodentia > Muridae > Mus > Mus musculus. Next base: position 1,902,917 of record NT_166305.2, read on the forward strand.
ACTGGATCTGTCTTCTGAAAATTAGAAATTAGGAATTGAAGTTGAAATTGGGAAATGCCAATCTGGAAAATATCTGTACTTTACCCAATGGGAGCTTTTACTTAAAAACCAAACATCTTCTAGGTAGTTTGAAGATTTATTTTCCTGTGTGTGTGTAAACGCCTTCATGTGTATATGTGCAGCAAATGCATGCCTGGTGCCTGTAGATGCCAGCAGGGGATGTTGGATCTCCTGGGACTGGAGTCACAGCTGCTTGTGAGCAGCAATGTGGGTGTTGGGAACTGAACCCAGATCTTCTATAAGAGCAAATGCTTGTAACCAGAGGCACGTCTCCAGCCCCCTCTTATAAGTACTTTTAAAATGGAAAATTATTATTAGCATTTTCTGAGTTAGACATTTTTATATTTGGTGATTAGTTTTGTCATTTCGATACACAACCCAAATAACTTGGGCAGTCTCAGTGAGGACCTGTCTACATACGGTTAGCCTGTGGGGTGTGTGTGTGGAATTAGTTTAACTGATAGAGGTAGACCCAGTCCACTGTGGGCAGCAACATTCCCTAGATGAGGGGTCCTGACCTGTGTAAAAGTGGAGAAATCAAGTTGAGTGCAAGGGAGCGAGCAGCATTTGTGAGTTCATTTCTCCCTGCCTAGACTGTGGATATGATGTGACTAATCCCTTTGCTATGGTTTCCTCTCAACAGTGGGCTATAACCTGGAATTAGAAACAAAAGTAAACCCCCTTTTCCCTACCTTGATTTTTCTTTCCCACCAACAGAAATAAAACTAGAACAGGTAAGAGGATCCAACATGAGCAGAGGTTTGTCTCTCTCTCTCTCTCTCTCTCTCTCTCTCTCTCTCTCTCTCCTTCCTTCCTTCCTTCCTTCCTTCCTTCCTTCCTTCCTTAGATATTTTCTTTATTTACATTTCAAATGTTATTCCCTTTCCTAGTTTCCCCTCCAAAAATCTCCTATCCCTTCCCTCCTCCCCCTGCTCCACAACCCACCCACTCCAGCTTCCTGGCTCAGGCATTCCTCTATACTGGGGCATAGAACCTTCACAGGACCAAGGGCCTCTTTTCCTCCCCCAACAAGGCCATCCTCTGCTACATATGCAGCTAGAGCCACAAGTCCCTCCGTGTTTTTTCTTTGGTTGGTTTAGTCCTAGGGAGCTCTAGGGGTGCTGGTTAGTTCATATTGTTGTTCCTCCTATGGGGCTGCAAACCCCTTCAGCTCCCTGGATACTTTCTCTAGCTCCGTCATTGGGAAACCTGTGCTCCATCCAATGGATGACTGTGAGCATCCACTTCAGTATTTGCCAGGCACTGGTAGAGCCTCACAGGTGACAGCTATATCAGGTTCCTGTCAGAAGGCTCTTGTTGGCATCTACCTAGTGTCTGGGTTTGGTGGTTGCTTATGGGATTGATCCCCAGGTGGGGCAGTCTCTGGATGGTCATGCCTCAGTCTCTGCTCCAGACTTTGTCTCTGTAACTCCTTCCATGGGTGTTTTGTCCCCCTTCTAAGATGGATCAAAGTATCCACACTTTGGTCTTCCTTCTTCTTGAGTTTCATGTGTTTTGCAAATTGTATCTTGGGTATTCTGAGTTTCTGGGCTAATATCCACTTATCAGTGAGTGCTTATCATGTGTGTCCTTTTGTTACCTCACTCAGGATAGTATCCTCCAGATCCATCCATTTGTCTAAGAATTTCATGAATTCATTGTTTTTAATAGCTGAGTAATACTCCATTGTGTAAATGAACCACATTTTCTGTATCCATTCCTCTGTTGAGGGACATCTGGGTTCTTTCCAGATTCTGGCTATTATAAATAAGGCTGCTATGAACATGGCATAGTGGAGCATGTGTCCTTATTACAAGTTGGAGCATCTTCTGGGTATATGCCCAGGAGTGGTATTGCTTGATCTTCCAATAGTATTATGTCCAATTTTCTGAGGAACCACCAAGCTGATTTCCAAAGGGGTTGTACCAGCTTGCAATCCCACCAGCAACAGAGGAGTGTTCCTCTTTCTCCACATCCTCGCTAGCATCTGTGAGCAGAGGTGTTTCTTAAAGCATCAGTTACAATAAGAGACAACAGGGACCAACTTAGTGATCCCCAAAATGAATGGAAAATAAGAGATGAGCAACTTGACCCAACAGTGTCTGAGCTACTCATGAGGTCCACACAAGCACACAGTTGAGATAAAATTACAATGGGAAACAGGTCACTAAAGCCAAAAGGATGTGAGGCCAGGATGTGAGAGACAGGTGCAGTGACTTCATGCTCTCCCGAGTCTTTGATATGCTTATAAGTTTATTGCCTGAGATTGAGTTCACAGTTTAGATTCTTTCATGCTCTCTAAGCAAAGACTACCAATAAACCTTCAAAGAATCAAAATTTATTTTTCAAAATCTGTTTCCACTTAAGTAAAAAGCTGGTTCAGAAAATATCCCCTGGGCTCTTTGTCCCTTGTTCCCAATTTCCCCAACATTTGAAAGTTTTAGATATCTGTATAATGTGTAATTTATTCTCTTGCAAGCTGCTGTAGTTTTTCTCTAACTCGTCCTTTTAAAAGGAGGGAAACTCTAGTTTCCAAACAAAGCCCTGGCTACAGGGGTTCCCACAAGAGGGTTCCCCTTATGGAAGAAGGCAAGTGATAATGCTTTTAAACCTTTCTTATAAGCTTATTTATTTATTTTTTATTTATTCATTTACTTACATACTTTTGTTTAAGACAGGGGCTCTGGTAACTCAGGCTGGCCTTGATCTGACTGTGTAGACAAGGATAACCCTGATTTCCCAAGTCTCTTTTTTTTTGTCTTACACGGGCTGAGATTATAGGCATTTGCCACGAGGCTCATTTATGCTGTGCTGGGAGTGAAATTCAGGGCTTTGTATATTGAGGCTAGCTCAACAGATGACCCACACTAAATTGTACTCCATGGGGGGGGGGCATTCAGGGAGTTAGCACTTGATTTATACAAAACTGAGAGACTAATGGAGACTTTGGATGCTCAGAGTTGTGATCTCACAGGGCACTGCAGGTGACTCAGCTGGGCTGTGAAGAGGGGGCTGGTTCTGCGGCTCTCCAAGCTGAAACTGAAATCAATCTGATCCTGGAATCTCCTCTCAGAGGGACTTAGTAAAACAGGGTGCTCTAAGGTGTGACCCCCAAATGTTCCTGTGTGTTATAGGCATGCACTAACTTGTCCCTTGGTCTTAGGGAACACCCCCAGCCCAGGAGGACATTTGGAGGCACTGTCCTGGAAACTCATGCTTAGCACTGTAACTAGAAAGGAATCTACCAAGGGTCCCAGAGCTGAGGCTTGACGAGACTCCTGCCAGGATGAAGGGCTATTCTCCTCAGGACACACTTCACAGAGGAAGCAAGGCACACACAGACCATATATTGACCACCGGCAGGGACGTACTCAGATAAACCTTCTTGGCAAGGCCATGGACTCAGAGACAGGAAAAAACTTCCACACAACACAGTCCTCCAACACAACGGAAACCTGAGGTAGAACCTGTTTTGGATTTAGGACGTGTCTTGTCAAGAGTGAGAAGCTAGACACTCGTAGTTAATATAGCATTGCTCCTGGCCTCTGCTTACATACTGTTTCATGGGTATTGTGGGGTTCCAGGGCTGTGTCTTATCTCAAGTGAGTGATGTTGCTGAGTTTTGGTTATTAGGTGCAGCCTTAGCTGTAGTGGACTATGCTATTTTTAGATGTCAGGAAGCTTTTTTTTCTTTCTTTTTTTTTTTTTACTATGTTCACTACACCTCTGTGGGCAGGAGGGGTAACTGGAGATACCTGAAGCTTATGTAATCCTTGGTTTCTGTGTTTTTACTACTGATCTTTGAGGAAAAGGGTTGGGATGAGGGTAGGAGAAGCTTGTTAGGAGAGTGTTTATTGTCCAAAGTCACAGACCTTTCTGGATGTTTATTCCCACTGTGAATGTGGAGTCATCACAGATGTAGGCTGCTGAAGAGATCAGAAGCCAGGAAAAGCCAACACTATCTGTACATTCTTAGGGTCCCTTCTGTTCTCTCCAAAGCATTGTGGCAACTGTTTCTATGGCAACCATGAAACAGAACAGCCCACACAGTTTAGTCAGCTTGGAACTCAGAGGTTGATGCCTAATAGCATCATCTCGGCATAAAGTGGAATGGACCGTTTTCTGAAAATGTACAAGTCTACCTGAGTCTGGAGCCGAGTGCAGAGATACCGGGGCCCGTGTTCTCAGCAGCTACACTGTCTACTCCACCCCACACACTGGTGGTGCCTATGTGGATCATTAGACCCACCAGGGCACGTGAGAAAGTATCCCGTTGAGTAAGGGATTCTTCTAGATGCTATAGACTGTGGCTTCTCATCTTGCAGATCCTCGACAGGTACTGCCAGAGGTTGGTGGCAAATGTCCTGACCATCTTTAAGTGGTCAGTACGACAGTCTTAAGTTCATCCACAAGTCTGGACAACTGTCCCCAGAGTCCATTTCTAGAGCCTTTTCAGTGTATCCACACAGTAAACATTTTCCCATCCCCTTTTTCCACTCCAGACCCCAGGAAAGCTGGGCTGTGCTTCTGAGCTCTGTAGATTTCTCTCCTGAGATAAAGTGACCCCCCACATTCCATGTCCTTTAGCGCCTGGCTTATGTCAGTTCATTCATGTCGATATGCCTGAATGTCACTTTTTATAGCTCAGTAAGATGAGCCTGTATAGTAGCACATATTTTAAAAATTAATTTATCTGCCTGAAGGTTTTGAGAAGCAAAAGTAGATAATACGACCAGACTAGAAATGTGTTCCAGTTGTTACAAAAATACACAGTTGAGCTATTTAGAGAATTTCCTAACATGCTACTCTTAGATTAAGATTGTAATTAGTAGATCTTGGGCATACTCACTATGGTGTGGAGCTGTGATTATCTACTCAGTTGTAACTAACACCCAGTGAAGCACACTGCTCTGCGGATCTGTGTGTTTGTGGTGGAGCTTTATGCGACAGCCAGGACTCAGGCCTAATGGATGAATTGATTTCTTGATGGGTTCATAATCAGCTCACCTTTGGTGAGATGTGGGAGGTGGGTTTTGGGGGTGGTGTCACCCTGGCTGAAGGGCCCTAGTGGGCCTGAGCAGGCATGGTGCTGACAGGTCTTGCCTTTCTCTCTCCTCCTTGCTAAACCACAGATTACATTCCTAAAGCTAGCCACCAAGGTCTAGTCCCTTATTAACCATTTCCTCCTCCTGGGGCTGACCACACAGGTCCAGCTATCTAAGTATTGGAGTCCGGTAGCCAGAAGCCCCCTATTGGCTCACCTAGTTAACATATCCAGTTAAAACAAAGCAACTCACCCTGACACGGGCTTCCCCTTTCCCTTGATAAACCTTTATTTTCCTATGGATCATGTGTGTATCCTCTCTATCCAGAGGCAGTCCATTGTCCCTCTGGGGAAGATATCCCTTCCCTCCTCCCCATAGTCCCTTCCCCTTCTCCCTAGCCCTCTGTCTCCTGTCTGTCTCTTACTCCCTGCCCTTTGTCCCTCCGCAGCAAAGGAATCTCATTTGTGCTGAGAACTTGGTCTCAGTGTGTTCTGTGCAGACTCTGGTCTTTCGCTGGCCATTTCCTGTATGCTCCTCCTTATTGCCCTGCGTCTTTTAAGAAGTGAAGTGACAACACTGTGACATGCCCGATGCTGTTCAAAGAGCACAGGGACAGCGCCCGAGCCACATTCTTGTCCCTTAAGTTCTATTTGTTAGACAGTTTGGTCAGGGGGACAGAGAAGAGATACACGCACACATGCAGGGTGTGCATGAGGAAGGAATCGTTTTTTGTATAGTTTCTGCTCTCGCCATGCTTTTATCATTCATTTTCTCCCATTAATTCAGCCGTGTAACATGCGCACACTTAGGTTATAGCTTTAATGCAGATATGGTGGTATGCAGAGCTTTTCAACTCATAAGATGGTGGCTATTTTACAAGAACCACTTAGGCTGGGCTTTGGGCATGAACATCAAAGTGCTTCTTGGTAGGTCACCAGGCTACTCAATGGTTTCTAAAAAGGTTCTGATCTCTCATTCCCTTTGTGTTGGCTCCAAATTAGCTTTTCCTTAAAATGTCTAAGGTGTATCCCAAAGGCACCCAAGACAAAGGGCAAGGAGTAAGAGACAGAGACAGGAGACAGACCGGGGAGAAGGGGAAAGGGCTATGAGAGGGGGGAAGGGATATCTGCCCCTGAGGGACAACAGACTGCCTCTGGATAGAGAGGAGACTGACATGATCCATAGGAAAATGGCGGATAATCAAGGGAAAGGGGAAATCCATGTCAGGATGACCTATAGGAACAGTTATCTCACTTAAAATGGAACGGACAGGAGAAAGTTTGTTTTCCCTCCTGGGATAGGCTGAGGCCTCTGTAATAGCTAGGCAGGAGAGTGCCTAGGCTCTGGTCTCCTCTGTTGGATGAGAGAGTGCTGATACGCCCTGGTGTTATGCTATCTTAAAACCATGTAATAATGTCTTTCACCAGCATGAGCAGAGCCCAGCATGCTGGCTCCTTCGCTCTTCCCACACAGTGTACCATGATGCAGTAAGGGAGAAGCTGGGCAGACAGGATCAGCAAAGGCAGCTGACAGCAACATTGTAGCGAACAGATGGTGGAGACGTGGCGACTGGAGAACTGTGGAAGCTGATAGTCACTTTGGGGGCTGAAAGAAAACAATACAGTTAGTGCAGAGATGGAAGGGTGTCAGGAGACATCCGGGAAAGGCTAAGGCTGGTAGGAAAGGACTGGAGTAAGCACAGGACACACCAAGACCAAGTTCTCAGCACAAAGGAGACTTATTTGCTCCAGAGGGACGGAGGGCAGAAAGTAAGAGACAGGACTATGGAGAACTAGGGGGAAGGGGCAAGGAATATGGGGAGGGGGGAAGAAACGTTTGCCTCAGATGGACAACGCACTGCCTCTGGATAGAGAGTGTCCAGTGTCTGTCCCAACCTTTTGGGTTTCAGAGCTGAGGTGGATCACAGCATTGGATGAAAGCTACAAGACTGATAATCTCTGGCCTTACAAATGCACTGGAGGCTAGAAGCTGATGGCTTCTGGAAACTTAACACTCTCTTGCTTACTCTGTGGTTGAAGACAGCTGGCTTTTTTCCCCCTCTTTAACTCTCTGTGCTTTATTGAATTTTGGGAACTTAACTCTTTATTGCTATTCTGTGCTTCAAAAAAGCACTGAAAACTTAACTCTTTGTGCTTAAATAAGTGCTGATTTCTAGTGAATTAACATGTGTATAGCAGCTGGAAATTAAGTAAAAGGATTTATTAATAGAGCTTCTTTCTCTGGGAAGTCTGCCGGGAGTCCCTGGAGGGCCAGCTGAGAGGCTCAGAGCTTGCTAATGCTTTCTAAACCAGAGAGAAAAGAAAGGGAAAGAGCTCACACAGACAACTCACACTCAGCAAAGTGGAAAATGGCTGCACCACCTTCCTTTATTGGCTTGTTTTTTTATAGCTTTAAGGCAAAAGTTCTCTATGTAAGAAAGAATTACCTCATAGAGAAGATGTTACAAAAAAGGGGAGTTACAGGAAGGTATCGATAACAAGTTCAAAGCAGTGTTTCACACTGTAAGCTCGTTACAAGTTCAGAGCCACAGTTTTTACATGGCCTTGCCTTAACATAGTGCACACCTGTAGCTTCATCTTTGACCCTGAATATTTTCCCTTGAACGCAGATTTGTCCCAAGCCTATTTATTTATCTTTTTATTATAATTATGAAAGCTCATTGTACTTCCTATTATGAAGCCTTTACTTACCATCATGAGGCGTGGGCACATTCTATTCATGAATATAACTTTTCTAGCAAAACAACTAAAACCACCTCTTAAAACTTTCTTCCTCCTCACTCCTTTTCCGGCTGGAAGCATGGAGGATGTTCCAGAGAAGAAAAAGAAGGTTGCCGCTGTGCCAGAAACCCTTAAGAAAAAGCAAAGGAATTTCGCAGAGTTGAAGGTGAATCACCCGAGGAAGAAGTTTGCCCTGAAGACACTGCAAGAGGGAAGGAGGAAGCTCAGCTGTGAGAAGGCAAGGCACTATCACAAGTATAGGCAGACATACTGGACTGCGATTTGGATGGCCAGGATGGCAAGGAGAGCTGGGAACTTCAATGTGCCTGCAGAACCAAAACTGGCCTTTGTCATTACAATCTGAGGTATCAGAGGAGTAAGCCCAAAAGTCCGCAAGGTAGTGCAGCTTCTTCGTCTTCTACAGATCTTCACTGGCACCTTTGTTAAGCTCAACAAGGCTTCAATTATCATGCTGCGGATTGTGGAACCGTACATTGCACGGGGGTATCCCAACCTGAAGTCAGTAAACAAGCTCATTTACAAGTGAGGCTATGGCAAAATCAACAAGAAGCGGATCGCCTTGACAGATAATTCGTTGATTGCTCGATCTCTTGGTACATTTGGCATCGCCTGCATGGAGGATCTAGGTCATGAGATCTAAACAGCTGGGAAAGGATTCAAGAAAGCAAGTAGCTTCCCGTGGCTTCAAATGACCTTCCCACAAGGTGGAAAGAAGAAAAACAGAACTCACGTTGTAGAAGGTGGAGATGCTGGCAACAGGGACGACCAGATAAACAAGCTTATTAGATGGATGAACTAAGGTGTCACCCATGATATTTTTGTAACCTGGTCAGTTAATAAAGTCACAGCTTGGCAAATTGAAGAAAAAAAAAACCCTTTCTTCTTAAGAGTATTTTAATCAAATCAGGAATTACATTAAATCATTCATTCATCTAAACATAATTAATTCCTGGAAGTTCATCTTCATGTTGCTCTTCAGGAAATGTGACCGGTAGGGTGGGTTGATGCCCAGGAATCCTTAGGGTATGCAGTATTGGTAGGAAAGGTACAACAGCTGCGAGAAGCAATCCTGGATGCTCTCACAGCTCCATGGCCATGTCTCTCAAGAGTGCGCCCATCACAAACCATGCAAAGATGGTGGGTCATCTCCAGGACGGTCACCTGCTAGCCTTAGCCTTTCCTAGATTGCTCCTGTTAGGATGAGTTGGTTTGTTTTGAATGGCATACAAATTGTGGCAGCCAAAGGGGGCATTGACTGCTGTACTTGAATACTTTGATAGCTGAACATTGGTAGTCAGCCTCAAGAGGAAGTAGTCAAATAAAGGAATAGACCTTGGTGGCTAGCTTTAGAAATATAATCTGTGGTTTAGCAATGGGGAGAGAGAAAGGCAAAACCTGTTGGCTCCATGTCTGCCATGCTTGGGTCTGCTAGAGACCTTTAGCTGTCAAGGAAGGTCTCAAGGCAGGTCCGTAGGGGCTCTAAGACATCCTACATCTAGTGTGGGCCATTAGGAATAAGGATCAATGCCCACAGCTCAGTTCACAGAAAGACTTATCACTAGTACTTCATCAGGAGAACCTAATCCAGTGTACAGGATTACCTGCTGAGAATCTGAGCTGTGACTGGTTATGGGTTAACACCCTGAATTAGTGGCATATTCAGTCTACAGATCTAGAACAGTGGTGATGCCTGAGGCCAGAGCTGGTGATGTTTACCTAGACTCATTTCCACCAAGCTCTGTGTTCTGCTCTGTCCTGTAATCCCAAGTGTGTCTCAGAGGGTCAGCAAGTTCATAACAGGTGGCTAGTCAGACAGGAAAAGCCCCCAAGCCTTACCAGTGTTCTCTGGCTGGTGAAAAGCCCTGATTCTGCAGCATTCTGTATCCTGCCTCTCGTCCATATACAGCTCTCAGTCCAGTTATCAACTTAGGGGTCACAACCCCTAAATCAGGTTGACCAACCCATACTCAAGAAGCCAGTAATAAAAAAAAAGAGCGAAGTTAAAGGTGTGAGGCAGAGGAAGGTGGTTTATTCAATGTGGCCACATGGGGAGAGGGACAAAGACATCCAGCAACATTCCCTTAGTTCTTTGGGGTCATGAAGTGAAGTCCCAGTCTAAATAGAGGGTTAGGAATATGTATATCTAACTAGTCCTGGTCAAGATGTGGCCCTGCCCAGTATGGACCCAGCCTTGTCTGGGCTTGAGTCTCATCCTGTACATTGGTCTTATGAGTTGTTAGATCTGTGTGAAATCTTTCTCCAAGAGATAAGTTTCCCCTCTGGCTGGTGCCGGTTCCATTGACTAGCATGAGCTTCCTGGAAAATTCTCATTTATCTGGCTGGGGTCTGTTGTTTCAACACCCTGATAGTCGGACTGAGAGACATGTGCCTCTGCAAGTCTCTTCAGAGTGCCTGCATCACTGCCAGATTGCTGAAGAACTCCCACATGGACTGCACACACTGTCATGCAGGAATTCCATTAGCCAAGACCCCGGGGCAGAAGTTGGGTTTGCTTGTGTTTGTCTCAATAATTGACAATCTATTGGGCTAGGAACACTGAAAGCAAGACCTGGATTCTTGCAGTATTTTGTGAGACTGACGCCCTCAGAGGAGCTAGTCCTTTGGGATATGAATGCTTCCTGTAGGGGCTGGAGAGTTGGCTCCCTGGGTTAGGTGCGTACTGCTCTTGCAGGGGACCGGAGCTCTGCTCCAAGCCTGGTTCCCAGCTCCCAGGTCAGCCTCTTGCGTTTAGATCTTCAGGTGGAGAATCTGACCTGTCTTCTTCTTGAGGACATGCCGAGAGGTCAGTTCATGGGGGACACCAGGCTGTGAGGAACAGGCACTCTGTTAATGTCTCACTGTATGGGCCAGAGCACTCACACATTAGGGCTGCAGTGCTGTTTCCAACCTTGAACCAAGGGATGATGCTAAGTCAGAGAGGTAAGAGCACAGAAATGTGGGGACAAACGGGAGCTTCAGGAAGACCTGGCTGTGCCTTGTCCTTGTCTTTTAGAGGAAACACTTAAAACACCAGAAAGCTGCCTGGCTCAGCTATGTTTCTATTGCTGTGATTAGAATCCATGACCAGTCAATTATGAAAGAGGTGTTCATTCGGGCTTACAGTTTCAGAGAGTCAGGGTCAGGATCATCAGTAAGAAGCCAGGCAGCAAGCATGTAGGCCTGACATGGGCACCACGGTTGGGAACTACTTGAGACACAACCTTGAGGCCGAAAGAGTTAAACGGGCCTGATGTGGCCTTTTGGAATCTCAAAGCCAGTGACATAACAACTTCTCCATCAGGGTCTGTCAGAAGCCATCTAGGAAAGGCTAAAGCAAGCAAGTGAGCTTTCAGGAGATGGCCCACCATTTTGTAACACTGTGATGGGTGAGCACTGAGATACAAGAAGTCTCCTCAGAGACTTCATGGCAGGATTGCTTCTTGCTGCTAATAGACCTTTCCTATCACTATCACATAGCTTAATGATTCCTGGGCATTAGCCCACCCTATTGGGCAAATTTCCTACATATCAACATGAAGATGAACTTTCATGAATTAATGCTGTTTAGATAAATTGACGATTTCATAATTCTTGATAATGATTTTCTAAATGTATTCAAGCAATTTCAAGCCCCCTATAAAATAGCTGTAACCAGAGCTCCATGAACCTTCCTGTGTCACGGGCTAAACGCAGTAGGAAAAGAAAGCAGGCTTGGATCAAGGAAGATATTCCTTCTAGGTTAGGTGTGAGACCATTGTCTGGTCACTAAAGGTCACAAACTGGGAATGGACAATTTATTGTAGGTGCCAGGGCAGACATTAAAATCTTGACTAGTTTAAGTGTATAAGACTGCAAAATAATAAAACACAAGAGCCGGGCGTGGTGGTGCACACCTTTAATCCCAGCACTCGGGAGGCAGAGGCAGGCGGATTTCTGAGTTCGAGGCCAGCCTGGTCTACAAAGTAAGTTCCAGGACAGCCAGGGCTACACAGAGAAACCCTGTTTCAAAAAACAAAACAAAATAAAACAAAACAGCAACAACACAAAAACAAAACAAAAACAAAACAAAACAAAACAAAAAACCACAAGGCAGATGATTTGTCTCTTGACAAAACAGTGCTAACTAGTGACATAGAAATTATTGCTTTAAACTTATAATGAACGTATGGGGGGGGCTAGTAACAGATAATGAATGCTTAGTGATGTACTAGTCTGAATGGAAAGACGTAAACAATTCTGCCGTTATTCCTTAAGACTTACTGATTCACGACATGAATCATCGCCTTACTGTGAGCTTACTGGAATGTAAAAGTATTTAGAAAACCATGCAATCAATTACCCCGTTTTAACTGTTCTACCTGTTGTACGAGGTAAGTTTTAGAGGAAGTATAAATACTGTCTCTAAAACAGAAATAAAGTTTGTTGGAGCTTTTCTTTCTCTGCTCTGTCCAGAGCATGCGCTTTCTCTTCATGCACGATCTTCTTTTCCTTTTTCTCTGGCTCACAAAGAGTCAATGAACTCTGACCCTCTCACCCAATCAGTGAGGGGACCTCCAGTCAAAGAAAACATACCCCTAGCCACTAACTTCTTTTTAAATTTGTATATATGTTTTATTTTTGATTAAAATAGTTTTTCACTTGTTTACTTTACATTCTGCTCACTTCCCCCTCCTAGACACCCCTCCCATAATCCTTTCCCTATATTCCCCCCTTTCTCTTCTAAGTGGGTGGGGGTCCCCTGGGTATCCCCCCACCCTTGGACCCTTGGAGCTCTCAGAGTCTGAACCACCAACCAAAGAACACACTTGGGCTGGACCTAGGCCTCCCGCTCATATGTAGCAGATGTGCAGCTTGACCTTCATGTAGGTCCTGACCAACTGGAGCGGAGGCTGTCCCCAGAGCTGTTGCCTGTATGTGGGATATGTTCTTCTAGCTGGATTGCCTTGTCTGGACTCAGTGGGAGAGGGAGCGCCTAGCCTCCCAGATCCCCTGCTGCCAACAGAAGTTAATGGTCAGAAACCAGTAACAACAGTAAGAGAGTTACAAGGCCAGAGATCATCAGCTTTTGGCCTTCATCCAACGCTGTGTCCCACCTCAGTACCTAAAGGCTGGGGCTAGTCCCTGGCAAGGGACATGGCTCTTAATCTTTCCCAAACAACTCTACTAACTGTAGATCAAGACCTAGACATTGGAGCTTACGGGTCTATTTTCATCCACACCACCACATGGGCTTTGCCAGACTCTTCCTCATGAATGGTATTGACATCACCAAAAGATGAACTGACTGCTTCAATGATGCTAAGTTGTGAGGCAACTAGATCCCAGAAGATGGCACTCCTGCTCTTCCTTCCAACACCACTAACATGTCCTAGGACAGAGCCCTGCAGTTTCCATAGTGCAATTAGCATGTTGCTCACGTGTCATGAACCATGTTGTTTTACATGCAGAGTTCCAATCCTAGCTTTCAGTGGCCTATTACTTACCTATGAACAAAAATAAAATGAAGGTCGAGGCAACAGAAATGTTTGTCAGAAAATTAGAGAACACAGGCTTCTGGGTGTTGGGGTGCACACCTTCAGTCTCACCCCTCAGGAGGCAGAGGCGGGTGGATCCTTGTGAGTTGGAGACCAGTATATTCTACATAGCAAGTTATAGGTAGCTATGTCACCAGACCCTGTCTTTTAAAATAATAAAAGAAAGAAGAAAGGGAAAAAAGGAACCACCCATGTCCGGCAGAATTCCAAACATCTTATCATATCTGGAGGCTGAAGCAGGAGGATTAACAAGTTTGAGGACAGCTTCGGTCATAAAGCGAGACCCTCAAAAATTTATTGCAATTATTTGTGGAATATTTTGTTATAAAGCAACTCTACAATAGTTACTCACGTTCACAGATTTCATGGCTTTCCATTTTCTTATGACTTTGCTTTCTTTTTCTTGGTCCCTAAAAGTACAAAGGGCAGGAGTTCAGGTCCATGTTCCAATGTTGACTTTTCACAGGAGAAAGAATTGTCAAATGGGCTCTGAGCACCAGGGTTTTCTTTAACTGGAAGAAATCTGTGACTTGAAGGCTCTGTTTAATGGAGACTTGAAGCAAGTAGCTTAGCAACCACTTGAGGAAAACAGTTTTCAATTATTGTTAAGTCTGTACTTTCAGTGAATAATTTAAAAGGAGGCTTATTCAAAATATAATCAAAACTGAGAAAAGAACATGACCCAGGAAGGTGTGTGTGTGTGTGCCTGTGTGTGTGTGTGTGTGTGTGTGTGTGTGTGTGCACATAATTTATTCTGAGCACTGCATGTAGACTGTCAGGCTTGAGTGCTCAGCACAGGGCTGGTTCCCCAGTCCCCCTCATACTTTGTAAGAGATTGTACCAAGTTGCTTCTAAATATATGTGTAGCCCAGGCTGGCTTTAAACTGCCCACTCTCCTGATCAGCATCTTGAGTGACATTTTAAAGCAGAGAATTGTAGAAAAACCACGATGCTTGTACAGTTTCCCCAGTGATTTCTGCATTCACACCTACCACAGTGAGACAGTGACCAGGGGAGGGGACATGAGGGTTACAGGGAAATGTGCAGGCAGAGGAGGACACTGTCTCCTGCTTGCCACCTTAGTCAAGGCTGAGGTGACATGTGCCCTTCACTCTCAGCAATCTGTGGGGCTCGGTTGCTGATCTTGCAGATGTTCAAGGCTCTTGTATTAGCGGCAGGCTTTGTGTATGCACACACCATTCTCTGGTACATCCACACTGTAAAACATATCTGCAGTACTTGTAAAAACTACAGACAGTGTGAACATTCTACATGGCATTGCGGTGCTGTTTAAGTAATAAGGACAGTCTACAGGGTTGGTATTTTATTTCTGGACATCTTCTTTCTGTGGTTGGTCAAGTCTGGTATTAGTTTCATCTGTGAGTGAACCTTGAAGCTAGGAGAGGTGATTGTACCTAAGAGGAACTGGAGGGTTAGTGTGTAATCACACTGTTTACATTGGAGCCAATGTATCACACTGAAGAGTGGCGAACACATTGTCAGCAAGGACAGATCACTTCTGTGTCAGAGATGAGGGCACGTATTGTGTCAACAAAGTAAAAAATAAGTATAGGCTGGTGTGGAGATCCTGCCTTCAGTCTCAGTATGGAGGCAGAGATGAGACACCAAGAGGCAACAGCTGAAGGATGCCCTGGCTACACAGTAAGTTCCAGGTCTGTTTGAGTCATATAGTAAAAGTCTCAAAAAAGCCAACACCAACCAAGCGAAACAATCTAAGACAATAGTGAGGTACTCTGGAAACAACAGGAAAAGCCCCTCGGCCATGCTGTCAAGTTCAGAATCACCAGGTTTTACCAGCGTCTGCTTACAACAGAGCACCCCGGGCTCTGTCGTGAGGGTGTGATGGACAGGCAGGCCCAAGGTGGGGCAGGGATGCAGTCAGCAGGGACTTTCTCGGCTACCAACAGTTTTCTGAAGCCAGTGAGTCAGGATTCTGTTTAGCACAGCACAATATAAACTTCCTGAGTGTCCATGGAACTGTGTTGCAGCTAGGGTTCCAAAGTATTTGCCACAGGCAGTAGTATAGGCCGTAGCTTAGATGTAGAAGAAAGTAGGGCATCACTGACTGTCTTCTAGAACGCTCTGTGGGCATGCAATAGATTCTGTATGTGTTTCATGTATGCCCTTGATTCTGGCTGGTATGAGCATGAGGGGTTTGAACTCCGAAAGCCTGTACCCCAAGAACAAAGGAAGCAGCTCCTCAGCCATTCTCAGGAACTCCCCCGGGGTTGTTCTGTTCTTGAGTCTTGGAGGGAGATGGTAATGTCTTGGGTAATAAAAGCCAAAATGTTTAGCCCCTTATTAACGGGAATGTTTTGAATTCTCAAAATTGTATTTTTAATTGAGTGATGTTAATGGACCATTAATGGCACAATTCTCCACAAATGGGGTTATACTTCTTACTAAAGAGCTGGGGTACACTCCTCACTAAAGAGCTGGGGTACACTCCTCACTAAAGAGCAGGTTATAGTATGTGTGTGATGTTGAACTGTTTGGAGATAAAAGATCCAGTTATGATGTGGCTGGTTATTTTATTAGGATTATTTGGCTGTTAAAGAGACACCTGTAGGGAAGGGCTCACGACGATACTCTCACTCAAATGTTCTTTTATTTTAAAAAAGTTATAAAATCACATTCTGGAAGTCAACAGAGAGGCTACTATCCTCAAACACAGGGGTAACTTCTTTCGCTTAGTATAAGTGTTCTCAGTTTGATAAGGGAACACGGACAACATTTGGGCACTCTGCACACACAGTTGTGTTCATATGTACATGCATGTGTGTGTGCACACAGGCACACACATGACAAATATTCTGCCAGCCTTAGAAATGTGATTGCAGACATTGCAAATTCTTAGTACAATAAATTTAAACCACATAAAACAAGCAAGTAGCAATGAACAGGGCAGGTGCTAGCCTGGACACATGAAGGACATGTACATCAAACCTGCATTGGTGGCAGTTTCTTATGGAAAAATACCTTGAGCCAAAGACAAATTTGCCAGAGCTAATGAACTAATGAGTCATGCCCCACGTCCATCTTAGGTAAAGTCCCTGGTCCTTCTGGTGTGCGCTGGTCTGCTGCCCTGAGCAGACCTTGGGTGCTGGCTCTGCACCTGGTCCAACAACACCTAGAGGAAGCTTAACTCGCAGGTGCTCTAAAAAGCCCAGGATCATGGGTGAGGAGGCTACAACATCTGCCCCAACACAGGGAGTAACTGGGACCAGGGGGATCCAGATTGCAGGAACCCGTCTGCCAAGTGGCACAGCTTCCTTCCAGTCTGAGCCAGTTCCCTGAGCAGACCTTGCGCATTAGCTCTGCACCCAGTCCCACAATACCTAGAGGAAGCTTGACTCTCAGGTGCTCCAACATGCCCAGGATCATAGGATCACAGGATCTCTGGAGCTTGGTCACACCAGGATCTCAGGATCCCAGAGGCAGCTCGACTTCTAGGAGCTCTGACACACCCAGGATCTCAGGATCACAGGATCCAAGAATCACAGGATCATAGAGACGGCTGGCCTCTGAGGAGTTCTGACACAACCAGGATCACAGGAAGGACAGGCTCCAGTCAGATACATCAAGGGCAGGTAGCACCAGAGATAACAAGATGGCGAGAGGTATATCCACATGTAAAGTTACAGGGGATGAGGAAGTGGGCTTTCTAGAGAAGGCAGGGAAACTCAATCAGATGCTGCACACGCACAGCTGAGCTAGCACACATATGGATAACGGAGGACTAAACATTTGACCAGTCCTCTCGAAGCAGCCATTGTACCTGGTATATACACACAGGCAAGAGGATGGCAGTAGATACAGGATACTTTTATGTGACTGCAGAATGAGGCAATATGGGAATAGAAAAAAAATGTATCAAAATTGAGTGTTACAGTATCAGGATCAGATCTCCATGTAACATTTAAGTCCTTTATGTTGCATGATTATGTCACAAACAGCAGACACTTAGTGCAGTGTCCTTCTGGAAGTGAAAAGGCAAAGCAGCCACAGAGCTCTGGTCTACAAATCCTCACACGTGCAGTTAGTGTTCAAAAGGACCAGAGTGGTGCACGTTGGCCTTCCTGCTCGGATGGGGAGGTGTCCTGGGACTCAGAAGCCCAGGAACCACACAGTTCTGTGAGGAGAAGGTTTCTCAGTGGAAAGGCATCCTGAGACAAGGGAGCCAAGGAACCACGCAGTGCTGAGGAAGCCTCCTCAGCAGAGGTGTTGCAGCTCCCAGGGGAGGCTACCCCAGCTGAGCTCAGGAGCTCTGGAGCCTCAGCCCCGCCCCTTCTCTTTGCTTCTTTCCATTGCTTCTTGTCTTCTTGTTCTCTTCTGACGAGAGAGTTATGCCAGGCAGCAAGTGTCATAAAAGAGATTTATTGGCGGTCCCTGGAGGGAGCAGACAGCAGGGGATGGAGTTTTCTAGGGCAGAGGTTACAGGGTGAGGATTGTGTGGGATTTCAAGTCCCGGGCTTGGGGAGCTCAGGGATTGGTGGGATTTCCTGCTCAGACTTTTCATCTAAAGTTAGCAGAATCTGGGGAAGGTACTGTTGATGACCTCTGTGACAGTAACAGAGGCTAGAAACACCTTTATGACAGTTAGGGATGTCTGAGGGGAGGGGCCTGGCCACTTTCCTGCCTTGGGAGTTTACAAAGTTTAAAAAAGCATACAAACGCTACAAAGTTTACAAAGGACAGGAAGAGCCCTCTCTTCCCTTTCTTGGTTTGAGTAGTGAGGATAGCCAACATAGTGGTCTATCAGCTCAAAACTAGAAAGCTGGTTAAAGTCTTCCAGATTTGTGGATGTTCTGTAGTAAAGTCATCTTGACAAAATATTAACACCTGTTAACTGGGAGTGGTTAGCATAGAGGTGATTTTTACATTCTTTATTTTTTAAAAAAAAGTGGCTGGAATGAATGTCAGGACAGCCTCATCTACACAGAAGAAACCCTGTCTCCAACTGCCCATCCCCTCAGCCCAAATATTAACTAGGTGTAGGGTATGTAGATGTTCCTTTAAATTATCTTACTCTTTAGTCTCTAAGCAGCTGTATTGTATGTATTTAAGATATAACTAAAGGCAAAAATCATTATTCTCTCTTCCAGAGTGTCTTTCTTCTGCAATCCAACAAACGCCTGTCATAGACTCATGGATCTGAGTTGGTGATGAAAAGGAATTTATCTTCCCAGCTGTTTGTCAATCATTTAGAACTTGTCTGTTGGTGATTTTCTTTTGCAACAGGAAACAAAAGGGGGCTCTGGTAATTCTGATGCGTATTTATCTACGCGTATTTACAGTTTCACGTATAGAAATGTAAAACTTGTGTAATACTGAGTTACTTCATAGTTGAGGAAACACAGTCACACATACAAGTAGTATGTGGTTTTATGAAAATGGATTAGCCTTAATGTCGATTATTTATTGATTATTATTATTAACATATTATTCCATTTCTAAAAGGCGCTATCATGGTGTGCATTATTTCTCAAGGAGGTGCTAGCAACTCTACAAACATGGTGGCTTTTGGTGTTTTATGTGGTTGCATTGAGGGGTCTTAAAGGTCACAGACAAGTGTGGTTGGGGGGGGGGTATCAGGGCTGTGAGTGGAGAGCATGGCTGTTTCTCTCCTCGCCTCAGACAGAGCTGCTGTGTGCTGTACCTTTCGATTCTGCCTAAGATTTATTTTTAAATTCGTCCTTCTGCCAAACAGGAGTGTGTGGCCTTTCCCGATAACAGTGCTGTGTGAAACAGTGTGTTTCAATGCTGGGGTCTGGTTCCTTTTCGGTCCAGCCTTCCTCAGATTGTTTTCCTCAAGAACCTGGGACATCTGATGAGCCTCAAGTACTCTTTCCCGGGAGAAGTCACATAGACACAAGATTGCAGCAAATACAGCAGGTTCATTCAGATGTGAAGATGTAACCAGTCTGGGTTAATAATGTCACCTCAGCCAAGCACAGTAGTTCATGCCTATAGTCCCAGCACTCAAGAGGCTGAGGCAGAGGCTCAAGAATTCAAGGCCATCCTGGGACATCCAGGTGGCCCTAACTCAGAAACCAAATTTGTACAGTGTGGTTCTGGTGTTAAGGTCCTGTCCCCCAAATTGGTTCTTGATTAATCAATATAAGATGCCAGGGGTCAATTGCTGGGCGGAAGGAAAGAGGTGGGACTTCTGGGTCCCCACAGGCAAGCGAAGAGATGCAGGGGAGGAAAAGGGTATTTGCCATGCTTCCAGGCGGGGGAGGGGAGGGAGAAGAAGCCATCATCCATATGAGAGCTTGGGTGGAGTGGCTATCAGCCACTTCCCAGACTGGGCCTGGGATAGCAGAGGGGCATATTAGAGACATAACTAAGTTGAGGGCAGATTTAGGGTACTGAGCAGGGAGTGTAAAGAAGTGGGGAGACAGCCGAGGAAGGCTGAGAAGAGCCAATAAGGCAGGTTGGAATTGAGCTACGTGTGTGTATATTCTCTGGGCAGGGGCTGGAGCTTAAAATGGGGGGGGGGGGGAGGGTAGCAAAAACTATATGCAAATCAAATCAAAACAAACCTCTGAACATCTACCTTGAAACTCCTTTTTAGTATAGGATGCCAGGCAGAATGAGAATAGCAACTTGGGGTTACTGTTGGGGTGTGCTGGGGTGTAGTGGGTATTTTTTGCCACCGCATAACATGTAGGACTGTTTTTTAAAAAAAATACAAGATTTTTTTTTTTTTTTTTTTTTTACCAGCCCTCAAGAACTATAACAGGAGGCGGAGGCAGGAGAACGGTCATGAGTTCAATCTAGAATATACAGTGAATTTCAGGCCATCTTGGGATATAGAGTGAAGTGTTTTTTTTTTTCAAAAATAAACACATATTTTCCAAAATTATCCCCCTCCCCAAAACCCCATGCTGGCCACATGGGTCTTTGACTGTCTGGTTCAATAATAGATGTTTATGGAGCTACCATAAATGTTTTGGTTACCTCAAAACAACAGGTGCGAGTGGATAGCCTACAATCCTTGTTCTAAGAGCCTTTGTTACAGTTTTGATGAAGGGTCTCACAAGGGTTCATTATTGAAGCTGAGTCCCCACTCAAACAGTGCTTAGAGGTGAGGACTGAGGCGGTAAGCCGATTAGGAGGTGCTCAGACCTGAACAGTCTCAGAGGATGGACCTGGGGAGGGGCTGGACAGAGGATGGAGACCCTCTGTGGCTGTGTCTTCCCCTGACACTGCTCCGTTCTGCTTCCGGGTCACCAGGAGGTGAACAGTTTTTCACCACCATCAGTCTGTCATGGTAAACCACATAGGTCTCCCCAGCCTTCCATGAACCAAAATAAATATATTTCTTTGAACTGTTTCTCTCAGGAATTTGTCACTGAGACAAACACTGACACAGTCTGGCACGTAGGTCTGAATAGTTTTTAACACTCAGCAACACCCCCCCGCCCTGCCCTGCCTCCCCCGTAATATGTGTGCTTTTGACTAACCTGGATCTGGTTTGGGCTTGGTTGGCTGAGGCTTGAGCTGTGTATCTAAACTGCTTTCGGAAATGTCCGAGTCATGTGAGTCAATCAGAGAGCTGTACGGATGTGGAGAAGTGTTGGGATTGCGGCACCAGGGGCTCTTATTGGGTAAGACAGTTGGCGGGATTTCCTTTTCTCTGTAACAAGACAAAATCCAATTTGAATTCTAAAGGAAATTTATGCAGTAGCATGGGTATTGGAAGTGCAATTAAAGAGAAAGCCTATTTAAAAAAAAAACCAACCAAACAAAAGTTGGCTGTAGAGTTGGCTCATCAGTTACCAGTATTGGCTGCTCTTCCAGAAGAGCTTCAGTTTCCAGCACCCACAATGGTGGCCTTTAACCACCTGTAACTCCAGTTCCCAGATGCCCTCTTCTGGAATCTGTGAGTACTGCATGCACATAGTACACAGACATATGTGCAGACAAAATACCCATGCACATAAAAATGAATCATAAAAACATTTAAAAGGTTGTAGGCCTTTTTATTGACAAGTGCTGCTTATAAGAGATTCTCACGACAAGCCACTGTTTTCAAAAGCAAAGAGAACATGTTAGAGTGAAGGGACTCACCCAGGTAGAGCTTTTAAATGTAAAAGAAACAAGAACACCCTTTGAAAGCTATTTTATGAGATCAGGCTTTGGAGTGAGGAGGAAGCTAAAGACACAAATTCTGAAGGTGGCGGGACCAGGTGAGAATGCCATTTTGTATTCTGGGTCCCTCAGAGACCTGTCTGTGCAGGAGAGCTCATGGGCTGCAGAAGCAACATAGCTTCTGGGACAGGGTCCCTTTCAGGCCTTAATCTTCAGCCAGGAGGCAGAGCTGAGCTCCAGACCTCTGTGCACCTTCTCTGCAAGAGGGGAGCTTGCCTGCAGAGAGTACTCTGACCACTGAGACTCAGGGGAGAGTTGGACTACTCCCAGGAGTGCTGACAGAGGCTAACAGAATCACAGGAGGAACAAGCTCCATCCAGAGACAGCTATAACAACTAACGCCAGAGATTACAGGATGGTGAAAGGCAAATGTAAGAATCTTACTAACAGATTTTCCAGGCCTCAGGAACGGCGGGAGCCATCTTGGTTCTGGGACTCTGCCGAAAAGTAGTCTGTACAGGTGAGAGTGTACACACAGAAGCTGACAGCTTCTGGGTCTGGCGGGAGCCATAAAGCTTCTGAGGCAGCGCCCTTTTTGGGCTCCAGACAGATCACCTCCCCAGCCAGAGGAAAGGTGTCCACCTGGCCCAGGAGGCTTTTGCCTCAGGATCGGCGGAAGCCATCTTGGTTCCGGGACTCCGCCGAAAAGTAGTCTGCACAGTTGAGAGTGTGCACACAGAAGCTAACAGCTTCTGTGACAGGCCAAAGCAACACAGCTTCTGGGAAAGGTCCTGTTTTGGGCCTTCATCTTCGGCCAGAAGGGAGGTCCAAACGCCAGATATCTGTGCACCTTCCCTGTAAGAGGAGAGCTTGCCTGCGAGAGTGCACTGACCACTGAAACTCAGAGGAGAGAGCTAGTCTGCAGGTCTGCTGATAGAGGGTAACAGAATCACCAGAGGAACAATCTCTAAACAGAGACAACTATAACAACTAACTCCAGAGATTACCAGATGGCAAAAGGTAAACGTAAGAATCTTACTAACAGAAACCAAGACCACTCACCATCATCAGAACCCAGCACTCCCACTCCGCCCAGTCCAGAGCACCCCAACACACCCAAAAAGCTAGACCCGGAGTTAAAAGCATATCTCATGATGATGGTAGAGGACATCAAGAAGAACCTTAACAACTCACTTAAAGAAATACAGGAGAACACTGCTAAACAGGTAGAAGACATTAAAGAGGAAGCACAAAAATCCCTTAAAGAATTGCAGGAAAACACAACCAAACAGGTGATGGAATTGAATAAAACCATCTAAGACCTAAAAAGGGAAGTAGACACAATAAAGAAAACCCAAAGTGAGGCAATGCTGGAGATAGAAACCCTAAGAAAGAAATCTGGAACCATAGATGTGAGCATCAGCAACAGAATACAAGAGATGGAAGAGTGAATCTCAGGTGCAGAAGATTCCATAGAGAACATTGGCACAACAAAGAAAATGGAAAATGCAAGAAGATCCTAACTCAAAACATCCAGGAAATCCAGGACACAATGAGAAGACCAAACCTACGGATAATAGGAGTAGATGAGAATGAAGATTTTCAATTCAAAGGATCGGCAAAATATCTTCAACAAAATTATAGAAGAAAACTTCCCAAACCTAAAGAAAGAGATGCCCATGAACATACAAGAAGCCTACAGAACTCCAAATAGACAGGATCAGAAAAGAAATTCCTCCTGACACATAATAATCAGAACAACAAATGCACTAAATAAAGATAGAATACTAAAAGCAGTAAGGGAAAAAGGTCAAGTAACATATAAAGGCAGGCCTATTAGAATTACACCAGATTTTTCACCAGAGACTATGAAAGCCAGAAAAGCCTGGACAGATGTTATACAGACACTAAGAGAACACAAATTCCAGCCCAAGCTACTATACCCAGCCAAACTCTCAATTACCATAGATGGAGAAACCAAAGTATTCCACGACAAAACTAAATTCACCCATTATCTCTCCACAAATCCAGCCCTTCAAAGGATAATAACAGAAAAAAAACAATACAAGGACGGAAATCACACCCTAGACAAAGCAAGAAAGTAATCCCTTAACAAACCTAAAACAAGACAGCCACAAGAACAAAACGCCAACTTTAACAACAAAAATAACAGGAAGCAACAATTACCTTTCCTTAATATCTCTTAATATCAATGGGCTCAACTCCCCAATAAAAAGACATAGACTAACAGACTGGCTACACAAACAGGACCCAACATTTTGCTGCTTACAGGAAACTCATCTCAGAGAAAAAGATAGACATTACCTCAGAATGAAAGACTGGAAAACAATTTTTCAAGCAAATGGCCTGAAGAAACAAGCTGGAGTAGCCATTCTAATATCAAATAAAATCGTCTTCCAACACAAAGTTATCAAAAAAGACAAGGAGGGGCACTTTATATTCATCAAAGGTAAAATCTTCCAAGATGAACTCTCAATTCTGCATATCTATGCTCCAAATGCAAGGGCAGCCACATTCATTCAAGAAACTTTAGAAAAGCTCAAAGCACACATTATACCTCATACAATAATACTGGGAGACTTCAACACCTCACTCTCATCAATGGACAGATCCTGGAAACAGAAACTAAACAGAAACACATTGAAACTAACAGAAGTTACGAAACAAATGGATTTAACAGATATCTACAGAACTTTTATCCTAAAACAAAAGGATATACCTTCTTCTCTGCACTTCATGGTACCTTCTCCAAAACTGACCATATAATTGGTCACAAAATAGGCCTCAACAGTTGCAAAAATATTGAAATTGTTCCATGCATCCTATGAGATCACCATGGACTAAGGCAGATCTTCAATAACAACATAAATAATAGAAAGCCAACATTCATGCGGAAGCTGAACAACACTCTACTCAATAATATCTTGGTCGAGGAAGAAATAAAGAAAGAAATTAAAGACTTTTTAGAGTTTAATGAAAATGAAGCCACAACATACCCAAACTTTTTTTTTCAAATAAGTAAAAATGTTTTTTATTTTTATTTTTTAAATTGATATCCACACGTTTTTTTTTTTTTATCAGCTTGCTCTAATGCTGTAACTCTTTTTTTAATTAGGTATTTATTTCATTTACATTTCCAATGCTATACCAAAAGTCCCCCACACTCTCCCCCACCCACTCCCCCACCCACCCACTACCACTTCTTGGCCCTGGCGTTCCCCTGTACTGAGGCATATAAAGTTTGCACGACCAATGGGCCTCCCTTTCTACTGATGGTCAACTAGGCCATCTTCTGATACATATGCAGCTAGAGACATGAGCTCCGGGGGGTACTGGAAAGTTCATATTGTTGTTCCACCTATAGGGTTGCAGTTCCGTTTAGCTCCTTGGTTACTTTGTCTAGCTCCTCCATTGGGGGCCCTATGATCCATCCAATAGCTGACTGTGAGCATCCACTTCTGTGTTTGCTAGGCCCTGGCATAGTCTCACAAGAGTCAGCTAGCTATATCTGGGTCCTTTCAGCAAAATCTTGCTAGTGTATGCAATGGTGTCAGTGTTTGGAAGCTGATTATGGGGTGGATCCCTGGATATGGCAGTCTCTAGATGGTCCATTCTTTTGTCTCAGCTCCAAACTTTGTCTCTGTAACTCCTTCAATGGGTGTTTTGTTCCCAATTCTAAGAAGGGGCAAAGTGTCCACACTTTGGTCTTCGTTCTTCTTGAGTTTCATGTGTTTAGCAAATTGTATCTTATATCTTGGGTATTCTAAGTTTCTGGGCTAATATCCACTTATCAGTGAGTACATATTGTATGAGTTCTTTTGTGATTGGGTTACCTCACTCAGGATGATGCCCTCCAGGTCCATCCATTTGGCTAGGAATTTCATAAATTCATTCTTTTTAATAGCTGAGTAGTACCCCATTGTGTACATGTACCACATTTTCTGTATCCATTCCTCTGTTGAGGGGTATCTGGGTTCTTTCCAGCTTCTGGCTATTATAAATAAGGCTGCTATGAACATAGTGGAGCCTATGTCCTTCTTGCCGGTTGGGACATCTTCTGGATATATGCCCAGGAGAGGTATTGCTGGATCCTCCGGTAGTACTATGTCCAATTTTCTGAGGAAATGCCAGACTGATTTCCAGAGTGGTTGTACAAGCCTGCAATCCCACCAACAATGGAGGAGTGTTCCTCTTTCTCCACATCCTCGCCAGCATCTGCTGTCACCTGAATTTTTGATCTTAGCCATTCTGACTGGTGTGAGGTGGAATCTCAGGGTTGTTTTGATTTGCATTTCCCCGATGATTAAGGATGTTGAACATGTTTTCAGGTGCTTCTCAGCCATTCGGTATTCCTCAGGTGAGAATTCTTTGTTTAGCTCTGAGCCCCATTTTTTAATGGGGTTATTTGATTTTCTGAAGTCCACCTTCTTGAGTTCTTTATATATGTTGGATATTAGTCCCCTATCTGATTTAGGATAGGTAAAGATCCTTTCCCAGTCTGTTGGTGGCTTTTTTGTCTTATTGACCGTGTCTTTTGCCTTGCAGAAGCTTTGCAATTTTATGAGGTCCCATTTGTCAATTCTCAATCTTACAGAACAAGCCATTGCTGTTCTATTCAGGAATTTTTCCCTTGTACCCATATCTTCGAGGCTTTTCCTTACTTTCTCCTCTATAATTTTCAGTGTCTCTGGTTTTATGTGGAGTTCCTTAATCCACTTAGATTTGACCTTAGTACAAGGAGATAGGAATGGATGAATTCGCATTCTTCTACATGATAACCGCCAGTTGTGCCAGCACCATTTGTTGAAAATGCTGTTTTTTTTCCACTGGATGGTTTTTGCTCCCTTGTCAAAGATTAAGTGACCATAGGTGTGTGGGTTCATTTCTGGGTCTTCAAGTCTATTCCATTGGTCTACTTGTCTGTCGCTATACCAGTACCATGCAGTTTTTAATCACAATTGCTCTGTAGTACTGCTTTAGGTCAGGCATGGTGATTCCACCGGAGGTTTTTTTTTATCCTTGAGCACAGTTTTTGCTATCCTAGGTTTTTTGTTATTCTGGATGAATTTGCAGATTGCCTTTTCTAATTCATTGAAGAATTGAGTTGGAATTTTGATGGGGATTGCATTGAATCTGTAGATTGCTTTTGGCAAGATAGCCATTTTTACTATATTGATCCTGCCAATCCATGAGCATGGGAGATCTTTCCATCTTCTGAGATCTTCTTTAATTTCTTTCTTCAGAGACTTGAAGTTCTTATCATACAGATCTTTCACTTCCTTAGTTAGAGTCACGCTGGGACACAATGAAGGCAGTACTAAGAGGAAAACTCATAGCCCTGAGTGCCTCCAAAAAGGAAACTAGAGAGAGCACACACTAGCAGCTTGACAACACACCTAAAAGCTCTAGAACAAAAGGAAGCAAATACAACTAAGAGGAGTAGATGGCAGGAAATAATCAAACTCAGGGCTGAAATCAACCAAGTGGAAACAAAAAGAACTATTCAAAGAATCAACCAAACCAGGAGCCGGTTCTTTGAGAAAATCAACAAGATAGATAAACCCTTAGCCAGACTCAGTAGAGGGCACGGGGACAGTATCCTAATTAACAAAATCAGAAATGAAAAGAGAGACATAACAACAGAACACCAGAAAATCTAAAACATCATCAGATCTTACTACAAAAGGCTATACTCAACAAAACTGGAAAACCTGGATGAAATGGACAAATTTCTAGACAGATACCAGGTACCAAAGTTAAATGACAATCAGATTAATGATCTAAACAGTCTCACATCCCCTAAAAAAATAGAAGCATTCATTAATAGTCTCCCAACCCCAAAAACCCATCTAGGACCAGATGGGTTTAGTGCAGAGTTCTATCAGACCTTCAAAGAAGACCTAATTCCAATTCTCCTCAAACTATTCCACAAAATAGAAACAGAAGGTACTCTACCCAATTCATTCTATGAAGCCACAATTACTCGGATACCTAAACAACAGAAAGACCCAACAAAGAAAGAGATCTTCAGACCAATTTCCCTTTTGAATATCAATGCAGAAATACTCAATAAAATTCTTGCTAATGGAATCCAAGAACACATCAAAACAATCATTCATCATGATCAAGTAGGCTTCATACCGGGGATGCAGGGATGGTTTAATATACGAAAATCCATCAATGTAATCCACTATATAAACAAACTCAAAGACAAAAACCACATGATCATTGCGTTAGATGCTGAGAAAGCATTTGGCAGAATCCAACACCCATTCATGATAAAAGTCTTAGAAATATCAGGAATACAGATTCAATGCAATCCCCATCAAAATTCCAACTCAATTCTTCAACGAATTAGAAAGAGCAATCTGCAAATTCATCTGGAATAACAAAAAACCTAGGATAGCAAAAACTCTTCTCAAGGATAAAAGAACCTCTGGTGGAATCACCATGCCTGACCTAAAGCTTTACTACAGAGCAATTGTGATAAAAACTGCATGGTACTGGTATAGTGACAGACAAGTAGACCAATGGAATAGAATTGAAGACCCAGAAATGAAGCCATACAACTATGGTCACTTGATCTTTGACAAGGGAGCTAAAACCATCCAGTGGAAAAAAGACAGCATTTTCAACAAATGGTGCTAGCACAACTGGTTGTTATCATGTAGAAGAATGGGACTCGATCCATACTTATCTCCTTGTACTAAGGTCAAATCTAAGTGGATCAAGGAACTTCACATAGAATCAGAGACACTGAAACTTATAGAGGAGAAAGTGGGGAAAAGCCTTGAATATATGGGCACAGGGGAAAAATTCCTGAACAGAACAGCAATGGCCTGTGCTGTAAGATCGAGAATTGACAAATGGGACCTAATGAAACTCCAAAGTTTCTGCAAGGCAAAAGACACCGTCAATAAGACAAAAAGACCACCAACAGATTGGGAAAGGATCTTTACCTATCCTAAATCAGATAGGGGACTGATACACAACATATATAAAGAACTCAAGAAGGTGGACTTCAGAAAATCAAATAACCCCATTAAAAAATGGGGCTCAGAACTGAACCAAGAATTCTCACCTGAGGAATACCGAATGGCAGAGAAGCACCTGAAAACATGTTCAACATCCTTAATCATCAGGGAAATGCAAATCAAAACAACCCTGAGATTCCATCTCACACCAGTCAGAATGACTAAGATCAAAAATTCAGGTGACAGCAGATGCTGGCGTGGATGTGGAGAAAGAGGAACACTCCTCCATTGTTGGTGGGATTGCAAGCTTGTACAACCACTCTGGAAATCAGTCTGGCGGTTCCTCAGAAAATTGGACATAGTACTACCGGAGGATCCAGCAATACCTCTCCTGGGCATATATCCAGAAGATGTTCCAACTGGTAAGAAGGACACATGCTCCACTATGTTCATAGCAGCCTTATTTATAATAGCCAGAAGCTGGAAAGAACCCAGATGCTCCTCAACAGAGGAATGGATACAGAAAATGTGGTACATCTACACAATGGAGTACTACTCAGCTATTAAAAAGAATGAATTTATGAAATTCCTAGCCAAATGGATGGACCTGGAGGGCATCATCCTGAGTGAGGTAACACATTCACAAAGGAACTCACACAATATGTACTCACTGATAAGTGGATATTAGCCCAAAACCTAGGATACCCAAGATATAAGATACAATTTCCTAAACACATGAAACTCAAGAAAAATGAAGAATGAAGTGTGGATACTATGCCCCTCCTTAGAAGTGGGAACAAAACACCCATGGAAGGAGTTACAGAGACAAAGTTTGGAGCTGAGAGGAAAGGATGGACCATGTAGAGACTGCCATATCCAGGGATCCACCCCATAATCAGCATCATTGACACCATTGCATACACTAGCAAGATTTTATTGAAAGGACCCAGATGTAGCTGTCTCTTGTGAGACTATGCCGGGGCCTAGCAAACACAGAAGTGGATGCTCACAATCAGCTAATGGATGGATCAAAGGGCTCCCAATGGAGGAGCTAGAGAAAGTACCTAAGGAGCTAAAGGGATCTGCAACCCTATAGGTGGAACAACATTATGAACTAACCAGTACCCCGGAGCTCTTGACTCTAGCTGCATATGTATCAAAAGATGGCCTAGTCAGCCATCACTGGAGAGGCCCATTGGACACACAAACTTTATATGCCCCAGTACAGGGGAATGCCAGGGACAAAAAGGGGGAGTGGGTGGGTATGGGAGTGGGGGTGGGTGGGTATGGGGGACTTTTGGTATAGCATTGGAAATGTAAATGAGCTAATACCTAATAAAAAATGGAAAAAAAAGAAACAAAATCGAAGAAGATCTCAGAGGATGGAAAGATCTCCCATGCTCATGGATTGGCAGGATTAATATAGTAAAAATGGCTATCTTGCCGAAAGCAATCTACAGATTCAATGCAATCAATTCCCATCAAAATTCCAACTCAATTCTTCACTGAGTTAGAAAGGGAAAATTTCAAATTCATCCAGAATAACAAAAAACCTAGGATAGCAAAAACTATTCTCAAGAATAAAAGAATCTCTGGTGGAATCACCATGCCTGACCTCAAGCTATACTACAGAGCAATTGTGATAAAAACTGCATGGTACTGGTACAGTGACAGACAGGTAGATCAATGGAATAGACTTGAATACCCAGAAATGAACCCACACACTTATGGTCACTTGATCTTTGACAAGGGAGCAAAAACCATTCAGTGGAAAAAAGACAGCATTTTCAACTCAATTGGTGGTTATCTTCCAGAAGAATGTGAATTGATCCATTCTTATCTCCTTGTACAAAGCTCAAGTCTAAGTAGATCAAGGAACTCCACATAAAACCAGAGACACTGAAACTTATAGAGGAGAAAGTGGGGGAAAGCCTCGAAGATATGGGCACAGGGGGAAAGTTCCTGAACAGAACAGCAATGACTTGTGCTGCAAGATCGAGAATCGACAAATGGGACCTCATAAAATTGCAAAGCTTCTGTAAGGCAAAAGACACTGTCAATAAGACAAAAAGGCCACCAACAGATTGGGAAAGGATCTTTACCAATCCTAAATCAGATAGGGGACTAATATCTAATATATATAAAGAACTCAAGAAGATGGACTCAAGAAAAACAAATAACCCTATTAGAAGTGGGGTACAGATATAAACAAAGAATTCTCAACTGAGGAATATCGAATGGCTGAGAAGCACCTGAAAAAATGTTCAACATCCTTAGTAATTAGAGAAATGCAAATCAAAACAACCCTGAGATTCCACCTCACACCAGTCAGAATGGTTAAGATCAAAAATTCAGATGATAGCAGATGCTGGTGAGGATGTGGAGTAAGAGGAGCACTCCTCCATTGTTGGTGGTACTGTAAGCTGGTACAACCCCTCTGCAAATCAGTCTGGTGGTTCCTCAGAAAATTGGACATAGTACTATCAGAAGATCCAGTAATACCACTCCTTGGCAAATACCCAGAAGATGTTCCAACTGGTAATAAGCACACATGCTCCACAATGTTAATAGCAGCCTTATTTATAATAGCTAGAAGCTGAGAAGAACCCAGATGTCCCTCAAAAGAGGAATAGATACAGAAAATGTGGTACATTTACACAATGGAGTACTACTCAGCTATTAAAAACAATGAATTTATGAAATTCTTAGGCAAATGGATGGATCTGGAGGATATCATTCTGAGTGAGGTAACCCAGTCACAAAAGAACACGCATGATATTCACTCACTGATAAGTGGATATTAGCCCATAAATTTAGAATACCCAAGATACAATTTGCAAAACACATGAAACTGAAGAAGGAAGACCATCGAGTGGATACTTAGTTCCTTCTTAGAATGGGGAACAATATACCCATGGAAGGAGTTACAGAGACAAAGTTCAGAGCTGAGATAGATGAAAGAACCATCCAGAGACTGCCCCACCTGGGGATCCATCCCATAATCAGCCACCAAACACAGACACTACTGCATATGCCAGCAAGATTTTGCTGACAGGACCCTGATATAGCTGTCTCTTGTGAGGCTATGCCAGTGCCTGGCAAATACAGAAGTGGATGCTCACAGTCAGCTATTGGATGGAGCACAGGGCCCCCAATGGAGGAGCTAGAGAAAGTACCCAAGGAGCTAAAGGGGTCTGCAACCCTATAGGAGGAACAACAGTATGAACTAACCAGTAACCCTCAGAACTGTGTCTCTGGTTGCATATGTAGTAGAGGATGGCCTAGTCAGCCATCAATGGAAGGAGAGGCCCTTGGTCTTGCAAAGATCATATGCCCCAGTACAGGGGAGTTCCAGGGCCAGGAAGCAGGAGTGTTGGGGGGAGTTGGGGAGCAGGGTGAGGGGAGAGTACAGGGGACTCTTGGCTTAGCATTTGAAATGCAAATGAAGAAAATATCTAATAAAAAAGAAAAAAATAAATAAATTATTTCTAGACCTTGGAGGCAGAGCATTCCTTGTGTCCCAAGCATTTACTTAAAGAGAAATGGCTAATTAGCTGTGGCTAACTGACTGATGGACAGTCCATCTGCCCCTCCCCCCAGTCCTTCTCCCACAGTCAGTTATGGTTGGGAAGAATACTCAATTCATAAGCAAAGCAAACCATGCTTTACCTGTAGAGGACAGGGTAGACTTGGGAGGGCGTTTTCTGTATCGGTTCTTCTTTCTCCTCGTTTGTGGAAGAGACAGATGCTGTTATCCATCCAAACATGTGGTTTCTCATTGATGGGACCACCACTGAGCATCTTTCGAATTCAATGTCAGTCTCTAACTTCTCCCAGGCTTGCTTCCAGTGGATAGGAGTGTACCAGGCAATGGCCTAATAGGAATGGAGAGAGTTCTCAATTTCAGATACTACGGAGATGTATGTATCTGTGGCTATAGCCTATTGCAATATTATTTGGTTTTGGTCTCATGTGTTTGTTTGAGATCGGCTCTCACTCTGCAGCCCAGGCTGGTCTGAAACTTGCTATGCTGCCCGGGCTATTCCAACACTAATTACAGAATTAATATATATTTATATATAAAACTATAATATATTATAGTTATATGCATGTCACATATCTCTGACAAGCACAAGTGAAATTCACTTTTGAAAACCCCAGACGCAATGCCATTTAAGTGATTTTAGTCCATT
Organism: Mus musculus; assembly: GCF_000001635.26. Lineage (NCBI taxonomy): Eukaryota > Metazoa > Chordata > Mammalia > Rodentia > Muridae > Mus > Mus musculus. The sequence goes on from NT_166305.2 coordinate 1,935,624, forward strand.
GTCCATTAGCTCTCTAGACTTAGTTACGTTATAGGTCTTCTTTGGATATACACCAATATAGAGAGGGACTCTGGGATCACATGTTAAATCTGTTGTGATTTCTTTAACCAGCCCTTCCATGAGCTACCACTGTGCAGGAGAAATCTGTGCCATATCTGGATCTTAAATGCAAAACAAGGGCCTGACGAAGTCCCAGGCACCGAGGGAGGATGAGCAGCGTCCACAAACGCTGTGACTCCAGCGTGACTGACTGACAGCACTGTTTTGAAAACCCAGACTCACAGCGCATTAGTGAGGAGAGTAGAGAGTCAGATTTTCAGGGAGCAATCAGAATAATGGCTACCTACAAATCTGCAGGCAGAAGAAACTCAAGTCCCCCTCGTCACACTCTATGGCTTCTGTGGTTTTAGTGGCCTTTGGCTATAGTCATTTAGGACAAGGTGGTTCCAAGTGTGGCCTAAGTCACACTTTAGTTTGTCTTTGAAGAGAATCCATAATGTCATCTGCCGGTGCTCTATCATAAAGCAAGTGTTACTGAGGACCAGAGAGACACCTTTGTTGGTCTGTGGGGCTGTGCCAGGCAGAGGGGGGGATGGCTGAGACTTCCCCACAAGATGCAGGTTGTCATCGGCTGGTCCGTGGCATAGCTGGAGAGCGGCCCCTGGGTCCTGGCAAAACCTGTCTGCTTTATGCAGCAAACGGGCAGGAATCAGGGTTTCCAGGAAAGCCTTTCTTGCAATTGCAGGTGAGGACTAGCTTCACTGAGGTAAGAATGGAGGTGATCTTGTCTGTAAAGAACTGTGAGTTTTTATTAGGGTCTCAGGTGGACACGGGCTCTCCCTGGCCTTCTTATTAAGGGCGCATTTTCTAGCTGAAGAAGCTTACTGCCTTGTCACAGTTGGGTTTTTCCAATGGGATGAAACCCAAGGGTGTGGCCTGAAGAGGAGGTCATCTACTGTAGTCGGTGTGGCGCTGTTGTCGTCGTCGTCATCGCTGTGTGCATTGAACACTGGTACTCATTTGATGGTGTTATCTGTGAGTTGTTGAGAATACCTAGTGCTTCCTAGCTGTGCTCACCAGTGCCAGCCGGTCTGTGGGCTGCCTTATCTCAAGCCTTTTCCGGAAAGTGCTGCAAGCTTCTGCTACCAATATTTTCCTCCAAGTGTGAGGGGACAAGCAACCTTTGGGTTTGATCCCCTGAAACTGCAGCCTAAGTAAGCCTCTCCTACCTTAGGTTTCCCTGTCCGTGGTTTTGGCCATGGTTGCTGCTGTTTTAGGTCTCTCTGTTGCTGTGATAAACACCGTAACCAAAAACGTCTTGGGGAGGACGGGTTTATTTGCTTACAGGCTCTGATCACAGTCCATCATGGACAGACGGAAGTCAGGACAGGAACCAGCAGCATAAGCTTGGAGGCAGGAACCGAAGTAGAGGCTGAGGGACCCCGCCTACTGACTCGCTCCCTCTGGCTCTTGTCGGCCTGCTCTCTTATTTAACCCAAGCTTACATGACCAGCCCCAGCACACCCACAGGGGGCTGGACTCTCCCACACCAATCATTATCAAGGCAGTGACTCCACAGACTTGCCAATCTGATGGCCACATTTTCTCTACTGAAGTCCCCACTTATCAAATGACTCTAGAACCACCCAGGACAAGTGCCAAACAATGCACTGCGTCAAGGGAGGAAGAGAGCCTCTGTGGGACCAAGACTGGCCTGCAGGGTGTGAGGCGTGAAGGGACAGTCAAATGATGGACATGAATACTACTGAGCAGGCATTGATTTTGGTTCATAATTTCATGAGATTTCATGCCATGATGGTGGGCAAACAATGGCAGAGTGGCTCACGGTGACAGGAGATTTGGCCAAGCTCCTCCATAACTGTGATCAGGCCAAGGTGGAGAAGGCACAAAAGGAAGGAACCACCTACAGTTTCCTATCTCCTTCAGAGGTGCCCTCCGCAGGCAGGGAAGGTGGTCTGACATTTCACATTCCAGCCCTCCATCTTAACCTGGGTTTTGCTGATGGTGTCTCAGGAGACAGGGTAATTCATTTGAATTACATGTCCTTATTTTTCTAGCCAATTTTAAATACAAGTATTATAAAATTCAGTTTAAATCACGAAGACATGGATGGCTGAGTAAAGATGAATCTAGAGAGTTCCCAATCTGAAACCCAGCAAAGGGCAGGAGAGACGATTAAACAGGTAAGGATGCTGCTCTTCCAGACGACTCAGCTTCGGTTCCCAGCACCCACGTGAGTGGCTCACAACAGCCTGCAATTCCAACTCTTGAGAATCTGAACTCCCTTCTTTACTCTGAGGACACACACACACACACACACACACACACACACACACACACACGCTCACACACATGCTATGCTATAAACATTCATACACACACACACTACACTGCATGCATCCTCACACACACATGCTCTCACACATACTACTGCATACATTCACACACATACATACACCCCACACTGCACACACACACTCTCTCATATGCATGCACATATATTCTTTCTCATGCACACACAGCAGGCACACATATGCCCCACACTGCACACATACACACATTCTCTACACACTCAGACACATACACACACACATACACTGCACACACACAACCCCATGCTGTGAACACTCACACACATATGCCACATAATACATACACACACCCTACAACATATACAGAAAATAAAATCTTTTAAAAATTCACTCTAGCCTGTTCAACAGGTAGTTACCGAATATCATTGTATAATGAAGTAAGAAAGAAATTCATACTCTAGTCCACATATTATGGGGGGGGAGGTGTTAATGGTTTTGTGGCGTAGCAAATTTGTCTAGGGATAAGAATTAAAGACTAAATTATAATTATGCTAGTTTTATACCAACGAAAGCATGAGACTGCCAAGCATGGGGAAAGAATCCCAGAAAACTATTTCTAAAGTATCTCATTTTATTCCGCATAGAAGATAGCTTTTTCAAATTAAGAGTATAAGCCCTTCCATTAGCTTGTGCACCCCCCTGGGCGCAGAGATCAAGTCTTTGTGTTGTGTTCCTTGTGCATAGTTCAGCCTAGAGCATAGGCAAAGGCAAGACTCCCAAGAAACATTGTTGGGATGAATAGCTGAGCAGAGAAGGCCATGTGCAGTACCTTCCTTATCTCACACTTCCAGTCAGGATCGCAAATAAAGCCCACCCCTGACTCTGAATCTGCTGCAGCCTTCGGAAGCTCAGGGTGCCATAACTCCAGATGGCCAGCAGGGGGCACACTGGGGAGGGATAGGAGACAGCTGTTGATCGGAAACTCGGGACACCATGACTGCTGCTGGGCACACACTGGGAGAGAGGGGTGTTGGTCTGCCTGAGGCACTAGCTGGGGGCATTTGGGGGTGACTCTAGATGTGCTGTGCAGAATGTGAGCAGGACCAAGGGCGGAAGGGAACAGTGGCCGGCTACTCCAGCATCGAGTGTTGAAAACTCTGACACTCACCTCACCATTGGGCTTGCACAAGATGGTTGTGCAGTCTGGACTGGATCGGAACTTGCTCTGTCCCTCCCAAACAAAGTCCGTTGGTGGCTGTGGCTTTGCTTCCGAAGCTGCTGCCCACACCTTAGAGAAAGCAGTTTGTTGCTACCGCGGTTCCACCCAGAGCCACATCCGACGGTGCTATTGTTATTAATCTTTCTGAACAGATAGGGTTTTCGTTATCATTAAAGGCGGGAAGGCTCTCCCTGCATTTGCCTGGTCTTGGCTAGAACTCCTACGTTCACATCATTTCTGTGCCTCAGCCTTAGCCTCCTGAGGACCTGGGACTATATAGGCATCTGAGCTTCTAGGTTGTTTTAAAATATAATGTAATGCTAAACAGTGACCGAACACGGTTTAAACAACCACCCAGCCCTGGCCTGTGGTCCGCAAGCGGATCCAGGATAGATATAAATGCACACTGTAGGCTTATTCAAAACACTAGGTCGTACCTTTGAGGTTTTTTGTTTTGCTTTGCTTGTTTTTGTAGCTTGATTTTGTGGTTTTCTAAAGTAGTTTTGTAGAGATCTTATCTCAGTGTCATGTAAAACAAGCACACACATACTCTTGCAGCACATGGCTACAGACCAGACATCAAGGTTCAGAGGGTCACAGATGGGGGGTGTCAGGGAGAACCCCCTTAGTGCCTGCTCTCTGAGATGACCAGCTCTTTACTTCTCTTTTAAGAATCTATTTTCAGACTTAGGGTTTTCACTTTGGAGGACAAGCCAGAATATGATTGTTTACTACACGGAAGAAAGCTGTGGAGAGCAAAGTACAGGCATCCATCCACGACACTACAAACCACAAAATCACATTTAGTACAAAGATCAAGTATCCACGAGGCCACTTGTGCCAAGCCACAGGCTGACAGTAGAGGCAGCATTCCCTATAGGAACCCAGCTCTGACATTATTACTGGCTCCCAGTGTTCCCAGCTCCCAGTGTTCCCAGCTCCCAGTGTTCCTAGCTCCCTGTGCTCCTAGCTCCCACTGTTCCCAGCTCCCAGTGTTCCCAGCTCTCAGTGCTCCCAGTTCACAATGCTCTCAGCTGTGCTCCCAGCACATAGTGCTCCTCTCTCAGTGTCCCCAGCTCCCAGTGTTCCCAGCTCCCAGTGCTCCCAGCTCCCCGTGATCCCAGCTCTCAGTGCTTCCAGCTCCCAGTGCTCCCAGCTCTTAGTGCTCCCAGCTCTCAGTGTTCCCAGCTCACTGTTCCCAGTTCCCAGCGTTCCCTGCTCCCAATGTTCCCGGCTCCCAGTGTTTCTGGCTCCCAGTGCTCCCAGCTCTCAGTGCTCCCAGCTCCCAGTGCTCCCAGCTCCTGCTACCCCCAGCTCACCATGTTCCCTCACGGTATTCCCTGCTTGTGATGTTTTTCTGTTCAAGGCAGCCCTGTGGTCCTGGCTTAAAGTTTCCCTAGCTCCTGACACTCCTGGCTGATAGTATTCCCAATGCATTAATAAATTCCAGCTCTCGGTGTTCTCTGCGCATGCCGTAGTCACAGATTATTTGTTCCCCAACTCACACCAATCCCAGATCATGGTACTTCCAATCCACCACATTTCCAGCTCCTGGGAGTCCCAGCTCATGATATCTCGAAAGCACAGTATCCCTAACTCACCATACTGTCAGCTCAGGCTATTCCAACCCACCATAGCACTAGCTCTGGCCATTTCCGCTTCACGATGATCTTAGCTTCTGGTGGTGCCATCTCATGGTATTTGCAGCTTGCTGTATTTGACCAGCTCATAGTACTCTCAGCTCCTGGGGTTCTCAGCTTGCTATATTCTTACCTCATTGTATTTCTAGCCCATGGTATCACTAGCCAACCACATCCGCAGCTCACAGGATTCCCAACTCACCATGTTCTCAAATCATGGTCAAATCTTGGTGTTCCCAGTTCATGTGTACCCAACTTACTGTATTTTTAGCTCACAGTATTCATCACTCAGACCCTGGTATTCCTAGCTCACAGTTTTCCCAGATCATGAGATTCCTGACTCAATTCATTCTCAGCTCTTCATTCTCAGCTCCTGGTATTCCTACATCAGGGTATTTCCAATTCAGTGTATCTTCAACACATGGTCAAGATGTTCTCAGCCCCTGGTATTTCCAGCCCCTGGTATTCTAGATCCCTGGTATTCCAGCCCCCCAGTATTCCCAGTCTATATTACTTACAGCTCACAGCATCCCCAGGTCACTGTATGTCATTACAATACCCCTAACTCACACTAGTCACACATCATTGTGTCCTTGCCCACTGTGTTCCCAGCTCGCAGTGTTTCCCGTGCACAGTCCACCCAGCTGGTGGTTTCAGATACTTACTGTCACCGTGGAGTTGGCCTGCAGTGTGATGTTGTCGGGGAACTGGTACAAGGAGACTGCGCGTCCATTCACGTTTTGTTGGAGAATGTGGTTTCCAATCTCTACTTCCTTTTCATTGGAGGAGTTGACAAGCCTCACAAAGAGGCCCTTGATATTTACCTCAGCTATTTTAATCTCTCCGAGAGAACTAGAAAATAAGAAACGAAGACAGGGTGGGTATGAATAGGAATGTCTCTGGCCCACAGTAAGAACCCCATAACGAAGTGCATGTTTGGAATCTTGGCACTCAGAACAGAGGCAGGAGAGCCACAAACTCAAGGTCAGTTGAGTCTATGCAGCATGTTCCTAGCCAGCTGAGATTTCTTGAGAGACGAACCAACCCACCCACCCACAGAGCCTGAGTAATGAACGGCAGAGCTATGGACTCTCTTAGGCAAGAGTCTATAGAGGCCTTGAGGATGTTTTAATGATTGGGTCCTATTTTATGTGTACAGGTGTCTTGCCTGCATGTCTGTCTGTACACTGTGCATATAGTACTTACAGAGGTCAGAGTGAACACTGGGTAACCAGAAACCAGAATGTCAGCCAGGAGTGAGCTGCCATGTAGGTGCGGGGGGCTGAGCCTGCACCTGCAGACGAGCAGCCAGTGCTCTTACCCACCGAGCCTTCTCCATGGCCCCCACAACTTGTGCATTTTGCAACCTGAGAAAAATGGCTTGGCTTATTGGTTCTGATCATGGAAAACGTGGCTATGATTTTTCTCAATTTTCTGCTCTCGACAGAAAACATGACATCAAGCATCCAAAAGGACACCAAAGGGCTGGAGGGATGGCTTGTTGGCTAGGAGCACTTGCTGCTCTTGCAGAGGGGCTGGGCTTGAGTTCTAGAGCCCACACGACAGCGCACAACCTCCAATAACTCAGTTCCAGGTGCTCTGGCGTCCTCTCCTGGCCTCCAGGAGCACCACATGCACACGGGACACAGTCCCATGTGCAGGCACACACCCAGAAACATAACATTTAAGTCTTAAAGTATGGTCATCAAAAGCTAAAGCACATAGTTCTTTTCTGATAAAGTGACCATGAGGATGAAGTCACTGTGAGTTCAAAATAATTCTGAATGTGACATTATGCACACATACTATAGGTCTTTTTTAAATTTTGCCTCTTTTATTGAGAATGTAGTATGTTGCAGGGCCTATGCCAACTTCACATCTGCAGGTTTCAGTGTCACTTGCAACACAGATGAAGGTCGTGATATGACTGTGGTGAGCTATGAACAGCATCAATGTTTCTTGGTTGCTCACAATGGTTCACAAGTCTTATACATCACTGTGTCTTGGCTGGTCACAGTAGTTCACAAGTCTTACTTACCAAGCACTTGACAAGAACATGGTTGCATTGCTCTGTCATTTCCCCACAATTTCTTATCTATAATGCTAAATTTAAAAATGGTATGGAAAACCAAGATTTCTTTGTATACATATTTGTATATGGTGTGTGCGTGTGAGTTTGCAAATCCATTCGTGTGGGAGGCACATGCATTTCCATGTGCTTGTGAGTGTGCATGAGAGACCTGAGGTTCACGTTGGCAACTTTTTCCTCTTGCCTGAGGTGGTTGCCCCTGCTGAACCCAGAACTTGCTGCTCTAGTCTGGCCAGCCTTGCCCGGGAGGTCTCCTGTCTTCACCTTCTAAGCACTGGGACTGCAGGTGGCCGCAGAGCAACTTTTACATGGCTTCCATCCCTATAGGACCAACTCCTCACAGGTCCTCAGTGGTGCCTCTGAATTCATCTGACCGGTGGGAACTGACTTGTATCACTGCCTAAAACAGGCAAAGTGCCCTTTCCCTTTCTACCTGGTAACATCCCATGACAACACCTATGTCCTTCTGTCTGTCTGCGTGGCTGCCGTCCTCAGGCTTTCGTCTGTGTGACGCTGTCACGGCATCATAGCAGTTTCTCCACTGCCTTATATAGTATTTAATTAAAAAAAAAAAACCTCCCTCATTTTCTTTCTTCAGCGTTGCATTAGCTGTGCTTAGACCACTGTGGGAGCCTTCATCCCTGGACCTGTGAATATGCTAAAGAAAAATAGAAAAGGTCTTGCAGCTTCAATTAAAGCTGCAGGTTTGAATCGAGAGAGACTGTCCTAGGTTATTCAATAGGCCTCTAATCCAGCGAATCCTTGGAATCCGGGGATTGGCTCCAGTTGAACAGAAGGGATGAGCACTGCTGCTGGAGGCGGGTACTGGGCGGGGCCCACACACAAACACTGAGGAAGCGATGCCGTGATGGCACTCAGACAGGACATGGACTTCTCAGCCTGGAAGCCAAAGGAGCCGCATTGCCAAAAACCTGGAAGAGCTTGATACCAGGTTCTTGCCCAGAGCCTCAGCATAGAGCTCAGATGCTTGGAAAACTCAGGCAAACCAACCCTACAGAACTGTGGTAAGGGCTGTCAAGATGGCTCAGCAGGTAAAGGCACTTGCTGCCAAGCCTGATAATCTGGATTTGATCTTTGGAATCCATGTGGTGGTGGTGGTGGTGATGATGGTGGTGGTGATGGTGGTGGGGGGAATGGAATTCCACAGGCTGTTCTTTAGTCATTCCCCCTCCCCCCACCCCTCACACAAAATGTATAGTAAACTGTTTTCAAAAAGTAGGTGCTGTTTTGCTTATTTTAAGCCATGAAGTTGGTGACAGCTGGTTATGCCAGCAAAATAAAACTAATCCACACAAGTTTACGATTGTAAGCCGTAAGACTATAAGTTAGGCAGTGTCAGGACACTGCTTGTTTGGCCTGCAGGATTTTTCCTGCTGTTCTCTTTGGAGACTTACTTCCATGCCTCTGTCTTCTAATTGTGTAAAAGCAAGCTAGCTGCAAGGCAGTGTTTCTGCAGTGTCTTTGGAGATTTCTAAATTTTAAAGCATTCTCTTTTAGAAGTCTTTTCAATATACCTAGGTTGGTTGGTTGGATGGATGGTTTCTTTCGTGCACTGTGAGTTGGTAATATTCATCTGGTCTTCAGCTTGTTATCTTTAGTAGTTTGGGAGAAAATTCTCTGCTTTTGGTGAAACATTCCATCCACACATTTTGCCTTAATCACTCTTATTCCTCAGTAACTATGATACAAGTGGATTTTTAAGTTTTTTAAACTGATATTTGCATTTTTGAGTGTGTGTGTGTGTATGTGTGTGTGTGTGTGTGTGTGTGAATGCACACACGTGCATGTATGCAGCAGCAGCTGCTGTGTGTGTGGAAGTCAGAGACTAGGTTACAGGAATTGGTTCCCCTTCCTTCACAGGCAGCCCAGGGATCAAACTCACGGCTTCACCCTTGGTGGAGAGCACCTCTCACTCCTGAGCCATCTTGCCTGGCTTCCATTTCTTCTCAGCCTTGTATGTTCTGTTTTTCTAACCTCCTTACTCTCTAAAATTCAGACTGGATATTTTCATCAACAATCGCCTCTCCTACTGTATCCAATATACTGTGAACCGCATGGCAGTCTCTGGTGTTGGGTATGGTATTGTATAGGTTGGTATGGCATGGTAAGGTATGGTAAGGTATTGTATTGTGTCATATCGTATTGTAGCATTGCTTTTGGTTGTTTTGCCTTCCGTATACAGAACTAGGCTAACATTTTTATCTTGTCCCAATTCTCTGAACAGCTTAGTCGCTGCTTGCTGGAATCCTTAGATACCTCCACCATCCCATCTCCTATGTCTGCTTCTGGAATCCATTCCTGTTTGACCCTTGTTTCCTGCGCACGCTGCTTTGATTTAGTTTTAGGTATCACATATTTAAACTCTGCAGAGAGATCATTTAAGGCTCTGCATAGTGTTTTGTCAAAAGAGAACATATTCTTCGCTTCTGGCAGGCGTCTGAGTTCTAACACAGACAAACCCACGTGAGTCTGAATCAGTCTGAAGTAGCTAGACGCTAGGCTGGCTTCACCGTGTTACTACATAACAGGACGCACCCTTTCATCATCTCGCTGGAAACCTGAGGTTGTTTGTCAGTGTCCTCCCTTGGCACCTCCCAAAATCTCTCGCTGCTCAGTGCCTTACCCGCTAATTTCAAACTGGTAAATGCTGAGTGTCCCCAGTCCCAGCTGGTCCCTCTAGTCCCATCTCCCGGAAGAGGCAGCACGGGTACGCAGTTATGTGTCCTCTCTCCTGAGCAGGTGCCTCTCCTTATACCCCCACCGGCCCGTGAGCATCTGTTTCATACAGACTCACTTCTGAGCATACACAGCCCTTTCTTCTTTCTCTCCTGTGTGTTAGTTAGCATATGGCTCTGACTGAATTGGGGATACATCTTTTTTTTTCCAGCTTGAGAACTGTCATAAATACAAATGTTTCTGAAGATATCGGGTCATTGGTCTATGACAAGAGGTGATGCCCAACAGACAGGAAACCAATGCACTGAGCTTGTCAACTTCCCCAGAGAGGGAACCACGCAGAGCCAGTGGGTTCTCTGACAGGGTTAGGATATAAGGAGGCCTAGGAGGCTGGAGGTCACGGGTGGAAAGCAGCAGACAGGAGAGAATTCTCATACAGAGAAGCTCCAGGAGTCTGCAGTCTTCTGTGGACTCAACTTGTTCAGCTCATAGGTGAACAAGATTCCCCAAGGCTAGAGGGAAAGACACTGAAAGCATTGGCAGGGAAGTGTCTGCCAAGGGTCTGTTCTCACCAGTCAGGATGAGACCCTACTAACTTCTGGAACACTGTATGCTAGCCCCTGAAGTACCACATGCATGCTAACTCTTGGAACACTGCATGCTAATTGCTGGAGCACCAGATGCTGCTAATCCTTGGAGCACCACATGCTAACCCTAGGAGCACTGCATGCTAACCCCTGGAACATTGCATGCTAACCCCTGGAACATTGCATGCTAACCCCTGGAGCACCACATGCTTACTCCTAGAGCACTACATTCTAACCCCTGGAGCACCACATGCCTGCTAACCCCTGGAACATTGCATGGTAACCTCTAGAGCACCAGATTCTAACTCCTGGAGCACTGCACTCTAACCCCTGGAGCACTGCACTCTAGCCCCTGGAGCACTGCACTCTAGCCCCTGGAGCACTGCACTCTAGCCCCTGGAGCACTGCACTCTAGCCCCTGGAGCACTGCACTCTAACCCCTGGAGAACTGCCTTCAGTCCTCAGAAAAGTCTTAGGCCAGGAGTGGGAAATATTTGGTTTAAATAAATAAAATAACACATTAGAGAAGAGTGGCACAATTTCAAGCAGCTGAATATATGTGTTGAAAGGGGGACTGGAGACATAATGGTCAATTTTTCATATTTTAAAATACCAAACCAGGCTCAGTGTCAGTAAGTATAAAAAATCTGAAGTTACATCAAGGTACATCCTACCTCACCAAACCTCACCAAGGCAATGCTTAGGCTGGGGAGACAGCCCAGATGGTAAAGGGAGATGCTGCCACACTTAAGGATCTGAGTCCCAACCCCAGAACCTACATAAAAAAGCCAGGCACCAACTCTGGAGGCAAAGACAGATAGACCTCTGGGGCTCACTGGCTAACCAGCCCAGCATTCATAGCTGCAGGACAAAGAGAGACCCTGTCTGCTTTAGAATCACCCTGGGATTAACAATAACAATGGCTGTCCCACTTTCTCCCAGAGACCCTGACATTATCTGAGGTAGTCAGGACACTGAAAGCATGCGGCCCCCTCCCCACCAGGTGATCCCACCTGGACACTGAGAACTGGGGTTCTAAAGTGTTCTCACAGACTCCAAACTTGCACATCTTAAATACATTTATCTTTCGAAGCCTGTCTAAATGGTAGCTCCTTCACGGTGCCTTCCAAGATCATCCAGGCTAGAGGCAAGCTCTGCCTCACTGTCTGGATACTCTGTCTCTAAGACACAGCCCACAGGGCTTCTCTGACCTGGAAGTTCTTAAAGTCATACTCAGAAGTGATACTGGCGATGGTTGTTGGTAAAGTTTACCATGCACGCATGAAGACCCGAGAAGTTCCTGGAACCTATGTAAAAAGGCCTGTTGTGGGGACATGCACTGCTGCGGGGACATGCACTGCTGCGGGGACATGCACTGCTGCGGGGACACGCACTGGTGGGGACATGCACTGCTGCGGGGACATGCACTGCTGCAGTGACACGCATTGGTGGGGACATGCACTGTTGCGGGGACATGCACTGTTGAGGGGACATGCACTGCTGTGGGGACATGCACTGCTGCGGGGACATGCACTGCTGCGGGGACATGCACTGCTGCGGGGACACGCACTGCTGCGGGGACACGCACTGCTGCGGGGACATGCACTGCTGCAGGGACATGCACTGCTGCGGGGACATGCACTGCTGCGGGGACACGCACTGGTGGGGAGGTGGAGAGCACGGATCCCTGGGCTTCACCAACTGATCCCCTATCTTACTTGGGAGCTCCAAGCCAATGAGAAACCCTGTCTTAAAAAACAAGGTGGATTGCTGCCAAGGAACACACCCAAACCTCAACATACACAGGTGAGAGTGTACCTAAACACACACACACACACACACACACACACACACACACACACACACATGCACACAGACAGATACACAGACATACACAGATACATGGAAACACACACACATTTACAGACACAGAGACACAGAGACACAAATATAAACACATATACACAAAGACACTCATGCACACACACAGACTCACACAGACACAGACACACACACAGAAACATGCACACAGACACAGAGACACACACGCAAACAGACACGCATATACATACATATACACAAAGACAACTCATGCACACACACAGACACACACACAGAGACTCACACAAACAGACACACACACACACAGGTATACACACATAGACACATACACTCAGAGACACATGCAGACACACACAGACATACACGCAGAGGCACACACACAGAGTTGTATTTAGAAGTATTTAAAAGTCTTGTACGCCTTTGCCTTAATCACCACTTTTACGATGGCAGATCCTGAATGACTGTGACAGTGTGTGTCCGGGTGGCAGAACACTTGGATTTTCTCCATTATCAGCTAACTGGCACATCGGGCCTGAGTGACTTGGACGCTGCACTCTCCTTACCTGCCCCCTCAGCCCTCAGACATGCCTGTGTACCCACAGCGCGCTATCAGCTTGTCAGAGCTCAGTCTTCTTCAGAGACTCGGCACTGCAGGGCTAGAAAAACAGCCTGAGCAAGCCTTTAGGCCTAATAACAACGTTTCTTGATCAATCCTTTCCAGAGAAACTGATGGCCATTAAAATAGATCATTGGTGTAAAAATTCATTTTGCTCTTGTCTTTAACTCCACAGGCTAACAGAAGAAAAAGATTAAAGCCGTCTGAATGATTAGCTAGCAGTGAAAGGCCAGCAAGTGAGTGTTTGTGCGGGCAATCTATGTGGACTGTGCTGTGTAGTTTTCTCTGGCATCTTTGAAAAATTCACATCCCATGTTTGCTCCTCTGGAAACTTCTATCAGTTGCCTCTAATTTCTCAGAGCACGGGTAGTTATAGTTCAGGGACTTTTCTGGCGGCGGGGGGGGGGGGCGGGATTGGTGGTAAAATAAATGTATCTGATAACAGTTCAGAGCTCTGCTCTGCACCGACCTACGACCTCAAAGGAAGACTGTAAGTTTCTCAAATGTGTACCTGGATGTAAATTGGCCGACTTCCTCAAGGATCACAGAAAGGTGTTCGCTCACGTTCTCGGCTTGGGGTGTGTGGGCGGTGAGCTTCTTCGATTCTCCAAACAAAGAAAGGAAATAATCCTCACCATTCCCAAAAGTATACGTATCCACGTCAGAGCTCGACTGGGGCTGCCTCCGTGGAACCATGGAGCTGGTGCCTTTTAAAGAAAGCGGACAAGCAAGCAAAGACAGGCGTTTCAGTCGTCGCCAAAGGGAACGGAGAACATTCCTTATTTGCTTTCCATCCTGCCAAACTCAGCGAGAGCGGAGGCGCTGGTGGACATCTGTAAAGCTGCTGTCAGGGAACATTTTCCACCCTGTCCTCACTTTCTACAGACTCTGCTGTCCTGGATGCTCAGGGGTAGCATGGCGTTTGTATGGACTGTGTGGCCATCTTGGCTCAGGCATCCTTGGGGAATTCAGATTCCTTGTTTACTCCCTCTTACGGGCACGCTGGGTGTTTAATTGATTATTTAGAGCTGCACTAGAAGCTATCAGTATTCGTGAGTTAAGCACAGAGCCTGTCAAATTTGAGTGTTACCTGTTACAGATATCCTCTTATTCTACTTAATACTTGCTGCTGTACTGCCCAGATTAAAATCCTACCTTACACAACACCACCTCTGTAAGAGATGATGAGGCCCAGGGGTAAATCAGATGCCTGGTATTTAGCTGGCACCAAGTAAACAATGGTGATCATTATAGGATGAGGATTTTGCATTATGGGACCCTGGGCCAAGAGTCATCCAATCATAAACACAACTCTCGTATCTCTAACAAAAGGAGAAATGTATAAAGGCATAGATGATAGGTGTTTGCTACCATAGGGCTGTGCCTAGGGCCTCGCGCACACTAAGAACATCTGGAATCATCACCAAGCTTTATCAATGGTCCTGATGACTATAGTGGTTGCTCCAAGGATTTTGCTGAGAAGAAACCCTAGAATTAAATTAGTGTCCACAGCCTCTCGGGCAGTTCCTTTGGGAAAAGGCTAGGCACGGCATCTTCCCTCGCAGCCCATCACGAGGAAAGAACGCTTGTGTTCTCAAAGGGAAGGAGGCATTAAATGAGCTCTTAGCTCACCGAGAGCCACAGACGGCATTGAATTGGCACAACATGTACACTGCAGTGTTCACAGGCCTGAGTCTGCAGGAGAATCTGTGGTAACTCAAGGAAATGACCACACCCCAGTCTTCTCTTGCCGTGCAGGACACAGCACTATGCTTAGCTCCCCCCATTATCAGGAGCTTTCAGTTTGACCCAAACACAGAACAAACGCAGGAGTCTACATAGTTCCAGGAGACGGGAAAACATTTCTTCTGAAATCTAAAGTCTGTTATTTGCATATTTAACACTGTTCCCATTGCTCAGTGACAAAGGTCATCAAGGATTTAGCAGGTGTCTTTGGACAAGTCATCTGGATCATACCGACAATGATGCGTACTGTGAACATCATGGGAGCCATACACACTGCACATATACCATATTGAAGCCTAGGGATGTACCAGAAATAAACAGGGAACAGATGAGAACCAGCCAGACTGCAAATATCCACAGAGTAGAGAGAGTGGGGCATTCGGTACTTGTGGGCACACAATTCAAATGTGGATTATTCTATAAGGAGCTTACAGGTGGGCTAAGGGTTGAAGCTGATTTCTGGTAACTCTAACATGTTGCTATGCGCTGGGTTCCCATACAGGCCCCAAGCCTAGCAGAACCTTGCGAAGCTGGTATCTTAACTTTCACTCTGCAGGGGTGGAACATTAGAACAAGGGCTGCTGAGTTCTATCCTTCGTCACCCTATGAAGGGCAGGGAGGAGCTGGTTCTGTGATGGCTGGGACAGCATCACCTGACCGTGATGACCCTTGTGGCTCTGTGCCCTACTGGCACCGCTGTGCACCACCCAGTTCCTCCTGCTTCATGTTCTCTTGGTTGCTCCCCTTTCTCTATGTTATTCATCTCCAGCACCATCTCCTCTTTCCATATCTGTTCTGCATGGGAGCCTGGAGTCTCCCTAAAGGCACAAGGGAAGATACTGCGTATCCTTTGTGTCAGCGTCCTACAAAGGGCCCTTCCTACTACACACTGGACAGTTTAACTCTCTAGCCATCACTGTAGCTCCAGGTATCTTCTCCACAGAGATGGGGAAGACCCTTGCTTAGTCCTCACAGCAGAATTCAGCAGAGGGATCCTTGGGACTAGACGCTGGCAATTTTAGTTCTTAATCAATTCTAGAATGTGACAACGGATCCATAGACCACCATGCTGGCTCTGGGCACCTTATCCTTTCTAGCAGCATCCTGTGGAGGTTCTTAGGGACTCACGGCAAGTTTCAGTTCTCCAATGATGCTAGAACAAGCTAATGGTGGACCGAGAAGCCATCATGGTAGCTGCAGTCATCTTCCTCATGGAGATGTTGTATTTGCACCTGCGTTTACATGTGTGTACTGGGTTTAAACCCTCAGATCTAGAGCCCCGGCCAACCTACTCTATGTGTGATACTGATACTGAGAAACAAACATCCCTGGGGCCTCGGGATCGTTTCAGACGCTTGGTACGCACTCTGCTTTCCCAGGCTGCTGTCTTTGTGGAAGCAGCTCAGGATGGTGGATTTAGAAGCCAGCTGTCCTCTGGACGATAAGGTGGAGCTGTTCTGGGTGCTGGTGATCTGGTAGAAGCCAATTGGCATTTCTTGGGAAAATGAGCGGGACAGCGGGATGAGCGTGGTGGAGTCTGAATCCATTATCTTTGGGAAGAAGTGGACTGAAGAATGCTGTTTCGATGGAGTGATGGTTCCAATTTTTTCTTTTCTTCTGTATGCAAAATGATAATGAACAAAGTAAGAAAAGCAAGGCATCTGAGTGCAGGAGGTACGAGGTGTTACTCAGAATTCTGCTAAATGTACCACACATCTGAAAGGGAACCCAGCGTCTCCAAGCTCTGGTCCCAACTATGGGAGTGGACTTGTACCCTTGTCTTGCTGTATATTTCATTTTTAACTTAAAGATCAACAGATTCTATCAGTGGCTTTGGAAAGCAAAAACCTATAGTATAATGCTTGCAACCAGGATTCCAGCATTTCCTTCTTAGATTTTAAGTTGATTTCTTTTACTCAAATCAAGACATGGGTATTTTCCTAACCGTGAGTGTACAAAAGACTTTAGTGCTTGTTCACTGGTATAACCTTTTCTTTGAATTCCTGAGCTGCTAACTAACCTTCCAATACTGACAGAATTATGTGGATAATAATTGCTTTCCAGTAACAGCCTCCCCTCCCCGTCTCTCATGGAAACCAGAAAAGAAGGAGGAATGGCCATTTTCAAGTACCACAGTAATAAGTGACTTCTATTAGGAACACAGTTTTTCAAAAAAATAAAGAATTTATTAAACCCTACATGTTCATTGGAGCAAAGTCCCCAAACTACAGTATAATTGTTCACAAGCTAAGTAGTGTTATGTTTGATCTCAGGATGAGGTATAATGCCCCAAATTAACCTGTAAGCCCCACCTTCCCAGGAACCAGGTAACTTCCTGGAATGCTGGGAATTGTAGTTCTTGGGAAATAGCAAAGCCTCGTGGGAAAGTACAGTGACCAGGACAACACTGTCTGTGTGACACATGGCTTGAGGCCACTCTCAGGCGATAAATCCCAGGAGATGGTCCTGGCCAAAGTCCATCTTCTGGTCAGCATTTAATCTTTACTAAAGCTTGCTTTAAATGTGGCCCAAAATGGTGGAGTTGGCTTAGGATTAACAATGGATTATGATGGGCTTTACATCAACACTGTTCCTGTAGCCTCAGAGAGACAGGTGCTTGTGTGTGTGTGTGTGTGTGTGTGTGTGTGTGTGTTCGTGGGCGTATGCACATGCATCTGTGATGATTAAATTGGAATAAAAGCCAAAGGGTCCAAATCCTTTCATTGCTTTATAAAACTGGACATATGGCCTGTCCAGCTGTCCCTATGTCAAATCATGTGTCTACAGAATTTACTATAAATCAGGAACCGACTTCATTTCCCACATCACTTCTCTCTCGGTCACTTCTCAGAGCTCTTACTTCATGGCTAATCCTGAGTGTGACTGGATTGTCCTGAGAGTGGCCTAGCAGGCTCAGCGGAAGGCACCTCTGCACGTGTCTACCGGAGAGTTTCCAGAGGTGGCCAGGTAAGAGGGTTCTGTCCTACCGAATGGGGTCATCCACTGATGAATTCACAATCAGTGGTGCGAGCTGGGGACAAGTTGGAGGCAGGGGGTCATCACACAGAGCCCTGGACTTTCTATCTTGTTCTGGCTCTTCCCATCTCTGCC
Source organism: Mus musculus (assembly GCF_000001635.26). Lineage (NCBI taxonomy): Eukaryota > Metazoa > Chordata > Mammalia > Rodentia > Muridae > Mus > Mus musculus. Next base: position 1,953,504 of record NT_166305.2, read on the forward strand.
CTGCTTCTGCTCTCCTGGGCCACACCCCTCCTCCATGCTCTTTCAGCCTAAAGGTAATGGAGTCAACCATGGTTGACAACTCTGAAGCCGTGCTCCAAAACGAAGCTTCCTTCCTCTAGGAAGTCTCTGCAGGACCCACCCACGGGAAACGGTTCCGTTCACAAGGTTGTTAAAGACGGTATCTGGCTGGGGTTGTTCGGTGTGGTTTCTATGGGGAACTTCCTCTTCTGCCATCTTCACTAGGTCCTCGCTGGGAATCATCACGCCCATGCCTTCACTCTGCGCATTCCTTCCCCGGGAATGTTTATATCTGGAGCTCTCCTTAATCAACAGCAGATGCCACTAAATGAGCCTCTCAGAAAGCACAACCAGAGTTTTTAAAATGCGAAGAAACGGCACAGGCTTTCAGACTTGCGTTTTCCCCTGCTCGGTGCTCAGTGAGCTCGGTGATGCTCCAAGCACTCTCGTTTGTCTGAGGAGCCCCATACTCTGGAGTATGATCATGACAGAAGTGGGCAGGAGACTACAGGGTCTGACATGTGTCATCTCTGCGGCCGCAGACAGGCTCCCATGGGAGAGCTTCTCCCTGCTGCGGCCTGGACAAAGCCTGGGAGGTGATCGGCATTCCTCATATCTGGTTTCCACTGCACGCTCACTCTGGTCTTCTCCGTATGCTAATGTTGTAAGCACCCCCAAACTTTTCCTTTAGGAAAAAAAAAATCCCTTCCAAATACATGTAAGTCCAGTATAAAAGATTCCCACTAAGCCCTGTGTAGCTGGAACAGAGAAACTTGGCCCAGGGACTCAGGAAGCCTTAGTTCTGTTAAAAATAAATGTCTGAGCTGAGCAGTGGTGGCTTCACGCCTTTAATCCCAGCACTTGGGAGGCAGAGGCAGGTGGATTTCTGAGTTCGAGGCCAGCCTGGTCTACAGAGTGAGTTCCAGGACAGCCAGGACTATACAGAGAAACCCTGTCTCAGAAAAAAAAAAGAAGAGAAAAGAATAAAAATAAGTGTCTGATGGCTGCACACATCCTGGGAAGAGTGAAGGTTCCAGGACTTGGCTCTCAGGCTACAGCTGGGTGTATGGGCCCTGTGCTCACCCATCTGTGGGTGCTTTTAGAAGGGAATCTTCTTACTGCCTTGAGTCCTGGCATTTGCCCAGCTCCTTCTCTGTATTTTCCTTCCTCTATAGATAACAGATGCTAAGCCAGGAGCAATGGCAGGAGCTCAGGCCAGCATTTGAGATGGCTGGGTCATGCGGCTTTGAAGATACTGACAGTCCCAGCTTCTCATGACAGACAGGTGCCGGGTGCTGAATGGTGAACACAGGGCTAAGTCTGAGGTGACGCACGGCTTCTGGTTACGTGCCCTTGAGAGCTGAATGCTTCTGTTAGCCAACCAAAGAAAGCCCACCCCAGTGCTTCAGCTGACAGATGGTTAACAGCTGTGGTGGAGCAGGGGCTATTATGCATGTTGCCCCCACCAACACTTCCCTGAGCAAATTCTAATGGTCTCGTGTTCACCTCGCAGTTTGCTATTGGTGGTGGTTCTGTGTAGCTTTTGATTTTTGAGATCATCTTGTGGTGCAGCCCAGGCTTCCTTCCTCAGCCTCCAGCGTGCGGGAAACATGGGTGTGAGCTGCCACACCTCCACACCTGCTCTAGACAAGCTCTTAAGCTGATGGCCTTGGTCCATTAAAGGGCAGCTGTGAAATCCCACCCAGGTTTTTATGGAAGAGTTCTGTCTAGGGCAATTCTTTATGTTGCTTAGAGGAGGGGGGGGGTCTTATAAAACAGAGGTTGGGAAAATAGTTGATGCTGTGAGTCATTATATTTGGGAAACCTATGGAATTTGTAGTTCTAATGACTTCCCAGATGGTTTTTATTGTACTTACTATTGGGGAGGGAGCTCCTTCCATGACAGAGGTTTGGGACCACATCCCAGTCACAAGGCTTGCAGGCAAGCACTTTTACTTGCCAAGGCGCGAGACACCCACACCTAAGTCATTTTTAAACACTGAGGTATGTATTCCATCCCAAACTGTAAGCCAGACCCCGCTTGCCCCAGTTGGTGTGTTCTTACATCTCTCCATCCTGTACTTTACTGTCTTGCTTATTGATGCTGGTGACACTGGCTAGAGGCTCCGATGCTTCCTTCATCATGGCTGGCAGAGGAGGTGCCTCTTCTCTTCCCTAGGTAAAGAGATCATGGCCTCAGGCAGTGACCACAGCAGAGGCTCAAGGGGGACTTTCTTTTTAAGATGATCTTACCTGCTAATCCAACTGTCTTCAGTTTATCAAATTTTATGATTCCTTTGCTACACTGGTACTAGAAAGACCATTCTCACGAGAAATGTCAGAGTCGACGTATTCAATGCCTCTCTCTATGGGCGAAGAATCTGAGACAAACCACAGAGAGACCATGGCGAGCAGCTCAGCCTTTATGACAACCAACGACCTCGCATCTGGCCACCACTGCCTCTAGAGAACAGGCTCATGTCACCATGGTTACAGAGCTTCCAGCTCTGAACGCTGACTGCTGTAGTGAAGTCTGTAGACCATCAACACTGAGTGCCATACCTCCCTCAGAGGCTGACATGTTCAGTGGTCCATTGTGGGTTTCTGAGGACCTAGGGCAGTACATAAATGTTGGAACCTATCACAACTCATGTTTTCACAACTCTTCTCTCTTCTTTGCTTTCCCCCTCCCTCTAGCAAAGACTATACAGAAAACAACTGGGGCAGGAATGGAAACCATGTAACTTTAAGGCACAAGGCAGTTTGTTAGTGAGGATAACCAAAGCCAATTAATAACTGGAATCCTTCCAGTTATACCAAGATCACAAGTTAGGAAAACTCTCCCTAACTTCATTTCTTCTCTGTGTAGAAGCCCACACTTAATGTTCTATGATAGAAAATGGTGGTGGGAGAGTACAGTCACCAGATATGAAGTTATAGGCATCTATGCATTTGTTACATACATTATGGATGATGAAAGGAATGAATGAACTCATTTAGAAATTATCAGAGAGCATCTACTATGTAACCAACGGTAGCTAGGTGCTACAAATGAGCAATTCTTTCCATGGAAGACAACACACTTTCCGATTTAAATTATAATTGTTAATAAGTTGAAAAAGGACAAGAAGTTGGAAGGCAGTAAACATTTGGCTACACTTTCTCAACCTTGAAGATGAAGCCTGTGCCCTTTGAACACAATAGGCCTACTGGGTAACAATCTCCTTGGGAGACTTATGGGAAGGGCTGAGAATGGATTGATCATTTCCTGATTTCCCCCTTACCCCACCTCCTCCAGTCTGTGTGGGTTCTCAGCTGTTACATGCTCTCATGAGGTCATTATGACCTCATTTGTCTTATCGGAGATTCTATTCATGGTTTCATAGTTCCGAGGAAACTTTTATCAACTGAGAAAAGCTTCTGAAAGCTTTGAATGTGTGACTGCGCCAGCCTTCCCCCTGCAGCAGACTACGTGTGGATGCTTGAGGGACCATTCCCTGTGCAGTGGACTTTACGTGTGGCCACTTCAGTGACCACTTCCTGGGCAGTGGGCTCTGTGTGACTGCTTCAGCATCCACTCCGTCAGTGGACTTTCCTTGCTCCCTTGCCTAAGCTACTGTACTTTTATAACAAAACCAATTTTCCTTCTTTGCTGCCATGGAGACAATGCCAGTGATTTTGAAGCAAGGACAAAATAGAGCACAAGGAGAATTTTGCATGAGAACACAGGGTCAGGAGCCAAGATTTGGGTGTGTATGGGGAGGAGCCAAGATTTGGGTGTGTGTAGGGCTGGCTTTTACTGGACAGGAACCAGAAGTATTAGACTCACTAGGACCTGACATACTCTTTCTTGGCACAAAGCTTTCCCACACAGCACCTGACATGCCAGATAGTCACAGTTGTGGAAAATAAACGACAACTTGAGTCTGAAATCTAGCTTCAGAATACATATGAACTCAAAGCTAGCTTTATATTTGTATAATGCAGACCTAAGCTCCCCAGGAAGTAAGCATTGGTTACTGAGAGGGACCATATATGCCTGCTGGGATCTGTTGCTCACCATTTTGAAAAAGGGGATCCACCAGGCTGTAGACAGTTCTCATCACCATTGTTATTCCCTCTAGCTCAGGAAGGACATGGCCAAACAATAGCTGGGAAAACGACGCCCAGCCACTTCTCCAGGCAAATATCTGAGCCTGGGTCCTGTCACCATAAGTAAGATTTGGGTGTGTGCAGGGGAGTAGCTACGGTGGGAGAGAGATGGGAGCATGCCTTCTGATAATGCAGAAGCTAACTGACGTGACCTTTGGCCAAAGGCATTGCACCAGGGCTTGGGGCAGGAGTTACGCCCTTTGCTTTGCTTTGAAGGACTTGTTCCCACGCTCATTCCCCAGTTGACTCCTGCCCAGTGTATTCCTGGATCCGAAAGTCTATCCATTTCTAAACAGGATCGACCCTGCTTTTCTTCACCTCTGCTCTAAGATCACCCGTTCTCCTGCTTCTCGGTTATCTCTGACCTTAGCCCCTATGGGAGAAAAAATTCCAGAAGTTTGTATGGGGAATTAAGCCCTTTTAAGAGTAGATAGGGAATAGAAAACACGGAACTGAGTTTCGCTTGTGATACTAGACTTTGGGAGGTAGAAGCAGGAGGGTCACCATGAGTTCAAGGCCAGTTTGGTTTGTACGGAGGGTACTAGGCCAGGCCTACAAAAGAAGACCCTGACTTAAAAACAAAGAAGATGTTTCATATCTTGTGTTTTTTGTCCTGGTGAAGCAAGAATTAAATGTGGGGAAATTCCACTTCTTCTATTTAAAATATTAGGCAAATACTTACATATGCACAATTTTGAAATCATTGATGAGAACAAAGATCTGGGTTCATGTTAAAGTCTTCAGTTGCCACATGTGGAGAGTGTTTGCTCATCAGGGGGTTCATGAAATCATTGTTTGGTTGTTTTGTTTTGTTTGAGACATGGTTTCTCTGTGTGTCCCTGGCCATCTTGGAATTAGCTCTATAGATCAGGGTAGCCTTGAACTCACAGAGATTCACCTACCTCTGGCTCTGCCTCTCAAGTTCTGGGGTTAAAGGCATGTACCACCACTGCCCAGCTAAACTGGCAATATAGTTAGGATGTCTTGTGTGAAGGAGGGCTGTGTACACTGGCTTTCCTTTCCATCTCCAGCAGTGGGTACACATGTGGGCAACATAAACCTGAGGAGTATGGCAAAAAGTATCCCAACACGCCCCCTCTCCTCAGAGCGCGGCATACAGCTTCATATCTGCACACACAGTAATGGACTCCCACTGCATGGCATCTTACCAGTCTAAGAAGGTGTGGGTTCCTCTCACTCCTTCATTGTCTACATGGAAGTAACTCAGCCTCAGATGCAGGCGCTGTTTTACCTCAGGCATCATCAATCATGAGGGGCTGCCTGAGAATGACAAAGGAGGCCAGGAGGCCATTTGTTGGGAGATTAAAATTTCAGGTAATTTGCCCAAACCTTGTTCATAGACCCTGGGTTGAAGGAGTAAAACAGGAGTTATCAGAAGCCTGTACCCATGGAGTCAAGCATAGATACAGGAGCAGACAGATCCAAGTCAGCCCCGAATGGAGACACAGGCAGGCAGTGAGGGGCCACGACCTAGGCGCCTCTCCCTGTCTGCTTCCTGCACAGCTAACTGGTCAGTGGTTGCTACTGCCAATTATTATTCATTATTGATTACAGATGCAGGTGTCCATGATGGGTACAGTCCCCCAAAGAGACCCCATTGCACTAATAAATGAAGCTGTTTCCAGTATTCAGACAAACTATAAACAGATTTCAGTTGGTAAATAGGAAGCTTTACCCTCATTTAAGATGGAGACTAGAAGAAGTGATGAGGACCTTTCAGACTCTTATGTCCTTCGTGAGCATAGGGCACCTCCCACCTTCACTGTCACAGCAAAGAGATCAGGGATGGGACGGCCTGCCATGCATACAGGAGGACCTGAGTTTGGGTTCCCTACACCCACAGAGAACCCCAGCTTCTTGTTTGGCTGCAGGGATGAGAAGGACCAGCAGGCCTGTCTTACTGTCTCTTCCTGATGTGCTGCTCCGGCACAGCCTGCACGCGTGTCTCTTTTGTAACTGGCTTTGACCCTTCCAATGCTCCAACCACACTGACCTGCACGGTGCCAGTAGATGCCTCTGGCTTCCCAACACCCACGCCTTGATACTGCCGATTCCCACCAATGAACAGTGCCTTTCTCTACCCTCTCGGTTCTACCTCAAAAACAAACAAACAAAACCAACTCTTCATTAAGGTCCAGCCTAGCCTTCACATCACAAAACAGAGCAAATGCCTACCTTATAGAGGACTAAATATGATACCTTTAAATGCAGTTCTTGTTTTATTATATATACTGACGCTATTACCATGTGTCTTTTTCATACATTATTTCTGATTCTCCTGAAGGTAGAAATGACTCATTCCTCTCCCAGGTGTTAGTGGGACACACTGTCTTTTCCACCCTGGCAACATCAGTTTCTGAGGTCTGTCAAGGCTCACTTTCATGACTTCACCTCATCATGGTAGACGCTAAGCTCCCCAAGTCAGAGAACACCTGGGGACTTGTTCCTTCTCACGCCTCCCCAGGGTAGATTCACTGTGTTTACTGAAGGAAGAGCCCCCGTCTCCACTGTGGGAATTACAGCTTTATCATCCACTCACAAATTGCATCTTGGTAGAATAACAAATTAACAAATACTATTATACCTGAAACAACACACTGGGCCACAGTCTGGAGAATTACTGGCACTTCTCAAGGGGAGTTAGCAGGCTCTGAAGGATGGGCAGAGACAGGAAGGAGGCAACATGGTGGCTTAGAAGTAAGGTAGAAAGCTTCATCTCCAGGGAACTGCTTCAGTTCTAATAGAGTTTGTTGAATTCCGTTGGTGATATGCTATGCTATTTGATTGTGTGTGTGTGTGTGTGTGTGTGTGTGTGTGTGTGTGTGTGTGTGTGTGTGTGCGTGCGCTTGTATGCCCAGGTATGCTTTCCTACGTGGAGGCCAGTTCTTAACCTCAAGGGTCATTCTCCCACATTTTTGTGAGAACCCAGCGGTCTCAGGGATCAGTGTTCCTACATCTCTGTGCTGGGATTACAAGCGTGTGTCAACACACTCAGCTTTCTTCCTCGTGCCCTGGGGACCATACTTGGTACTCTTGCTTGTTTGGCAAGTACTCTTGTGACTGAGTCATCCCCCCCCCCCAGCTCTGTTTTATCATCTGCTCAGAAAAAAAGGCCTCAAAGAGGAAGTTAACAGAAGACTTTGATATAAATCCAGGGCCCTCGCCCTTCCTCAAGAGATATTTCCAGATATTCCGAGCCTCAGGCCATTGCTCAGTCATGGAGTCTCACCACAGCCAGCAGTGTAATGAGAGGTAACCAGGAGGAGAATGGACTTTAAAATGGCCTCCCTTTCCTGTCAGTGACCTTAAAGAACAGTTAGGAGAGAACACATTCCTGAGGCATTTGACTCAGGCCAGCAGTGATGTCACAAGATGTGCCATCAGGAGAAGCCCAGAACACACAGCGTCATCTCACAGGGAATGTAACACGCCACTTCCATTAAGCAGACAGGGCTTCAAGCAGTGCAGTGGAGAGGACAAACAGGAGACAAAAACCAGGGTCTCTGTGTTCAGAACAGGCAGGTCTCTGTATAGGTGGAACAACATTATGAACTAACCAGTACCCCGGAGCTCTTGACTCTAGCTGCATATGCATCAAAAGATGGCCTAGTCGGCCATCACTGGAAAGAGAGGCCCATTGGACACGCAAACTTTATATGCCCCAGTACAGGGGAACGCCAGGGCCATAAAAGGGGAGTGGGTGGGTCGGGGAGAGGGGGTGGGTGGCTATGGGGGACTTTTGGTATAGCATTGCAAATGTAAATGAGCGAAATACCTAATAAAAAATGAAAAAAAAAAACATAGCTAGGAAGTAACCAGAGTCTGCTTGGTGCCATTTCCTGTCCCACTTGCTCACGATGGAGTATTTGAGGAGCTAAGATGGGTGTGGTGACTTGAGAAACAACTTCTCTCCAACCCCTGGGACAGAAGGACTGAACCTTCTGTCTGCTGATCCAAGGCTTCCTGTGCTGTCCACATGCTTAGGTGTTCTCCTGTTCCCATTTCACAAAGGACAGTGGAAAGTGGCACACACACACACACACACACACACACACACACACACACAGAGCCCACATGGGAAGACTGACTAAGTGGCTTGACATGACTGAGACTGTGATATTACCCTAAATGGAAGAATAAGTGACACCAGAGTGGGGGTAGGATGATACAGGTGTGTAGAGGGCAGGTGAGAGGTGTGCAAAGGGCAGGTGTGAGGGGTGTGCAGAGGGCAGGTGTGAGGGGTGTGCAGAGGGCAGGTGTGAGGGGTGTGCAGAGGGCAGGTGTGAGGGGTGTGCAGAGGGCAGGTGTGAGGGCTGTGCAGAGGGCAGGTGTGATAAAGGTGTGCAGAGGGCAGGTGTGAGGGCTGTGCAGAGGGCAGGTGTGAGGGCTGTGCAGATGGCAGGTGTGATAAAGGTGTCAGAGGCGTGCAGAGGGCAGGTGTGAGGGGTGTGCAGAGGGCAGGTGTGAGGGGTGTGCAGAGGGCAGGTGTGAGGGGTGTGCAGAGGGCAGGTATGGAGATGTGCAGAGGGCAGGTGTCAGGTGTGCAGAGGACAGTGGTGACCATCGGGCAGAGATAGCAGCAGCTCCACATTCCTAAAGGAAGGGACACCGGGAGGTACGAGTGTGGCCAAGTGAGCTGATGGATGACGTGCTCATCCTCTCCAGTCTCCGGGAATCCTGGTCAGGACCAGGCCACCAAGTGAAAATAGAAGGCATGTTGAGTGTGACTTTAGACCCTGATCTTAAGGTACCAAAGGTACCAAATATGCATGTTAGTGCAGAGCTGTGCTAATAAGGGGGTTGTGTAATACTTAACTGCTGCTGCTACAATCTATTTCACTTGCATGTGACTCGGTTTAATGCAGACCCATGTAAGATTGGGGTTGTATGTCACAGGGTCACAGGGCCTCTCACTGTGTGAAGATCCAATGCCACAGGTTGAGACTAACACTGATTCAGACTCTGACGGCCTGTTTCTTTTTGACAATTGTCCCTCATTGCCAGTATCCAAGTCTGTGCTGAAGTTAGGTAACTATGTGTGCTTCCTGCTATGCAATCACCACATGACCACGGGCTTCATAACTGCAAACTACGTCTCCAGAGAAATGTCAGACGTGCTTTCCTCTTGCTGGTACATAGTCCAGTACATCTAAGTCCATATAAGACAGCCTCAGTCTTTGAACACATCTCGCCACTTATAAAATGTGTGGTCTATAGATTCAGTTGGACAGTAACACTTTAATTCCATTGCTGTAATGTGGGAAGACCTGCTTGGCCTCCTCGTTTTGTTCTTTGAGCAAACATGAAGCTGATGAGAAGGAGCCCTAAGTCCAGACCAGCACTCACCCAGGCCTGGTTTTCATTGCAGAACATTTCTCCCTGGGCTGTGGCTTTTCTGTCAAGTGCACAGATTGCATGCAGACACACACAAACTATCAAGTGTGCACACACATGAGTGCGCGCGCGCACACACACACACACACACACACACACACACACACACGATATCCAGTGATCTAACTACACAGGCTATGTTCTCTTAGTCATCTTAAGTATTTCCACGTGTCCATTTGACTTCTCCATCTGGGTGTTCTGCATGATGGGCTGTGCCTCAAACCAATTTCATTACCTCACTTTCCAAACATCCTGAGGACGCTGTCTCCGTCTGCTCACTCAGTAGGAACCAACCAGACTTTTCAAGCCAAGAGCTTTGCACTCTGCTTTGAGTCTTTCTCCTCCTCCTTCATGATTTCAACCAGCTATGTGAGTACTCCGAACAGTGCTTTGATTTTTCTCTTTGTGACACTGCCCTTGCAGGCACTTAGCTCTTTCCTCCTGACCCCATAAGCAGCCTCAGAGTCTTTCCCACCCCAGGGCATGTGCCACAATGCAGCCAGCAGAGGGATCTAAAGCGACAGAATCGTTCAAGGACTTCTCTGATGCCCAGAGACTAAAGGAAAACTGCCAGTGTGTCTTCCGTGCTTTCTGACCTGGCTGGAGGGCTTCATCATGACAAGCTGTTACTCTTCAGAGCCCTGTTGTCTAGCCACAGCAGGTTTGCAGGACAGTTCTTTGTCACGTTGACACAAGCTACTGTCAGATTCCTGGATACATTAAGCAACCCTAAAGTGTAAAGATTTCTCAGTCAGAAAAAAATGTTCCAAGTTTGAAATATATCATTCTGGTGCATAAAAATGTAGCAACAAGTTCAAATTTGAAGGCTTGTTCAGAGAGCAGTAAAAATGAATAGAATTATAAAGGGCTAACTGTAGGTTAGGAAAATACTTTTTTTTAAACTTTAAATTCTCTCTCTCTCTCTCTCTCTGTGTGTGTGTGTGTGTGTGTGTGTGTGTGTGTGTATGTGTGTGTGTGTGTGTGTATGTGTGTGTGTGTGTGTGTATGTGTGTGTATGTGTGTGTGTGTGTGTGTGTGTGTGTGTGTGTATGTGTGTGTGTGTGTGTGCGCACACGCGCCCGCGACTGGGCATGCTTACCCATAAGGGCACCGTGGAAGCCAAATGTCAACACTAGATATCTTCCTCTATCCCTTTCTGCCTTGGATGAGGTCTCTCACTTAGCCTAAACCTTGCCATTTTGGCAAGACAGGTTGGCCAGTGAGCTTCCCTGATCTACCTGTTGCTTGCCTCTAAATTCTGTTGCCCACAGGAGGGAGCTACGGCACCCGGCTTTTATGTTTTCTGTGAATGCTGAAGACCTGGGATGCTTCCATGACTTGTACCTTATCCACTGATTTATTTTATCCCCACACGACATCTTCTGTTGTCTCTGTCTTATCTGTTGCCCTGTAAAATGACAGATGTCAGACAGCAAGGATGAAGTGCTCCCTTATGAAGGAACAGGGAGGCTCTATGGTAACTAGGATGCCTGTGGTCTGAAGATTCCAGGTGAGACCTTGTGTTTCTTCCCCTCTTCCTCCAAGTCAGTGGTGTCTGCTTCGTGTTCCCTGCAGCTCCGTGTTCCCCCTGCTGGCGAGAGTCAACAGGCCGGTCAACACTACGTGCACGGCTGGCTTCAGAGTCTATTTTATAGTTCGTCGATTCGCTCAGCTGTCGTTTTCACACTTGATCATGAACAGACTCCATGCAAGGGAAATCAACTGAAGATGACTGTCTTTCACAGAACTCAATAAAGAAGCTAGGAGACACGTGGGCTCCGTAACGGTGAGTATTCTTACTGACTACTAGGAAATAGGTGTGAACCAGAGCGAAGCACCTGAACTCAGCTCACTGAGGCGGGTCCTCACTCTGCCTCAGCGCTTTCTCCCCAATACGCCTCAGGGATGGATCTTTCTGACATCAAAAACACAGCAACCCAAATGTGATATTGAAATAATCCCCCATGTCTGTATGCTGCAAGTACATTTGTATGGACAACAACTGTATTTAATGTACTTAATCACATTCAGAGTACCTGTAACCATAGAATTTTAAAGTGAGACTCGGTTTGAAATGCTGACTTTAAAAAGATCCATTTTATTAAGTGTGTGTTCTTGTGTGTGTGTTGTATGTGTGCACATGTGTGTGTCTCCATGTGTGGTATACATGGATATGTGCACACTGAGTGTATGTGCCTGGGGAGTCCAGAGGCAACAAGTGCCACAGACCCCTTAAGCTGGAGTTACTGGCAGTTGTGAGCCACCTGCGGTATATCTTGGGACTCAAACTTAGGACTTCTGTAAGACCAGTGATCACTCTTAACAGCTAAGCAATCTCTCCAGCCTCAAAATGCTAAGTGTACAGTGATATAAAGTAATTCTGCTATATAATTATTAAATGGTATAAGGAAATAATGCCCCCCCTTTTTTTGATACAGGGTTTCTCTGTGCAGCCCTGGCTGTCCTGGAACTTGCACTGTAGACCAGGTTAGCCTCGAACTCACAGAGATCCACTTGCCTCTGCCTCCCAAGTGCTGGGATCAAAGGTATGCACCACCACTGCCCAGCTCAAATAGTTCCTTTTAAAATCTTTAGTTCTTATAAGGACACAGATTTTTATCTTTTTCTTAATTTTCTAGCTTCAGCATTGTTGAGTCCTGTCTCATGTTGACCATACAATGAGCTCAGCATCTTTCTCATTCCTATTGATTCAGTGGCAGTGTTGGGTTCTTACTAACTTGTACCTGGGCTGGCACTCTGACATGTGCTGGAAGATAGAACAGTCCATGGAGGTCCAAGGTGGGTGTGGTGACCCGTGGTGGGTCATGGAGGCCACCATGCTGGGCCGTGGGGGTGGGGAGAGTGCACTGACTGCTGACAGGAGACGAGGAGGGGAGCATTCCAGGCCGTATCTGTCCAGGAGGAATCAACCTCCTCTCGGAATGAGGACAAGATTATCGGGGTGTGTCTGAGGAGTGGCAGGCTCTGTCTTCTGTTTAAAGAGGACTCTCTGTCTTTGTACTGAAAATAATCTCAAAGAGCAAGAATCAGGGAGACATTTGCCATTGTACAGGAAGAGATGCTGGCACCACAGGCTGGCAGCCAAGGAAGTGACCAGATGTGGCTGGGCTCTGGCTAGAGTCGGAAAGGAGGCCTGCAGAATGTTGGTAGACTTAAGTGAAGTGGGAGAGAAAGAGACAAGACAAAATGATCCTAGGGATTGACTTCTGAGCAACTGAGGGAAAAGAACTTCAATTACATGCACACATATGGGAGTGCACGCACACATACACATGTACACACATGCATGCACATACTCACACATGCACACACATGCATGCATACACACATGCACACAAACACATACACACACTATATGCATGCACATATACATGCATGCACACATACATGCACACACTTGCACATACATACTCATATGCAAACACATGCACACACATGCACACAATGTATACAATGCATACACACATGCACATGCATACTCACACATACACACAAGCACACATACACACATTCAGACACATATACATGCATGCACATACACACATGCACAGTCACACACACAAGCACACATACATACACATGCATGCACACATGGGCACACACATGCATGCACACACACAAGCACATATGCTCACATATATGCAGAGGCATGCACACGGGCACACATGTGTACAAACAGAGACAGCACCCAACATGTTCATGATTTTCCTCGATCCATAAATAAAGCAATCACCAATCAATTGTGTGAAAAGTTGCCTGTCTACTCAACACCTTGCCTCAACGTCATGTTTAGCTCTGTGCAAACTCAAACTGTTCTCTGAACAATAGCGTGCTCGTCCACACACCAACCTTGGATTGTTCATGAGCAAGGCTGTGGCATTTTGACTTTTGAGAAGTGACTTCTATTTTATAGATGTCATGTACTTGGGAGTATTCTGTAAACCTAATCTGGTATTCCATATTTGATAGCAGCTACAATTGCAAACTCCAGGTCCCACACCCTGCAAATGGGCCTAAATGTAATGCTTTGGCAAAGAGCACAGACATTTGTACTTTGAAATGTGGTGTATCCTCTGCCAAGACTGTGGCGTGTGAAAACACCCAGCAGGGCTGGCAATCTCTGAGGGGTTTGAGGAGCATAACTACGGCTTCAAAGTTAGCCTGACCCTCCTTATTTATGTTCTCTGTGGACACCTGGGAAATGTGTGTTTCTACCATAGCCTGAGATCTAATACTTACTCAACAAGGAGTATTTTCTTTGGCTGATAAATGAACATTTTGTGCTAGCTATCAACTCTAAAATAATACGCCCGTATCAGATTCCCACTTTTATTTTTTATTTAAACCAAAAGAAATCCTGGCCAGCATACTTTCCAAGGGAAATGGATAGTGTCTGCCAAAGGCACTGCTGGCTCTCCATCATGCTGCCTAGTTTTAAAGACTCTAACCTTGATGACCACTGCTATTGGCAGAGACCACAGGAGATGAGGACAGCTTGGCTCAAATCACACACTGGCCCTGACCAGTCCTGCCCCTGGGCCCACTGTTGTGTCTGTGCAAGGCATTCCAGATCTTGGAATCAGTCTTCCCAAAGACTGACCCTCAGCAGACTGTCTGCGATTCTAGACTCCTTGGAAGTTTCTACAGCCTGGCAGCACCCATGGGTCCTGCCTGCTCTGACTTGCAAAGCTCTCCAGCCTTAGCCTGAGACCTCCAGCTGCATTTTGATGCAGGAAATGAGCCATTCCTTCCTCCCACCAAATTAAACCTTTTAACATAATTTTGAAATGTAATTGGCAAAGCTCACTCTACTGTAATAAAGCACTCTGTAAATTCGCCAGAGTTTAATACCACCAGACCACACTGACCGAGGTTCCAGCAGACAAGGGAAGGACTTGGGAAGCTATTAGACCAACTGTGTTTACTTAAACTTGAAGATCTTGCCTCAATTATCTTTTTTTTTTCCATTGGCAAGGCGTACCAGCCTGGGAGCGACTGCTTCTGTGCTGATGACTGGTGCGAGCCAGGGACCTGCTGACTGAGCTCAGCACTCTGGGTTTGCACACGGAGAGACCGGATCCCAGAGGAGCTTGGCTATGGCCACCTGGGTATTAGAATCACACTTGCTGTTGTCCCTAAAATCTAAGTATTTGTTTGGAGGAAACTCCAGAGAATTAATGGTTTCAGAGTAGAGGTTTTAAAGTTTTTGGTTCACTTGCTTACTTATTTATTTGATCTGTGGTGGACATGCACAGGGGTTCATGCGCATCTACAGAGTGGTACCACGGGGTCACGTGACCATTTCTGGGGATCTTTTAAAAAAAAGACACTCAGTGAGTGCACCTCACCTCCCTTGACTTCTCTCTCCTTAGTCTGGATGCCCAGTGTGGATTTGCCACCCTAGACACTGATTTGGGACAACACATTTGAGAGGTGACCTAGGAAGAGGCTGAGCTAATGACATCGCAGAGTCGCAGGGACTCTGATGAACTGAGAGGATTCACATTAAAGCACTGTTATTCTGGATTACTGTTATTCAAGAAGATTCTAATACGTAAAATCCACCTTGGGGCTGGAGAGCTGGCTCAGAGGTTAAGAACCCTCACTGCTCTGGAGAGAGGACCTGGGTTCGGTTCCCAGAGCCCTCCTACAGCCTTCTCAGCATGTGTCACTGGCACACACAGACCATCTTCTCAAACTCGTAAGTAAAGAATGGAACCTTAAAAAACATAGATCTGACGACATAAATGTCACACCGTCTTGAAGGCTATATTTCTAAAACCCAGACTAGGTGATGTTCCCATTGAGAAACAGCTCCACACTGCTCACAGAAAACAGTGCAAGGCCCTTGTCAAGCCATAAGCATCATGCCGCAGCCTGACTTCCAACGGTCACAACAGCTTCACTCTTCTTGCTTAGCTCTGGTATCACTGAATCTCGAGAACCACACGGAGTTCGTGGAACTGTACTTTCTCCCACTCTGCGTCTCTTGGCAGCAACTTTTCTCTTTGTCCCTTAAAAGCACGCACCCTCTCCTTGGATACCTCCCCATATCCCCACCCCTGACCTCTAACCTCTCTGTGTGACCCTGTTCTTGCTTTAACAACTGCCCCTGTACTCTATGTCCACATCTGGGAGGCTTTCAGGAGCTGGTGAGTTCAGCTAATTTAAACAGAACGTGGACTGTTTTCAGGGAAAGAACCAGAGAACAAGAAGACAAGGTAGATATCAGTAAAGAGTTTACTCAGTAAAATTAATTTGCCACGGGGTTGGAGAGATGACTCAGTGGGTTAAAATGCTCGCTGCTTTTTGAGGACCTGGTTTCAGTTCCTGGGGATCCAACTCCCCTCGTGAGCTTTTGGATACACACGGTGTACATTGTAACTCTCAAGACACTTACAGTACACATAGAATAAATGAATAGATAAATATTTTCTAAAAATCAGCTTACATCTAGAGACTTGGCAACACCCCTGGGATCTAATTACTTGTTTTTAACAAGCACTGTGGTCCTGCGAAGTATGCTGGTGGTTTTTAACTTAATTATTCCCTATTAGGTTTTCCTCAGCCTGGAAGACCAACAGTTCTTCTAAGGTCCAAATACTCAGTATTTGGACATATTTGGGTCCAAATACTGAGGAGAAAACTCATATAAAAGAGTTGGCCACCATTAGATATATTAGATGGGAAGTGTGGGCGTATTAAATCTAATTACTGATTAAATCAAACATAAAATGTTCAGAAACAAAGTTCAGGCTGTTGCAAGATCAGCAGCTGGCAATGTACTCAGACTCCCTCCCCCATCTAGGATAATATAGAGGTTTGTAAATTGGGTAAAATGGGAGATACAAGTGAATTAAGATGGCTATTTTTGCTTTAGGTTTATTTACACCTTAACTAAGATAATCCAGTGTTAATTTTGGGTATACACGAACTTGTAGGAACATAGTAAGACAGACCCTCCCAAGTCCTGGACCCTTTGGACAGTTAGAGATCATGCTATGTCTCACAAATATAATCCTAGCCAAAAGCATGTTTGCAGTCTACACTCAGAAGAACTCATCTCTCTCTGCGGGTTAAAGCATTTGCACAGGCAGTAAGTTACCATGGAAAACAAGGAAATAGCTTTCAACATAGTCAGGGCTCTCCCTGGAGCAAAGGAGGGGTGAGCTAGAGATGGGCTTTGAGGGCCTTAAGCACGTGTGCTCCTTGACTTATGGTACACTTAGCCTGCTCTGTCCTTTGCTCAGCTAACAATACATGTGTGACCTATATATTCCTGTGCATATACTGTCTATGTTTGCCTTGCTGTTTCCTTCACTCGGACATGTAATTATACATGTATGTTGTACATGTAATTCTATGTGCATGTTATACATGTAATTATACATCTGTTCTACATGTAATACTATACACGTATAGTGCACACTCCTGTTTACACAGTTACTTCCCAGTTTAAAAACGATGAACATGAATATTAGTAGGCAAATGTCAAGTGCTCTAATAAATGGACAAAAAAAATCAGAAGTAAATGATCATTAAATGTTTAAAAATAGATTCAATATCACTATTAAAATGCAAGTTAAAAGCACAGTGATTTGCTATTTAGAGCCCAGCTCATGTGCTCAAAGAGTTTGTCAGTATCCAGCGTCCATTCAGCTGTGCAGGGGCAGGAACGCGTGTGCATCTGGGCATCGAGTTAGATAAAGAAGCTGAGCTACAAACATGGATGGACGATCTACAACCTAGACACAAGTCCAGGGTTCACACACAGTGAAGTTTACGGTAACATCGTTATCCTTGTGCTCTGGACATGACCTAAGAGCTGATCACAGACTAAAGGATAAAGCCTCCAGTGTGTACTCCAGTCAGAAATCAGCCAACTGCGGTCGCAGACTCCTGGATGGACGAATGTTACCTACAAGCCAAGGAAAATAACCCAGGGATACCAAGAAGGAGGATGCCTCACGGAGAGTTAAAAGTGAAACGTGTACATCAGCGTGCGCGCGCGCACACACACACACACACACACACACACACACACACACACCAAGGTTTGTCTACAGTGGGAAAGTGCAAAGAATCCAGGGATCTGATGGCTACAAAGTCCCAGAGGATGGTTGCAGCTGCTGCTGTGTGGGCAACAGGGCTGACACATGGAGATATCAATACATTGCTAATGTTTGGTTCTATCTCCTGGGCCGAACAGTAGCTATAATAAAAATTATTCATTCTATTTTAAAGCCACAGATACATCTTCAATTATTTATATATTTCATTTTGCATTTATAAAAAATGTAAACGTAATTTGATGGCTAAGAAGATATGCTAGTAACATATCCTGTCTCAAAAGATAAAACAAAAACTCGGCATGCACGAGGTGGATGGTGACTGAGGAATGACAGCTGAGGTTGTACAGTTGTCCTCTTGCCTCCACCCACATACACCTACACACACCTACACACACACACACACACACACACACACACACACACACACACACACCACACAGAACTTCCCAGGAAGAATTGAAGAGACTTTACATCCTTATGGTAGGAATAATTCACACACAGTTCCAAGTTTACAGACCAGATTTGAGAGTATGTATATGCAACAGTTGCTTATCCGTTTGCAAACATTCCATAACCTCTTACTCTGGGGTCTCCTGACTGGAAAGTGTCACATACAAGGCTGAGCCTGCAGTAACCACCTCCTGCATGCCAGGGCAAATGGACTTGAAATTAAACCCAAGAGAGCCTCCAAGTCTTCCCATAAAACAAAACTAATGCCTTTGATACAAAGACATCAGTTTATGAGAAGAAAATCAATACTTAATTTTCAGTTTTCTTGTTTCGCTTTTGCTGGAAACCAGTTAACTTTTTTCTTAATGTTCCGTCAGATCTTAACACCCCACTTTATCTACGTTAGATAAGAAAATGCCAGAAGATTTGATTCTGTCTGCCCACCTCTCTCTGTAGGCAGAAATTTACCTTGTTTAATAAGTTAAGAAAATCAGTATGGTTCCAGAATACGCGAGCTTACTATTGGGAGACTGGGAAGTCTGAGGCGTACAGTCACCCGATTCATCAACTGAGCAGTGCGCAGCGGCTCCTCGGTGGCATCTTTGCCTCTCAGGGTTTCTTTGTCTGCAGAGTAAGGAGCCCTCCTTCTTGCACTGTTTGGTCCAGACCATAACAACCTCCCCTTCTCTGAGGATGACACAGGACACTGATGATCTTGCTAATTCCTCAGGTGCTGAGGAACTCGGGACCTGCCTCTGCCTGCCAACCGCACGTCCTCCGTCCTCCCCTTCCCACCCTCCTACTCTCCCGCTCTCATCCTCAGCCCTTCCGTCCTCCCCGTCCTCACCTTCTTGTATGGATGTGTGCTCTTGCTTTTGCTACTCCTTAAGATTTATTTATTTATTTTTATATTTTTAGCTTTCTCCCTCCCCCCTCAGTGTGTGTGCGTGGGTGTGCATGGAGGCCAGGCAAGGGTGTTGGGCCCCTTCAAGCTGAAGTTTGAGGCAGCTTTTAACTGTCAATGGTTGAAGGTCCATTCCTTAAGGCTGGGTCTACTGCCTGGTAGACCCCTGGACTTTTCCAGGGGTCACAGGCACATGTTTCGGCTCTATGCCTACTGGCTTCACTGAGTGAGATGAGAAGAGGAAAGGGGAGTTAGATGAGAAACCCAAAGGCACAGTTTATTCTTTGGTGCGAGGTGCTCTGTTTGTCCTTTTCAGTCTGCAGATATTGAACGACCCTTTTATGAATTTCAGCAGAACACACGCCCATCTTCTCATGCTGAGAAACATCTGGGCTCTTGGCAGAGTTTGCCTGACAGGACTCTGCACCCAGGGAGAGCTCTGTTTTCTGATGAAGAGCAGGAAGAAGGGAGTGGGGGCGGATGCTGGTGCTCTGACTCACCACAGTGAGACGGTTCCCTCTCACATCTTGCCAGAGCTCGGTGATTGCCTTAATATTCTCAATTAGACAACCTTTAATTTTTATGAAGAACTGACTTAATGCCATTTAACTTCATAAAACCAAAACATGTGTCATTCTTTTAATGTTTAAAATTCTATAAGGAACGCCTGTTGGATCTCTCACAAAGAAATATCACAAGCATGCTTGAAAAATGAAGTCTGCCTTTCAGGATCAGGTATTAAAACTTCTTTATGGAACTATTCAGACACTGATGTGCCTAATTCCCTGAACTCATGGTCAATATGGAGGCAAACACACCATTTGTACACTAATAATAATAAATAACTTTTAAAACCAGGTTAGTAAACGTCTTCTGTTTGTTTGTTATTCGCATGTGTTCACCATGTCTGTGCAGGCCAGCAGACAGCTACAGGTGCTGTTCTTCAGCATAGCCTACTGCTTTGTTGAGCCAGGAATACCTGGCTGGGAGCACGCTAAGTTGGCTGGCTTGCTGGTGAGCCTTTCCTCCTTGCTAGGATTGTAAGAGCATTGTGGTGGTTTGAAAATGCTTGGCCCAGGGAGTGGCACTATTAGGAGTTGTGGCCTTGCTGGAGTAGGTATGGGCTTGAAGTATGTCACTGTTTGAGAACCTCCTCCTAGCAACTCACAAGACAGGTCTCCTGGCCGCCTTCTGATCAAGATGCTGAACTTTCAGCTTCTTCTCCAGTGCCATGCCTGCCTGGACACTGCCACACTCCTGCCTTGATGGTAATAGACTGAATCTCCGAATCTGTAAGCCAGCCCCAATTAAATGTTGTCCTTTTAAAGAGTTGCCTTGGTCACACAGTACCCAGCTCTCTGTGTAGGCTCTAGGGAACCTAATTCAGAGTCTCGATCTTGCAAGGCTATACTTTACCACACAAGCCTTTCCCTGGCTCAGCACATATATTCTGTTCTTTACAGTAGGGAGGCTGTCCTGGGTTATTTTATGTGTCAACCTGACACAAGCCAATGTCATCTGAGAGGAAGGAACCTCAATTTAGAAAATGCCTCCATAAGTTGGACTGTAGGCAAGCCTGTAGGGCATTCTCTTAATTACTGATTTTGAGGGAGGGCTCAGCCCATTGTGGGTGGGGCCATCCCTGGGCTGGCAGTCCTGGGTTCTATAAAAAAACAGGCTGAGCAAGCCATGGAAAGCAAGCCAGTAAGCAGCACCCCTCCATGGCCTCTGCATCATCTCCTGCTTCCAGGTTCGAGCTCCTTTCCTGACTTTCTTTGATGGTGGACTATGGTATGAAATCATAAGTGGAATAAATTAAACCCTTTCCTCCCCAAGCCGCTTTGGTCATGGTGCTTCCTCACGGCAATGGTGACCCTGACTAGGACAGAGGCTTAGACACCGTGTTGTGGTGTCAGAGATGAAGAGGGAAAAATGTTCCTCAAAGTTGATGTACAAGGAGGCTGGGGAGGTTGCTCAGTGGGTGAAAAGTGCTCGCTGTGTAAGCATGAAGGCCTGGATTTGGGTCTCCAAGATGACTGGCAGCATTTGCCTGTAACTGCAGTTTGGAGAGGGGCAGGTGGGAAATGTGTGTATGTGTGTGTGTGAGTGTGTGTGTGTGTGTGTGTGTATGTATGTGTGTGTGTATATATATATATACATGTATATATAAATCGCAAGTCTAGGAAAGCACAGACAGCTCTAGGAGCTGTGCTGAAGAGCAGAGGTTGAGTCTGCCGCCTCACTACTGGGAAGAGCTACACAGGGAAGCACAAAGAACTGTGTGGTGGAAGACAACACAGGGGAGTCAGCCTGAGAATGATCCTGTGAAGCTGTCCCGTGTCACCGGTCCCCTCTGGTAAGAGACCTGCCATAGGAGAGTGCTGTGCCAACTTTGTGTGGTCATTTTTTCCCCTTAAGTTTGTCCAAATAATGATTCTTGTAGCTTCTACTTTTTTTGTTCAAATTCTGTCTCTCTTGGTCACATGGAATCGAACAAAAGCAGCCATCTTCCCTCAGACAGCTACTCAAGCATTGACATCGTCAGTCCCTTTTCTGTTCTTGGCATGGCTTAAATATCTCTTTCTTTAAGCAATCATTCGCCACATGAGACGGTGATCAGGGTTCCTTCCCTCCATGGAGTCACCAGCTTCTTAACTCTGTATGTCTTCATTCTCACACAGTGACACTCTCTATTTGCCACAGCTTTGAGATGACCTCAGTGTGCCATGGAACAGCCAGTCACCACTGACTCTGGACACGGAAGGACAAGAAGGGTGAGGCCACCTTCATTTGTACTTAGCTTAGTGGGCAACACAGAACCACTAATGGAAGACATCCTTCCAGATGGGGGCAGGTCACGGGCTGAGGGGAGAAACATCCATGAAGGGCAGGGGGTCACACAAAGTGGTCCAGGAAAAAGGGACATGCACAGTGGGTTAACATGCTGGGAGATGAACAAGGGCTCAGAGGGCGCAGAGGCCGACGCCACGGCCTTGGCCGCTCATTAGCTGGAGCAGAGGAGGAAGCTTCAGATGTATAAAGTCTACACAGCTCAGTTCCAGGAAGGGGCTGAGTTGGGTTTGGCCATAAGAGGTTTGATGCGACAGCTGGGACTCACACTGAAAGAAAATCGGAAAATCATTCATTCTAACTGGCACAGTTTAGGGGTTGAGGGTCTCAACGTGATATCTTTATGGGAAGGGGGACCTCTAGGAAAGCCCTGTATGCAGAACCATCAAGAGCTGGAACAGTGGAGGAGAGTGTCATGTGAACTGGGCGGGGGGGGGGAGGGGGAACGGGAGCCTCCTGTTTATCCTCAGGTGCTGAGATGTGACACACAAAGCACAGCCAAGGGTGGCTTTAGGAGACAGAAATCATGTTTGGGTGTTCAAATACTACTAGGTTATGAAGAAAGAGAAAACACAAAAGTAGATTTTCCAATTAAGATAAGACTCACAGGATAAAGGAAGATGTTTGATGCTCTGATGGTTGTTGGAGGCCTTTTACTTCATTTTGATTTTTACACTGGGATGATGTGAACAATGTCTGTGAGGGAACAGTGGAGGAGGAGGGGAAGGGATCAGGATGAGGGAGAAGAGGGATCAGGATGAGGGAGGGGGGATCAGGATGAGGGAGAGGAGGGATCAGGATAAGGGAGAGGAGGGATCAGGATGAGGGAGAGGAGGGATCAGGATGAGGGAGAGGGGGGATCAGGATGAGGGAGGGGGGATCAGGATGAGGGAGAGGAGGGATCAGGATGAGGGAGAAGGGGGATCAGGATGAGAGAGAGGAGGGATCAGGATGAGGGAGGGGGGATCAGGATGAGGGAGGGGGGATCAGGATGAGGGAGAGGAGGGATCAGGATGAGGGAGAGGAGGGATCAGAATAAGGGAGAGGAGGGATCAGGATGAGGGAGAGGGGGATCAGGATGAGGGAGAGGAGGGATCAGGATGAGGGAGAGGGGGGATCAGAATGAGGGAGGGGGGATCAGGTGAGGGAGAGGAGGGATCAGGATGAGGGAGAGGAGGGATCAGGATGAGGGAGAGGAGGGATCAGGATGAGGGAGAGGAGGGATCAGGATGAGGGAGAATGGGGATCAGGATGAGGGAGAGGGGGGATCAGGATGAGGGAGAGGGGGGATCAGGTGGGAATATGTCTACATGCAATGTTTGACTAGGCAGGTGAGTCCACATAGCCTATAGTCTTACTTTACATTTTAAAAACTGGTTACTTTTGTGTGTGTGTGTGTGTGTGTGTGTGTGTGTGTGTGTGTGTGTGTTGTAAGAGTATGGTGGAACTTAAGAGGTAAACATGTTTTCTCCATTAAGCAGCAAACTCAGTGAGGGGAGAGACTGCAGGTTAAGCATATATGCCACTGGGACCCTGACACAATTGTGTCTACTCAGGCTTTCTGTGTGTTCACTGATGCAGATCTTCTCTCCTTGTTCCTCACTACAGAGTTAAGAACACCACTGAAGCTTCTGACTCGGAGATAACAAATTAGAAGTTTTTGGAGTGACTGAAAAGCTTTTTGTTAAAACATGAATAAGGAGCTTGAATCTAATTTCTTCCTTTTCTTAAATTAACCAGGTTTGAGGATTCTGATAAGAACTCTGAGGTCCCTAACACACACACACACACACACACACACACACACACACACACACACACAGACACAAAACCCAGACATATACAGATGCATACACACAGACACAGATGCAGACACACAGACAGACACAGACACACACAAACATATATGGACACAGATGCACACATACACACAGACACACTGATATAGACACATACACACAGAGATGCAGAGGCACAGAGACAAAGACACACAGACACAGAGACAGACATACTTTCTCCCTTCCTCCCTCCTCCCTTCCCTCCCTCCCTCCTCCCCACTCCCTCTTTTGTTAGAGGTGCTGAGTAATCTCCCACAATTGTTGGTCTGTATTATGAAATTCATCCTGTGGGATTTGGAAAACCTTTGCTCCCTTCTTCCAGAATCCTTTCAATGTGATACCTGCCTAGCAAACTATTTATAACCTAACTCAAGCAAGTCCATGTCTGGGAAGTCTTTGAAGAACCAGTCAGGCTATAGGAACTCTCCTGTCTTCTATGTTACTTCAGTCCAATGTGTTTGCTGCACACCTGTCTGTGGCAGTGTCTGACATACACAGGAACTCTGAAATGGTTCTTCTTAGCTAATGAATTAGACATTAAAGGACCTATCTATACTCAGGAAACAGAAAGGGGAGACAAGGGCTATAATAACTTCTATTTTCTAATGTACCATATATCATATAGTATATAGAGAATATCATATCTATTTATCTCTCTATATATGGCAGATATAGATATTCTGTTAATACTGACTTATCTGTCAAAGAGGATTTGAATAGGGATTAAAGATCTTGAAATGGGGTGATTTTGGATCCTCTGGGTCAGCCATGTGATCACATGTTCACATAGGAGGTAGAGGGAGGACGGCAGAAGATGGAGGGACATCCGTAAAAGCCATGTTTCTCCAGACACCCGAGGAGTGAACAGTTGGGAGGGAAGATGAAGCTAGAGAAGTTCCTGCATGGGTGACATGCGCGTGTCCTGGGAACTTACAGCCCCAGCAGACTGCAGTGCCCAGGGAGCACACTGGGAAAGGAGCCTGTAGATATGAAAAGCAGTTTTAGATTTGAAAAGGCTTCCCTACTGCAGCACCACAGGCCAGGAGGCGAAACAACAGTTAATTCCCTGGAGGCTTCAAGACCAAGACATGGGCAGGGGCAGTTTCTCCCAGGCTCATGTCCTTGACAGGAATACCTGGTCCTTCCTAGTGTCTGCCTGTGCCCTCCTCTCCTCTTCCACAAGGACATCAGTCATACGGTGTTAAGGTCCACACCGACGACTTCATCTTAGAGTTGATCACCGCTGTGAAGACCCCACGTCTGTTGTCATGTTCTGAGGAACTGAGGATTTGTAATTCAACGTGAGGATTAGGAGGCGAGACTCAAGCAGAGTCCACTGTCTTATGCAGAGTTCTCCAGAGGAAGAGAGCCAATTACAGGAGAGAATTTACTGGACTGGCTTATACAATGGGGGCTTGATAACCCAGCAATGGCTATCTGCAAGCTGGAAAGGCAGATAGCAGGTGCCCAGCCGAGAGCAGAACACCTTGCAGTCTCCAGCTGCGTTCCTCAGGCCAGATCTTATGGGGTGCTCAAGTTGACAACGGCAGAGGGAGGGGGTGCAACTGAAAACGAGTGACTTAGGTCTCAGAATAAGCCTCGCTCACCAGATGTGAGTATGTGCCATCAGGGCAGAGAGGGTGCCCAAGGTCACTGGGGACAGTGTGCTGACCACGGTCGGTGGTGTGATTCTGTCAAACCCGTGAGCGCAACACCTGGGTGTATAAATAGGACAGAGCGGAGCTTGTGAGTTCTGTCAGCTGTTACTTTCGGGAGTTGCTGAAAGCGCCCTTCAGTTCCGGACTCTAAGCCAACAATGGCTGAGAAGATCCTGGACAAGGTCAGAGGAGAACGTCACGTGCTTTTCTGCTGTTAGAAAACGAGGATTCTGTGCTCCCTCAGCCCAGCTGGGGGGCCAAGAGTCTCGCTCAAAGCATGCACTTGAACGAGAGTGCTCAGAGATTCCGCTGTCTGTAAGTTAGAGATAGAAAAGAAGCTATTTCTTAATGCTAGTGACATGGTTAGGAAAATATTTTACAACAATGGGAGTTTTTAAAAACTGAAGTTACTAGGGTGGACTTTAAACATAAGGTAAATTTTATTTCAAATGATTTTTAACATGAACCACCTCAAGTTAACAACATATGGAATGTAATCAATTATTTGTTGATTCAACAAATCAGAAACTTGAAAACATTTATTTATTCTCTCTCTCTCTCTCTCTCTCTCTCTCTCTGTATGTATGCGTTCGCATGCGTGCCTGTGCTCACTTGTATCTCAGAGAACACGGGGAGGTCAGAAAACAACTTTCAGGACTACACCCTCTTCTTCTACTCTGTGGGCTCTAAGGACTGAATTCAGGCTTTGTGGCAAACGCCTTTACCCACTGAGCCACCTGACAGTCCCTCAGCAAATATTATTTCTTAAGTGCTGTGAACCATACATTAGGTACCTCTAGCCTATGCCTAGCACAGTCCCTCTCCTCACAAAGTTTACCTTAGTAGGGGAGAGAGACCACAGGCACACACACACACACACACACACACACACACATGCGCGCGCGCGCGCGCACGCATGGGCACACACACAATGTGAAATGGCAACAACTTGTATGCAGTAAATCCATGAATCAGGAATGGGAAAAAATGGAACTGATGCCACATCAAGTCAGAGCTCTCAGCAGAGGGCCCCCAGGACACACCTAAGCAGTGACCCGGTAGACGGATACTAACAGGTAATTTTCCAGTACTTATCTAAGCAGTGACCTGGAAGACGAATACTAACATGTAATCCTCCAGGACATACCTAAGCAATGACCTGGAAGATGAATTCTAATAGATAATTCTCCAGGACATACCGAAACAGTGATCGGGATGAATACTAACAGATAAGCCCCCAGGACATACCTAAGCAGTGACCCGGAAGATGAATTCTAACAGATATTTCTCCAGGACAAACCCAGGCAATGACCCAGAAGATGAATTCTAACAGGTAACCTTCATTTGGCCAGACTTGAACTCAGCTCTGCTTTACTCCATGCCCATAACCTACACCAGGGGGAAACTGAGGCCCAAAGAGGTTAAGCCACTTACACAGGAGCTGGCTGGCTGAGCATTGCTTCTTCCCACTGCTATTAATATTCACTTCAATAATTCAAGTGGAGGCTCTGTCGGGCACAGATATAATGCTCATTCATTTTTCATGATCCATGCAGGGAAATGGGCACATTTAGCAGAACTCTGAGCTCCTCTGCCTTCAGTGACATCTGTCCCTTGGTTCTAAAGTGCTTGCTACACAAACCGAGCATTTAGCTGACGTGAGCCGACCTCAGAAGGCAGGTATCCGCAGAGCAGACTGGAAGCATGTGAGATCTCATGGAAAGTAGACAGTTTGGCTGTTACTAGAAGGAACAGCATCCGGCCCACACGGTTAACATGCACGATGTCCCCCAGCCACCGGTGTGACCACTGGCCCTGGGTGACAGCTTCCCACGGCAAGTGTGCACATACTTAACTCCTGTCACTCAGAGTCAGCTCTTTCAGGTTCTGTCTCAGGTTTACCTCTTCAGACTATTGTTACCACACTTTACAAGCTGTCTGCAACACTTTCTGCTTGGCCCTCTGGGACTGTATATGTGACAATGACTGTAGGAATTTGCCCAAGAAGGACATTTTGATTGATTTCAACCAAGCCTGCCTATTAGAGGCACTAGGAGAGCAGTTAACAGCTCCAAAACCCAGGCTGAACCCTTGGAGATCTTGACCAAATGGCTCTTGATTGAGTACAGGCACCAGCGTTCACAGGATTGTTAGCTCTCCGAGGGGCAAGGGGGACCTGCTGCATGGCTGTGGAGGAGCCTCTGGTGCAAGTGAAGAGAAGCCAAACAGGCAGATGAGGGAGTTCTGCACTCTCAACACCACCGATGATGCCTGCAATATCTTGGCTTCAAGACTCCTTAAAATACACATTACTCTTTGTGTGGGCACAGCTTCAAGTCTCCTTGTACCACTTCTAAGACCTTAGGGAGGGTCAACACCAGAGCATCCAGGCTTGGATGGAAATGCAATTCAGGAATCCAGGAGGCTGGGCTTGAAGGCAAAGCCAAGGGTCTGCTCTGTAATGGGTAAAGTAATTTGATCTTTAAGACCACACCAACTACCTCAGTGGTGCACGGGTGGTCTACATAAATGTCAAGACCTGACTTAGTGTGGTGTTGCGGAACACCATCTTCCTGGCGGGACGTGGCTGCCACCTCCTTGAATTCTCATCAGCCGTGATTTCCCACTCGAGAACTACACAAGATGTGGCTGATTTATCTCTCCCCACATGGGTGGGAGCGGGGCTTCCCAGGTTCTGTCCCTCTCTGAGGATATGGAAGTGGTTTACAGCAGCTTGGGGAGAGTGAGCTTTTCCAGTGTCACAAAGGCTCATGAGCTCCCACGCACCTGCAAGTAACAAAGTGAGCTCACTGCTTCCCCGGGGCAGCTCTGAGTGGAATCACTTCTTTAGTTTGGTGGTGGTGCCCCATCTGGGGTGGAGCAGATGTCTGTTCACACACTGCAACCCAGGGGAAGTTCATGAAGCCCCCAGAAAGCACAAGGGCAACCACAAACCTGGAGAAGGCAATCATTGTTGTGTCCTGCTGCAGTCACAGAGACCAAGTACAATTCTTAAAAACCCAGAGATCGCTCAGCAAAGGAGAGAATTCACCAACCAACTTCAGCATCATGGAGTGATTTGCCCCAAAATAGAAAACAGGTTTCTGATTGGCCAACAGTCTGTTCTACCACCAGTGAGCCTTAGACCTGCACCTCCGCCACCCCCATCATGCTTGCTTATCCAGTAACACGATGCAATTCAACACAACACAGCAGGTCTGAGGATGTCGTGGGGCCTGAGTTCAGATCCCCAACACCCATGTAAAGCATAGCAGAGCACACCTGCAACCCCATCACCAGGGTGGCTGTGGGGGGAGGGGACGGGGGTAGAGGGTGGGCAGGTGGAACTGGGGTTTGCTGGTCAGGACAGACAAACAGGTTAGCTTTAGGTTTAGTGAGAGATCCTGTCTCAAAACATAAACTGCAGAGTGTTAGAGAAAAACACTGACATTGGCTTATAGCCGCCAGACATGTACACCCCCCGCCCCCGCATTTGTGTGCCGCTAAGAATACATTTGTTTATATCTCTCTGTCTCTGCACTTTTACAAGCAGTTCTAAGAAAAGATCAAGAGGAAGAGTTGTTGGGTCGAGAACAGTGAAACAGCACACATGCACACGCTTGTGTAAGCCTACATGCCACGGGCCATTTGCTAGACATGGCCTCTTGGTGTAACCAGGAACTGCACACTCATAAGACCACCAGGCTGCTGGTGTACCATGGCAGTCTGGCTCACCATAGAAGCCTTAATACGCAGGAATGAGATAAGGTGCATCCCAGGGGAAAGGGGACACTGACGCCACTGTTGGTGTCATAGGTATCACATGCTGTACACGATGCTGTGCACGGTGCTGCTTACAACCGGCGGCTCAATCCGTTAGCTACCTGTGCAACAACACAGACACGTGGCCATGTCTCCTGATAGGATGTGATGCTGGCTATATCTAAATGCTAATGGCTAATCTACATCTCTACTCTAACACAGCCCCGTGGCACCACCTCTGTGCACATAGCTGCCTATAATCAAAGAGTCATTTGTGACCCTTGACCATAAAACACAAGGGCAGACCTGAAGGAGCAGGTGACCAGTTGGACTTAACGTATGGAAGAGCCAAATTAAAAAAAAGGGGGGGGGCACAAATGAATATGGAACACAGCATAAAGTAGGAGTGTGAAGCCCTGAGGCTGCCTTCTGTGACAGGCTTCAGATTGGCCAGGGACACTGGAGGCCCCATTCCACCCCAACATCTGCACCTAGGGCTTTGTACAGTATATTCACAGCTGCAGACACGTGCTCGGGGCAGCCTGGTTAGGGGACACACTGAGGTCCCAGAAGCCTATGACACTGATTCTGCTACTTTCTCAAAGCCGACACTCAGCTTACCCTATGGAGCCTCCCGGGCACTTCTGCCTTTCCTTTCCCGTGGGCCGCTTTTGCCAAAATGGACACCAAGGCTGGCTGTTGTGTTCACAGTTAATGCAAAATAAATATAAAAAAGCTCTGTCACCACAGGTCACAGAAGTGTGGGTTCTTTCCTTTTTTTGAAACGCCGGGTCATACGATATTTGTCTCTGCAAACTTTTGGCTTTAATAAAAGCCCCAGCAGAGAAAGTTTCGAGCCCTTCTCAGGGAACTCTTGCACCTCTGGGTCTCAGAAGTCCTAGCTTTACAAATATCCAGGGGATTTACAGGAGATGCTGCATACAGCCTGTAAGCTTATGGTCTCAAGTTCACTTTAATTATAAATACACTACAGAGGGAGGGAGATGGGAGAAGAGGGGAAGAGGGAGAAAGGGAGGGAGGGGGAGGGAGGGGAGAGGGAAGGAGAAGGGGTAGAGAGAGAGAGAGAGAGATTTGGCGCACAGCTTCTGAGTGGCAGTCAGAGGCTCTCACAGAGGTGGCCATGTGGCCTGTGTGTGCTCACTCTCTGGAGAATGCCCGTGGCATGCGCAGCCTTCTCCACACAGTGTTTTGAAACCACCCTTTCCCTGGGCAGTGAGGAACGCCAGTGTCCTTCCTCTCAGTCTGATTCCATTCCTGTCTACGTTCTCCATCCCAGTTTTCACACTTAGCAAGGTAGAGAACACTCTGGCCATTTCCCCTTTGCTGTGGCTCTGCTGGAAGGAGGTGGGATGCCCGTTTTCAATGTAAGAGCTTAGTGTTTAACAGTGTGGAGAAACCCTGCTTCCATCCATCCCCGAGCAAGCCCTGTGTGAGTCTTGCCCTCTGCTAGGGCTCCGGGGACACCGTGCTTGTCCCCTGCAGACTTTCCATTTCATCTTCCTCTGGTCCTGTCTTCTCCTCCTGTTGAAGCCTGGCACTGCAGCCTCAGGGTCCTTGGATTGAAGTGAATGCATTGAGGACACACACCAGTGGTACAGTGAAGGTTGTAGGTCTTGTACTCCCCCCCCCCCATCTTCCGCTCTCTCTGTGTATGTTCTTTCTCTATGCTTTACTGTATATGTACTACATATACACAAGTGTATATGACTGTATACACGAACTCTCACCATAAGTGCATTGAGTCATCACTATATACACGGTAAGTTTTGCTAGCACCACACAACAGAGCATCAGCCCCAGCTTTACAGATGGAGAGATGCTGAAGCTTCAAGGGCCTGGGTAACTAATTTTAGCCAGTTGGGAGGTCCAAGTTCAGGAGAACTGATGTCAGAGGCCAGTTTCTGAGGTGCCTCCCTCGTCTGCTCTCCGTCAGCCACAGCTCTATAAGGCATGACAGCTAATGCAGAGTGTCCGATGACACCTAAGACCCCTCCGCACCCACAGGCTAGGAGAGAGCACTTGTGAATCTCTGCTGTGAAGGCACAAGTAGCAACACACAGACCCACGGCCAGCTTCTGAGTGGTTCAGGCGGGGGCGGCAAGGCAGGCTGCAGCGGCAGGGGCAGCAGGGACGGCAAGGGAGGTGGGGGGCCAGCGGGGAGGCAGGAGCCAAAGGGGCCAGGTCACACTCCTGTGCCTGACAGTGCCAGCCCCTCAGAACTCCTTTTTCTCACAGTGCCTGTGAGGTTAGCAACCCTGATGTCTGGTCGGAACAGACCAGTCAGAAGGATGGTGGCAGCAGAGTAACACTGAAAGATGGCGTGTTGAGAGAGCAAAACCGGCAGGTTACCACTTTTTGCTTGTGTGTTTGTTTAGTATCACTGTCTGAGGAAACGTTTCTGTTTCCTGTATGGACCGGAAACTGATTGGAACCTGGTAAGGCCGGAGGTGTCACTACTGTGAAGCGCAGCTCTGTGATCAAATGGTGGAAACCTTCAGACCCTCTAATGAAATTACCACACAGCTGCAGCGCAGACATGGTTTGGACTGGAGTCCATTCGAGGATGCTCGTCTTTGTTCTTACTTGTCTGTAGTTGTGGTAAAAATAATCTGAGAAAAGCGACTTAAGGAAGGGTTTCCTGTGGCTCATGGGGCATTGGCACTGTCCAACGCAGCAAGGAGACCCAGCAGCAGAAGCCTGAGGTGACCTATGACACTGCAGCCACAGTCAGGAAGAAGAGAGCCATGAATGCCTGAGCTCCCTGCCTGCCTCTTTGCATACAGTCCAGAATCCAGCCCGGGAAAGAGGGCGGGCCTTCCCAGTCAACTAAACCTACCCAGTGGGCATGACCGGAGGCCAGTCCAACCAAGAGAGCCCCTAGCTGTGTCCAGAAGCATATCTTCTAGGGGATTTTACATTCTGTCAAGTGGACAACCCTAACCATCACACGTACCCCCAACTGTCTCTATGGCTCTTTGTGAACTGCAAGGACAGAACATCACATCACCAATGAATGGAGTTTGTCCTAGTAAGAGTTACAGTTGCTGTCGTGAGCAAAGAAACTTGGGAGGAAAGGGTTTGTTTCAGCATGCACTCCCAGGTAACTGGGAAGTCAGGGCAGGAACTCAAGCAGGGCAGGAGCTGATGCAAGACCGTGGAGGGGTGCTGCTTACTGGCTTGCTTTCCATGGCTTGTTCAGCCTGCTTTCTTACAGAAGCCAGGACCACCTGACCAGGGGTGAGCCCTTCCATATCAGTCACTAGTTAAGAAAATCCTAGAACCATAGCGAGTGTGACTGTTGTGTCACATGTGCGTCAGTAGGTGGCAGAGAGAAGAGAGACCATGTCTACATTCTGCTATGTCTGAATGATTAGCAGCCTAACACTCCTTAGAAAAAAAAAAACAAACCTGCAATGACCACCAGTCTGGTGTGAGGACAGGGAGCAAGCCAGAGTCTAGGAGAACCCCTCCTGGGACCATGGGCCTCGGGGCAAGAATGAGCCCAAGCCAGATGACTCTCGCATGGGGCCACCTGGGCAGGCCTGGATGAGGAGCTAGCCTGAGATGACCACCAGTGTGGTCCACTCAGGCATGGGGGGAGCAGGTGTATCATGACAGAGATGACCCCAGACACTCGGAGACCCTGGGCACCACTAAGAGGAGCAAGCAAGTGGTAAAGAAATGGAAGAGAAAGAAACAGAAGGATGCGGGCACAATGAAGAGAGGCAGAACTGGAGACTCCAGGGTAGCGAGGAACAGCCGGACGTGAGTAGCTGGTGATGTCACCTGGGACCATGGCGGGGTCCTGGCCTGTGCTATCATTGGAGAACATTTCTGGGTCTGTGGCCCTGCAGCATCAAGGATCTGTTACCACCAAAGGCCAGCAAGACATCTCAGGGTATCTGAGAGGAGTCCCAGTGGGGTTCCAGTATTGATGGAGTAGCAGAAGCCAGAGGCCTAGTATCAGACCAAAGAGTCACTGTGACAAACATTTGCAAGCAAAGAAGCGTGGATGTACTGTGGGACACACTGTGACACACTACAACTTCCATAATGAAGATGGTTTTTCTCTTTTTGTGGGAGATTCAAGAGTGGAGGGTGGGTATTAGGGGAGAGGAAGATGAGCGGGATTCGGCTACATGATGTGAAAGTCACAAGAACCAATTAAAGGTTGAATACAAAAGAAAAAGAAAAATATTGTCCAACAGTCTTTGCTATGGGTCCTTCTCAGATGATTCAAGCCTGTGTCAGACTGACATAAAGTTAGCCACCACAGGGCCCCTGGTTCTCGTCTCAGACCCGACCAACTCGTCACATCATTAATTTCAGAGCTAACAGTATCCTTAGAGTCTGCCATCAGTCTGACTACGAAGACATCCAAGAGCTCCTTGGTTGCCTTTATTTTCAGGATTCATTTATAAAACCATGAATGACTGAGCCCTCAGCTGGTATACACACTGTCCTAAAAGGGCCGATTTGAGGATTTAAGCCAATGGCTTTTACTCCATACCATGGACAGGCAGTTAGCCAGCCCAGCCGGACAGCAGAAAGTTAAATGATCAAGATCAACCACAAACCTTTCTAAGGAAATGAGGCCTCCATACAAAGTTCAGAGATCATTTCTTATTATCCTGTCAGTGAGAGTCACTACTAAACCACAGTTTTCACTGACTTTAGAGATGTGTTTTATGATTGTTGGGGGTGGGGTGGGGGGAGCAGTCTTTAAACCCTGCCGGGTGAGCAGTATATGATGTCTTCTGTGCTTTTTAGAGAGGACCAGTCCTTATATAAGGTGAATTCTGCAGTAACAAAGATCTGTACCACGGAACCACATTTCGGGGTCTGCAAATACCCCTCACTAACTCCTCTCTTTCTGAGCTGACACAAGGAAAATCTTACATACTGACAAGGTCTTCAGAGCTTGTTTCTTGCCACTGTCATATGATGTTCATGGGCCAGGCTCAAGCAGCATACTGCTCAACTTCTTTTTCATGTGCTGGGGAGAGGCAAGTATAGGGGAAGTTCTCCTGCCCTACCTCTCTCCCTCCCTCCCTTTCTCTTTGCCTCTCTCCCTCCCTCCTTCCCTCATATCCTCTCCCTCCTTCCCTCCGTCCCTCCCTCCCTCTCTTCTTCTTTCTCCCTCCCTCCATCCTTCCCTCCTTCCCTCTCCTTCTCTCCCTCCCTCCCTCTCTGCTTTCCTCTTTCCCTCCCTCTCTGAAGAACTTGAAATTAAATGGAACAGTTCCTACTCTCATGGCAACTTTCCCCGAAGCGCTGTGTACAAATTCAATGTGTTCTTTTCCTAGGTCATTTTATGTCTAAAGATAAATGTCGCCATGCCCAGACTGTCCTTCCTGAGTTGGAAGCAGAACAAGCATAAGGCAAGGCTCTGGGGAGGGGTGTTCTGTATGAATGAGTGACAATACTGCTTGGAAAGGCATCCTCCTGCATCACACAGCTCCTTCAACGAGCTTCTCTGCATTTCTCTGAAATCTGGGATGACTTTTCTCATTGTAAGGGAACATTATTCATGACTTTTCCAAGTGTGCCTTACTGCATATACTCATGACCATGAATTAAATGAGCTTAGGGGAAGCATCTTGCTTGTAAACAATCCTTTCCTTTTTAAAGACAAGGGTATTAAAGTTAAAATTTTAATGCAATGACAAAATTGCATATTATAACTTTAAGTTGACCAGATATTCTTGATAAAGATACTGTGTTTTTATAGCTACCATTTTAAAGATACATTTATAGCTTAAGAACCACAAATAGCATGAATGTCAGGCTACATTTAATCATTTACACTATAAATTGCAAAACAGGGCTTGAAAGACCTCAGTATGCCAGTCGGTCACCAAGCGCGGCTACATTCCCATACTGGAGGACCAGTTCCTCTCATACACGAGAATCACTCCACTCTAGTTCCCACCCCTTTATTTACTCACTAGACCTTGGATCTGGAAAGACTTAGTCTTCATCTGATGTAGGGGGACATTACAGATGGGGTCAAGTTAAGCAGTCTGATGTGGGAGATTGCCCTAGGTGGCACAGGTGTGGAGTGTATGACGTCAAAAGCCATGCAGGCATGTCAGAGAAAGAAAGGTAATCAACAAGACACAGGCCTGATCTGTGGAGCCTGCCGTTAGGAGGAGTAATGGCCTCCAGCGCAGGTCAGGGCAAGCACAGGCTGTCTCTGTATCTGGAAGGAGCCTTCCTGCTGACTTTACTCTGGTGTCTTAGTTACTTTTCCGTTACTGTGCTAAACACCCGGATCAAGGTAGCTTATAAATGACCATGTTTAATCTGGCTTATGTTTTCAAAGGGCAGTAGTCCATGATGGCAGCGTAAGCTGCTGAGAGCTCACATCTTGATCTGCCAAGTAGGATGCAGAGAGAACTCACTGGGAATGGTGCTGCCTTTTTAAATCTCGAAGCCCACCCCAAGTGACACACCTCCTCCAACAAGGCCACACCCCCTAATCCTTCCCAAATAGTTCTACTACCTTGTGACCAAGTACTCAGTCAATACATGAGCCTCTGGGGTCCATTCTCAGTCAAACCCCCAGACATGGTTAGATTGAATAGGATATTGTCTCAAAAAAAAAAGCAAAATAAATTTGCATTATTTTAAGCTACTTTTATGGCACCGAGTCTGTAGGAGTTTGCAATAAATTTACCACTAGGGGAGCTAGGCATGGTGGCACCCGCTTGTGTTCTCAATACTTGGTAGCTAGCGGCAGAGGGCTCAGAGTTAAAGGACAGCTTCAGCTACAGAGCAAGTCTGAGACCAGCTTGAACTGCGAAAATTTACATCTTAAAAAAATCCATATGCATACACATTTACATTCATGTACATGAACATAACATATGCTGAAGCCTGTCTCAGTGGATGAGGAATTGAGGAAGGATGACCTCGGGACACACAAAGGGACACGTCAGTTAGAAAACCCACTCTAGGCGCACCAGCGCTCTGACTTCTGAATCACTTCTTGCTCCCAGCATCTTTCAGCACGATAGAGCTCGCCTCTAAGTGGATGTGGCCAAGTTCTTCCATTTTCCACCCCGCCCCCTTGGAGCAGGGTGGGGTTGGGTGGGATGGGATGGGACAGGGCACCAATGTTTTCTTATTTCCTCCCAGATCCTGGTAGAAACTCCAGGCAAGTGTTATTGAGATGTCAGCGGCTCCTCCCTTCAACTAGCTCCATACCTGTAGGCTGTCACTAAAGTGACTGTGTCTTCATCAGCTTCTTTCCAAATTGTTCTTAGGATTGAGGCCTCATGACAAGAAAGGCAAGCCAAAGAGACCCAGCCCCCAGCCCCAGCTCCTCACTGAGTGTCCTGTGCTTAGAGGACGCTACTTCAGATCCTCAGTGGCATTGGTTGTCAATCATTTTCTTGGTGGCAGTTGTTCTACCTGGGGTGGATTCTCAAAGCCAGTTTTAATTTTTAATTTCTCTGATGGCTAAGGGTGCTGAGCACTTAGTCCAAGCATCTACTGCCTGTCTGCTTTTCCTCTGAGAACTATCCATTCAGCTTATTAGCACATCTGTTCCCTGGATGATTTATTTTCTTCATGTTTACAGATCCAGGAGAGAAAGGAGAGAGAGAAAAGGGAAACTGGCGAGGGGATGGATAGGAACAAAACAGAATGGTGCGTGTGTCTGATGATGTAACGATGAAGCCTGCAGCACTGTATGCTGTCTTAAAAAAACTTATGAGCCTGGTGTCAGTCTAAGAGAGATGTGATGCTGTCCTACCTCAGTTATAGTTCAGCAGCAACACCAGGTCCTGCCTCTGAGTAGAGGTAAATAAGAACAAAGAGCCTGGTGTGTGCGTGTGTGTGTGTGTGTGTGTGTGTGTGTGTGTGCGTGTGTTATGTGTGTGTTTGTGTGTGTCATGTGTGCATGTGTATGTGCTTGTGTGTGTGTGTTTGCGTGTGTCATGTGTGTATGTTTGTGTGTGTTGTATGTGGATATGTATAGGCGTGAGTGCTTGTGTATGTCATGTGTGCATGTCTGTGCACGTGGGTGCATGTGTATGCATTTGTGTGCATGTGTCCATGTCTGTGTGTTTGTGCATGTCTGTGTATGTCTGTGTTTGTGCACATGTGTGGTGTGTGCATGTGTATCTGTGCATGCATATGTGTGTGGTGTGCATGTGTGTGTGTGTCTGTGCATATGTGTGTGAGTACAGGTTGGCACACAATGATTCAGCAACTGCCATGTGCCCATCTCTGATCTAAGCACTGGCGTACACTCATCCTCAGTGTTGTGGTGTCTTTAGTGACACTGAGTACAGGCATAGAGGTGCTTGTGGCTCAAATGGTTGGGAACTAGCTGGGTAAGGACAAAGAACTCAATGTGTTTTCAAGTGCATGGTTTCAGTAATCAGTCCTGTATTTAGGTCAGGTGAATACAGAAGCAAGGTCAGAGATGCTGAGGACATGCACGTGTGACAACATCATGCACAGGCAATTTCAGTAAAATACAGTCATCACTGAAGGGGAGGGGCCAGACGGAGAGTTGGTGGCAGCCCCCATTATGACACCTTCCATTCTGAATGTGGGCATGCTTTTACCACACTGCTTTCCGTGAACTTCAAACAGATCAAAGTGCTTGCTAACAGAGTACAATCATGTGCCCTAAAACGAAGCCACAGGCTTAGGAAATTATTGATGTGCTAATTGAACAGTGACATGAGACAAAGGACACAAAGTGTCTGAAAAACAGGGCAGCATCAGAAGCCATGGAAAAGAGGCTGGGTTTGAAAGTAGAGCAGCCTGCTTCTCACACGGAGCGTCTTCCAGATTGCCTCTTCATTACTGTGCATCCTGGACCCTCTGTTCCAACTGGATACAGCTCCCTGCTCCCTGGTGTTGTTATGCACATTATAATGTATGTAAATTGCCTGTAAATAATAGATCATCAGTAAATATTAATCACTGCTAATTAAGGAGCCGGTGCTGCAGGGAGTTCTATATCCACCGTGGGAAGTTTTAATGAAGATGTTGAAGGACAAAGAATTTTCTCAATCAGGCCTTCCTGACTGAGGGCCAGCAATGGGTTTCTTCCTGCCATACGTTTATGAATTTGATGACAGAATCAGAGACCTGATGGTTGGCTTTAGTGACATGTTCCCAGTAACTAGACAAAACTGTGATTCCAAAAGGAGAGATGGCAAGGGACAGTGTGATGTCTGGTGGACAGCATGTACCTGCCCCGCCCAGCAAGAACACTTGCTCACACACTACATGGTGCTTGTAAATGGGTCCTGAGACCATCTACTCTCTACCCCAATCTCGTTGGACCCTCTTAGGTTGCTCTAACCTCCTTCCCTCCTGAGTTGTCATTTGATTATTCATCTTTGTTTACAGAGTTATCTTTCCTTCCAAGATCTGCTTCTCTCTTGATGGACAGCTAATATCTAAACTAGTCTCAAGAACTCACTTCTTGTGTGTGTGTGTTTAAAGCTATCAAAGATGAAAAAATCAGAGGCTGGAGAGACGGCTCAGTGGTTAAGAGTACTGACTGCTCTTCCAGAGGTCCTGAGTTCAATTCCACTAACCATATGGTGGCTCACAACCATCTGTCTGATGCCTCCTCTGGTATGTCTGAAGACAGCCAATCTTTATGTTTTGCTATAAGTAATCATTGAGCATCGAAAGTGAGTGAGGGATATGTCTCAGATGATCTGTTATGATGCATCTGTGCACTTTGTAACCAGCAGACCTAAGTCCATCTTAGCACGGTCAGGTTTCAGCATTTGGGTATGACTCCATTTATACACATAAAATAAATAAATAAGTCCTGTTTTTTTAAAAAGGAGAAAAAGCAGACTGGGAATATGCGAAGCAAAGAACTAAGCGCATTTCAGAGAGGTCTTAACTGCACAGGAGGCAAGTGTCTCCAAGCCGAGTTCCTCAGTGCCCTGCAAGACTATGCAGTAGGAAGCAGGTTTCTACTGCAGCTCAGCAAGGTCAACAGCAGATGTATTGTACCCAAACCTTTCTTTCCAGTGTTGCATTGCAATCTTATTTTTTCTTAATGAGTTAGTTCCTTTTATTGCACGTTAGTTTTTAAATGTTCTAATTCAAATATCCCGGAAGCCTCTCTCTGACCCCCTCTTCCACAGTGGGTTGTGACCTCATACGAAGTTGTATGACTGATTGTGGGGTTGTGGGAAAAGCTTGGCATCAGGAAGAGCTTGAGAACACACAGTGACCAACAATTAACTCAGAATCGACCATGTAGCAAGCCTGAAGTATTTCTGATGGTGCTCGCCTGTGCTGGGCACACCCCTGCACTGTGGCTGCAGTTCTGAGCACCTGTGCACATCTTATATGGCAAAGCTGTCATGCCATGCAGTGCAGTGAACACTGGGCTCAGATTGCAACTGTTGTCTGCTATGAACACTGGTGTTTTTACTGCATGCAAACAGTCTTCTGCTCTTGCAACAACATAACGGTTTGATCTTCAAAAAGGCTTTTGGTATCTTCCTACCATTGTTATTAGCATGTTAACTCCCGAATGAATATACCTCTTACAATGTAAAAAAATTGCTTGAGTTGTTGATCTGAGGTTTATTTAAACAACCATTAAATGAATTTGGGTTTGGAATTAGGGAAGAATTTCCAAGAATTTCAGAGGTGACCCTAACATACTTCTGTCATTTTGCACTGTTTATTTCTCTGAAGAGGCATTCTTAATATTTTAATAATTACGTATCACTATCATAAAAGCTTTAACCAGTGGCCCCCTGATGGAGGCATCTGCATTCTAAAACAATGTGTATTACTGTTGGCTAACATGTCAACGTCTGGTGACACGTATGGCCCGTCAGTGGCAGCTGATCAAAGTCCACATCTGAACCGATCCTTTGATAATTTGAATCTCGACGGCTTGTCATACCTAATTAGATCATCATTGTCTTAATTTCACAAATGCAGCAGAGAGGGAGCTCTTCTTCAGGAGAAGTGCTCACTGCGCAATTATCTTGTTCCTCTCCCCACTGTGGACAGTGGTCCACCCTGTTCCTTTGTTAGCCTCCTTTTTAGCCGTGTGTCTGCTTTGAGAGGATAAGGACAGTTAATGACAAATAACAGCATTTGGAAATCTAATTACACAGACACAGATCCCAATGTTTAAATAATGGCTTGCAGCCAAGAGCCAGTGTATGGCGATATCAAGCACAAACACCCAACCCTCACAGTGGCTGCCTTGCTCCTTTATGTCCTAATATGGGCCGCATAAAGGTTTGGTAGTCAGCATGCATTCTGAGTGTGAGGAAGTCTGGTTTTGTGTCATTTGGTAAACAAGATGTGAAGATTAGTCCATGGTCTATTTATACATGGCAGTATATTACACGAGGATAACTTTATGTGGGATGTATATGTCCCACCTCCCTGACCCTTTCTCAAACCCTGATAGAATAATCTATAAAAGATTTAAATTTTCAAATCTTTCCAGCTAAGTTCATGGCGCACCAGACTGTGAATTCAGTTCCAACAAAACTCAAGGGCATTTCCTTTAGGACAAGGTAAGGGATAAACAAAAGTAGTTTTCCAATGGAGGCCCACACTGCTTGCCATGTGGTCTTTCAATGACTAAATTCAATGGAGTGTTTGTTTCCTGGGTCTGATGTACGGAAGCAGTCTAAACTAGAGCCAGAGGTGGCTTGCTGGTTAACAACACTACCTGCTCTTCCAGAGGATCTGAGTTCAGTTCTCCACCCACCCACATCGGGCAGCTCACATCAGTCTCTAACTCCAGCTCCAGAGCAATTGGACACCTCTGGCCCCTGAGGGCACCTGTGCTCATATCTGAATGCAGCAGATAACAGAGGCCCTATATGGAGTATCCTCCCTTGTGTCTGATACATGGCTTTTCCATATATGGAGCCTTTCTGGTCCCCCACTAGGCTGTACTTCTATAGTAACTGCTTTCTGTGATCTTTACGGTCCCAACATCCTGAACACCCACACTTCTTATTCACTGATATTTCTAATAGATGCTGACAGTCACAGTTGTTTAAGTGGACAGGCCTCCCCTACGCAGAAGCACAAGGCTGCTGTGCAGAGATCATGTGTGGCAAAGCCAGTGGCTCTCCCTCCCCACAGCCTCTCATCGATCAGGACCCTCTCTGACTGCTTGTGATTTGTCCTTCGATTGTCCCGTCTCCCTAGGCTCATCTGGGCTCAAGCATCCATTTCCCCTTTCAAAGGCCTCCTGCTTTTCTCTTCATGAGCTGCTGCTAACCAACCCAGACCAGAGACCTCTTTTCAGAGTCCCCTGGGGTGCTGCTGGGTCTGGAGATGTCTGCAGAGCATGAATCTGGTGTGGGCAAGTCTGTTTTTCAGTATTCCCTGGCATTCATTATTACAAGAGAGAAAAAAAAAGAAAAGAAAGAAAGAAAAAACAGACTAAAGATAGGCAAACAGAGAACATTGTATTTCAAAGACAGAAACTATCATAGTGTGGTCCTCTGGGCTCTATTGTATCAACAGCTGTATGCCATGATTCATATTAATATAAGTGAAAAGAGTCTTTATGTTTTGCTATAAGTAATCATTGATCATCGAAAGTGAGTGAGGGATATGTCTCAGACTATCTGTTATGAGGAGTCTATGCAGTTTGTAACCAGCAGACCTAAGTCCACCTTAGCATGGTCAGGTTTCAGTTTTTGGGTATGACTCCATTTATTAATAAAAGACCAACACTTGTTAAACGTTTTAATCTATCAAACTTGGGTCACAAATTTCTTTTCTGTCATTGTAACTAATTAAGTCCTTGATTGGTAAAACCCCAGATGAAAAGGATACTCGACCAACCCATTCATGAACAGAAAACATGACAAGGATAAAATGTACTCAGGAAAGTAAGCTATGAGGTTGCTATGTGAGGTTGCTATGTGTAGAGCGGCTAACGATGGTGGCTAATAGTGGAGCTGTGGGGTGGGGGAGTTGGCTCAGCTGTTTGGAGAACTGGCTGTCCTTCTAGAGGACCAGGGTTCAGTTCCTAGAAAACATGTTAGGCAGCTCACAACTGCCTGGAATTCCAGCTCCCAGGGATCTGATACACTCTTCTGGGCACCCATATACAATGTATATACATTGTATACACACAGGTACATACACATGAACAAATTAATTAAACAAAAAAATTAAAGAAAAATCAACTTAGTGAGTTTAAAGTTTTCCAGATCCTTTGTCTCCTTCTGTGCTGTTGTGTCCTAGGGAAGGTAACCCTTTAACTCCCCATGGATCTTGTCACAAGACGTGTCTCTGCCCCCCTTCCCAGGTCTCTCAGAGGCTGCTTTTCCTTGGTTGGCCACTCACTGGCAGTAGGAAATCGCTTCTTCTGTCTTGGGCTTTCCTTTGCTTGTCGGACTTACAAGGGCAGTGATAAATTTCCTTCTTAGGTCCCTTGCTTCTCTTCGTGTTCAGATTCTGTGACTGGAGAAGCGGTTTTACCCGCATCAGGTATCTTTTTATGGATGGTTATTCTTAAGCCAGAAGATGCTTACACATTTTTAATTGGCCAAGAAATCAACTATGTCTTTGGAGGTAAAAGGAAATACAATCCACAAGTAATGATAATGGAAAAAGATGTCAGGCATAGGCCCCCTGATATGGTTTTTGTGTGGTCCCTTTGTATTAAATCTCACACTGAATTCTTAATTAAATAAAGTCCTATAACTTACACCAGGATGTTCAGTATGAGAGCAAAGGGCATATTCAGAGGATGTCCACTGCGGTCCTACATAAGTTTTTCCGTGCAGACTGCAAGCCCAATCTCTTTAAGCCAACAGCCCACCTGCTGGTCACCACCACAGACTTTAGCAAATGTGTACGTGTGAGAAATGCTGCGAGCGTACTCAATTGCTTTGACTTTAAAGCACACAACTTGGAATTGGGAACTGAGCTCCATTCTGAACTACGAATGTATGGCAATGCGCAGGAGTAAGCGTGCACCCCCTCCCCCACCCTGTGCTGACCTGGTCGGGTGTCTTGGACAGAGCAACCAAGGGGGTCAGTTAGCTCCCTGGAGAGAGACTGGGTAAAAGTACCATAATTATCTAACTTGAAATTCAGTGACGCTTTTAGGAGGGATTAGTCAGAGTGACAGACGCTTCTCAGAGGACTACAAAATGCTGTAATCCTTGTGGGATTGATTATTCATGGTATTATTTCAAGATAGGATATTGATAGGTAACCTGGGATGATGACCTGGGACTCACAGTGTAATTTAGGCAGTCCTCAAACTTGTGTGGCTGCCCCCCACACCCCGGGTTCAGCTTCCTAAGTGCTAGACAACAGGCACTGTGGGATGCCTTATTGAGTAATTTATTTTTACTTTTACTCACACGCGCATATGTATATGTGTGTCTGTGTGTGTATCTGTGTGTGTTCGTGTGTGTGCGTGTGTGTGCATGTGTGTGCCACATGTCTGGTACCCTGAAGCTGAAGCTACAGGTGACTGTAAGCCATCAGATATGAGTGAGCACTCAGAACTGAACTTTGGTTCTCTGCAAGAGCATGAAGTGGTCCTCACCGCATAGCCATCCTCTAGACCCAGAAATACAATTTTACTGATGATGAAAATGTTGATGGTGATGATGTACACTCAAATCCTATGGCCTGAGTTGCTTCTGCCTCCCTGCTCTAAATGCCTCAGCTCTGACCTGCTGGACTCTCAGCCACAGAAGGCCCTCCTGTCACCTGCTGGGGATGAGGCCACCTCATTTGCCAGCAATTTATCCTGCAGGAAAGACAGCATTCTAGACTCTGGGAACTGTTCTCTGGAAGGACCTAAAGTCTGCCTGGGCTGCCAAGGTTTAAGGGGATGAGATGCGGTAAAGAGATTGGTGGTAAAGCCTCACCGCTGGCTGGATTTCTTGTTGCACTGACTAAACCTTCAGAGCTCGTCTAACAGGCGCATGTTTTCCTCTGGAATTGGGCAGTGGGGCTCATCCAGGGTAGAAGGTGAAGTGCCTGGAGAAGCCCCAGGGCCCTGCTGAGAGGGCAGACATGCCAGGGTACAGGAGATCTTGGGCCTTTGAGAAGTAAACCTTCCCTTTGGGAGAGAATACGAGAAGGTGAAGAAGATGGAGGAGAAGTTGGGATTGGTTATGCTGGGCAATTTAGAAGGTACTTTTCGTAAATGTTACTGTTTGGTGTCTGTGGGCAGTCAGAGACTGCAGTGTCCACTTAAGAGATGCCTGTAAAC
This sequence comes from Mus musculus, assembly GCF_000001635.26. NCBI lineage: Eukaryota > Metazoa > Chordata > Mammalia > Rodentia > Muridae > Mus > Mus musculus. The sequence goes on from NT_166305.2 coordinate 1,997,891, forward strand.
CATTTATTTTGTGATGTCTATGAGTATGTCACTGTGCTAAACTGTGACAGGCTCCCAGCCCGTGTCATATTCCCATTTCTCCACTGAGGGATCGGTGCACAGGCACTGGGGACGAGGGGGATACAGGCGGCTAAGCTACAGAGGCTGAGTTCCTTCGAGCACCGTAAGGCAGGAGGTGAAGGCAGAGATGGTCATCTGCGTTAAGAGCCTTGCTCTCCTGTTCCACCTTTCTCCCACTTACTGAACGACACTTGGAGACCGTGGATGAGTTCTGTCTAGTTCTGCCTAGGCCTGGAGGTACAGACTTAGAATCCTGGCTACTTCTGGGACTGACTCGGGAGAATCGAGAGCTCAAGGCCTTGGTCCGTGGAGGTGAGTTTAAAGCCAGTGTAGGCAGCTTTGTGAGATCCCGTGTCAAAAACCAAATGTGAGCAGGGGGCTGGGGATAGAGCTCAGAGGGAGAGGGCCTGCCTTGTGTATGAGAGGCCCTGGGGCCAGCACTACCAAACCAACAGAGAAACAGAAAGGTTTCTCTTTACATATTTAAATATATTGACCTTCATCTTCTCCCCTAACTCTTCCTACTCAATCAAAAAAAAAAAAAAAAATCAATCTAGACTAATGTGTGCTGCTGAGCTATGGCTCTGGCCTCCTAGCCTCCCATAGCGTTTGACAGCCCACGTGAAGGAGAGTTCCCAGAGGAAAGCTGTTCCACAAAGACCAACTGACTGATTAGAACTGCAGCAGTGGGCAGAGGTTGGCAGGGGTTGGCAGGCCGCAGGTCCAGAGCTCAGGACCTCACTTCCAGCTCCACCTAACCGCATGTCTAGCTGCAGCACCCTTGATGGCCATGCTCTGCTCACCTCTGTGTCAGAACTGACATCCTGGAGTGACAGATAAAAGCCTTGGGTGTCTATTAACCTAGCAGACTACTGGCTTTAACCAGCCTAAAGCTAAGAACGTCACCGGACAGCCCGAGGCTCTCAGAAAAGCTTCCTCCATGGTGCTCTAGCCACCTCTCTGCCCTTACCCACCCAGGTATTTTACATTTTCTCCTAATTTATTACATTCTTTGTTTTGCAAAACTATAAAACTTCATGTAACTGCTTCTGTGTTGGAACACAGAATTCAGAGTGACCTAAACTTGTGTTCTCAGGCCACGGTCACTTAAGATGGTTCCAGAACAAACTGTTGTTTATTCCCTTTAACACAAGAGCTGTGCTTTTTTTTTTTTGTTTTTGTTTTTTTTCAAGTTGACACCCATAAACACAGTTCAAAATGGTGTGTGCAAATCAAGGTTGAGCCAATCCTAGACACGAGGAGACCCAGAGCTCCAGGAGGCAACATTCCAGGCAGTGAGGTGCCTGACCTCTGAGGGGGGCAGGCTTGTGGGCCACATGATCTGCACGCTTAACGACTCCAGGCGAAGGGCCAGGCTGAGCAAGCCCACGAGCTGGGTGCAGACCCACCAAGTCCACCAAACTGACAGCTGAGGTGAGAGTTCACGTGAGCTACCGTAGCCGAGTGCAATGCTCTGGCGGCTTAAACAGCAGAGAATCATTTCCTCATAGTTTCAGGCTAGGAGTCCAAGGTCAAGGTGGCAGGAGGTGGTTTCGGGAAAGGCATCTCTCCCTGGCCTGCAAGCAGCCACCTTTGTTGTTTCTCATATGATCCCTCTACTCAAAGGCTCATCTCTGAAGTGTCTTCCATGCCTTGTAAGGTGTGCTAGTCAGGGTTCTCTAGGGTAACAGAACATACAAATCTCTCTCTCTCTCTCTCTCTCTCTCTCTCTCTCTCTCTCTCTCTCTGTCTGTGTGTGTGTGTGTGTGTGTGTGTGTGTGTGTACAAACAGGCTGTAGTTCAGCTAATCCAACAATGGCTGGATATGAATGCAAGGTCCAAGAATCCAGTAGTCGCTCAGTCCAGGAGGCTGGATTTCTCAGCTGGTCTCCAGTTTACACTGGAATCCCGGAGAAGTTGGCTCTAAGGCCAGTGAAGAAATGGCTTCACAAGGCTAGCAAGGCCAGAGCAGGCAGGCAGAGAGCGGAAGCTTCTTTTTTCCATGTCCTTACACGTGCTCCCAGCAGAAGGTACGGCTAGGATTAAAGGTGTGCCTTCCTGCCTCAATGATCCCTATCGGAAAAAGTGGATCTTCCTACTTCAAATTAAGCAGGCATGCCCTCCATTTCTGAATTACAGTGGCCTCATTTATCTTTAAAACCTTTGTTTAAGGTCCTAGCTTCACATACAGCCCTAGGGGTTAAGGGCTCAACATGTGAGTCATTGGTGGGGACTTCAGAGAAGTGATTTCTCCAGCAGACCCTTGAGGCATAAGCACCATCACACAGAAGGGGCCCGGACAACACAAGACTGCACTGAGATTAGTCCCAGGCCTCAGCATCGCCCTTTGCTGTCTGCGAGAGTAATTCCAAACGTCTGCAGAGGCTAGCAGGACGAGAAGGAGAAAAATCAACCCCATAGCTCCTCTCTGCTCTGAGGGGCATAGAGAGGCAGCGAGTGGGCCAACCAGATCGTCCTGTATGCCCCCACTCCAGCTCTCCCACGGGGCCTGCTGCCATCTCTGGGCAAACCTTAAGGGGAAACACATCTGTGACTGCAGAAGGTGCCAGGTGAGGAATGCAGGGCCGGATGAAAGCAAAGAGCCTCTGCCTGACTTCATGTTCCCAGGCTGGTGTGGGTCGGGCAGGACAACAGCCCACAGGCAAACACCGGCCAGGCCTGTGTACCCAGAGCACAGCTGGGCCCTGGCTATGGGAAACTTCCTCAGCTCAGGGCCAAGCAGGTATGTGAGAGGTCAGACTAGTTGAGTGGCTATGGCACCTGAGACTGAGGTCACCTTTCATGGTGACTCTCTGAGAGCCTGAGGGCATGGAACCAAAGCAGAGAGGACAACAGTGGGGCCCCAGTTCAATTGGTTGGGCAGTGGTCCCTGCAGAGCAAGCTGAGCAGGTCCAGCCTGTGTTCCCATTGTAGCCCACACTGGGACTGGCTAAGAGCTGGCTAGCAAGCCTCCCGACTGATAACCTGCTCAGGAAGTGCCTCGGGGAGCTAACTGAAACATTGTACTTCATGTTCCTTTTCTTCAGAACCCACCCAGAGCTTTCTGGTGCGGAAGGAACCGGTTTTTCTTAACTAACCATTTGCTGGATGCTACTGCGGAAACCTCATGCTTTCCCCATCCCGGTCCCTGTCCCAGTCCTACTCATTGCAGTTTAAACAGATCCCAACCCCTGCCTGCCAGGAGCAGGAGGGCGAAGTTGGCCGTGGCAGTACCCATACCTTACACACAGAGCTTCCAGGGAAGTCACCCCTTAAGGCTTCCGTGTGCCTAGGGCATCCAAAACAGACCTCCCCTGCTCGTTCTTTCCAGCAACTCCGTCTCGTTACCTTCAGACACACTAAGAGATGCCCAGTGTCTGGCAACCATGCAGGCCAAGACAGGGCATGTTTCAAAATGGCCTGGTAGAGCCCTGGAAGTCTAGGCACCCCATGGGAGGCAGCTCTTGATGCCCAGGAAGCTCATCCTGACCGCCTGGCACATAGGTTCAGTGAGTAGCCCTTGATCTCCAGGCCCTTTCTCTGCCCATTATAGCCGTCCTCCCCCAAATGCAAGAAGATCCCGGGGAACACCGTTGTGTTTTGTTTTGCTTTGTTTTGTTGTTGTTGTTGTTTTTGTTTTAATTAACCACTTTTGAAATCCTAAAACTGAGAGAGAGGAGGCTAGACATGATTAGGGCTTTACCAAATCGAATGCATGCTCCCCAAACTCTAACCTCTTTCCTGCGTCATGCCTAGACTCTGCTGCCTCTGGGTTTGACATTAAAGCCAGGCTGGCCTGTGTGGCAGCCTCTCTGGGTCCTTCCCACTTCTGCTGGAATCCTCATGAGAAAGTGTCCCTTCCTATCACCAGAGAGCTCCTGGGGGAGGTGGCATTTCAGTCCTTCTTTGGATGGGGAGAAGTTGTTGGTATTATAGCATAGGAAGGTTTATAGTCCAGTAGCCGACCTTTTCCCCTTCAGCATCCTGCTGTAAGTGCAGGTTTTCTCACGCGAGGCCAACACTTTATCGCTGACATCTAACCAAATAGAACCACAGGTAAGAACAGAAGGAAACAATCAAGACAGGAGGCATCGTGTCACGAAGACCTGAACAAAATCACATCCAGAGTAAAGTGCTGGAGACAGACAATGCTTCAGGACAGGAACTCAGGGCCATACTTATCTGCAGAATAAACAGCATCTCAGAGAAATAACCTAGCCCTGGCCTGAGCTGGGGAATCCAAGTAAACTAAACATAGGACACAAAGAGCCTTCTTCTATGCTGGGCTGGAAATTTAAAAAAAAAAGAAACAAAAGAAGCCAAAAGAAGGAGGCAGGACAGTGTTAGACCAGGGTAACCATGAAAGGTGTGGGTACACTTCCCTGCACTGCAGTGAGAACCCCAGGACCCTTTCTGTTCTTCAAAGGACTTAGTGCATCCATATGCTAAGGGAGAGAAGTTTCTAAGCAGGTGATTCAGACCTGCAGTCCCAGCTCCTGGATGGTAGAGGCGAGAAGATCAGGACATCAAAGTGTCTGGTAAATGCTGTGTTGTCTGGAGAAACAGGCTAACCAGGTGTGCCTTCCTCCATGACTCTGGCTAGACAATGGCAGGCTGATGGCCAGGACACTGAACTGGAAGAGGCCAAATACTTGGGTGCAAAGAGAAGAATGAAGGGCATGAAGGACCTGAGCAGAGAGCAATCTGGTCAGGGCGGAGGTCAGCACGATCGAGGGGAGGAGGAGTCAGCAGGTCAAGGGGAGGGGTCAGTACAGTCAAAGGGAGGGGCCATCGGGTCAAGGGGAAGAGTGAACAGGTCAAGGGGAAGGACCAGTAGGTCAAGGGGAGGGGTCATTGGGTCAAGGGGAGGAATGAACAGGTCAAGGGGAGGGATCAGCACAGTCGAGGGGAGGGGTCTGAACTGATTTGTCCAGTGTATTTTGTTTTACTGCTGTTTTCCGTCACACCAGAACAGGTAGCAGCCTCATTTTTGTCATCTGTTCATACTGATGAGGTCTTGGGGTCCTTAAGACAACAAATTTCCAGCTAGGAAAACAATAAGGATTAAACATAGTAGCTTAAGACCAACAAATAAAAACAAAACAAAACAAAACAAAATAAATAAACAAAAAACCCTAAAAGCTGGGCAATGATGGCACATGCCTTTAATCCCAGCACTTGGGAGCCAGAAGCAGGTGGATTTCTGAGTTTGAGGCCAGCCTGGTCTACAGAGTGAGTTCCAGGACAGCCATGGTTATACAGAGAAACCCTGTCTCAAAATAAATAAATAAATAAGACCAACAAATATTTAAAAGTAAATGAAACAAACAACAACCAAAAAAAAAACCTAGTAAAATTCACAACTTTACAGGAGAGCTAAGGAACTTGTAGCCCTTAGAAATTAAAACTATGAATCTGTACTTCTCTGCATTTGAATGTTCTGTGCTTTATTTAACTGAAGCAATTTTTAAAACCGGCATCTTACAGCATTATAAAGCACCTTAGAATCATATGCGAAATAAAAACTTCAAATAAAGCAAGTTGTTGAATTACAATCACAATTGCAACGCGCGTGCACGCGCGCATACACACACACACACACACAGAGGCAACAGCAGCAGAAGAGGAGGAGGCAGAGGAGACGGCAGCAGCGGTGGCAGAGGCAGCAGCAGCACACATGCTCCACTGTAGCCTTTGCAGCCGCTTCAGGCTATACAAAAACACAATATCAACAGCAACTTTCCGTCCAGTGAAATGGACACGGCGTGCCAAGCTCTTTACAAGTCCATAACGAGTGAGCACAGTCTGGACGGAGCAGAACTGCCACGGTGGGTGGTCCCGAGCGAGCGTGTGCAGCTCAGTCATCCATGGCCAGGATTGTCTTGGCAGGGAAGGGCAGGCCCGTGAGGCCCTTGCCCGGTTTCCCCAATCCGGTAGCAGGGCCTCTCTTCCCTACATTCCTTTGCTGCAGACAAATCGCAGCCCTCCAGCCTTCTCTCAGCTGTTGGAAGGCTCTGCCATCTGACATGCCTAAGTGGATTCGTACCAGGTCCATCTGTATGTCCTTCCAGCATTACACTGAGGTCAGAGCTTCACAAAGGAACTTGGTCTGGGAGACTAAGCCAGAGAGGAAAACTTCTCCTCTTAGTCAACATGCTATTGCTGTTTTAAACACGAGGCAATGAGAATATAAAGAGGAAACACTTATTTCACCCCAAGTTTTGAGGGTTTGGTCCACGGTCTGGTGGGGACCCATAGCTTTGGGCTCATGACTACAACAGTGTAGCTGGGGTGAGGGACACACGTTAGAGTTGGTGTAAAAAGAAGAGGGACCTGGATCCTATGATCCCTTCAGGAGCAAGCTGTGGTGCTCAGGAGTCTTCTCTCCAGGCCTTAGCAGTAAGGCCTCCATGCAGAGGACTGAGCCTGACCCATGAGCACCCCGAGTCATGCAGATCCCATCACAGCGCCATCTTATCCGCGAGGAAACGACACTCTGCTGGGGACTGGTTCTAATGCTCTGATTTAATAGGGAATCTGTGTATCCAAAGCTCAAGGTCCTTGTCCCCAATTGGTTTTTGATTGATCAATAAAGAGGCCAGCGGCCAATGGTTGGACAACAGGAGATGGGGTGGGAGCCTTAGGTTTGCGTGGGCTGGGACAGGGAGGAGAGGAGGATGACCATGATTCGGAGGGAGGCGGGTCAGACTGAGGGAGGCGGGTCAGATTTAGAGCTGCAGAAGGAAAATCATTTGAGATGTGGGTGAGAAGGAATGCGGCCCCCGAAAGGGTTGCCCAGAAGGAACAGGGCAGCAAGGGCAGATCATGGGGCTAGAGAGTGTTGTGTCAGGCATACCGGAGGGAAATCTATGATAGTCGGGCAGCTAGCCAGGGCATTTCAAAAATAAGCTAATGTGTGTGTCTTTCACTCGTAGATCCAAAGACTTCCTGGGCGGGTGGGTGGAAGCACACAACCCTGCTGGGAGCCAAAGCTGTTGTAAGCTAAAAACTCTCTGCTACAACACTCAAAGTATGTTTTCCTGTCTATCATTTTTAGAGCAGTAAGTGTTCCTGAGAAATTTCAGAGAATGTAAGAGAGGTATAAAATCCACTCAAGATCTGATTGGCATCATTGCAGGTCTGCAGTACGTCCAGCTCTGGGCCACGTCTGTCACTTGGTAACGAGCCATCTGGAAGCCCCCCCTCCCCCCCATTTTTTTAAATGACTGAGCTCTGGAGATTTAGCTTGGTTGGTGAAGTGCTTGTCTAGCAAGACATAGCCCTGGTTCAGTGCCCAGCACCAAATAAACCGGGGCTAATGGCACAAATCTGTAATCCCAGAATTCAGGAGACGAAGGCAAAGGGCTCAGGAATCAAGTCATTCTATAGTAATATAGTAAGTTTTCTGGCCAGCCTGGGTTAAACAGACCCTTACTGAAAAAGAGGAGAGGAGGGGATAGAGTAGGAGAGGAGGGGAGGAAAGCAGAGGGGAGGGGGGAGGGATGGGAAGGGGAGGGCACAGGAGGAGTGGAGCAGAGCTGAGCTGAGCCTGTTATAAGTTGAACACTTAGGATTTTCTTGAAGTTTTTTTTTTTTTAATAGCTGGATATTTTTATACCTGTATATAATTGTTTTGATCGAATCCCCCTCCCATGCCCTCCCAACTTTTCTCTTCCAGCTTCAGGGGCTCTGTTTTAAAACTCACCAACTATACTAGCGCCCCTGTACACGCACAGCCATATGGGACCATGTGCTGGATGGTGCTCCAGGGACCACTTCCCTGAAGGAAGCCTATTCTCTCTCTTCTAGCAGGCTTCAATTGCCAATAGCTCCCTGGCTGAAAGTGGAACTTCCCCATCCATGCTGGTGTTTTGGCTGCTGTGTTCTTATGTAGGGCTTATGCATGCAATCTATTAGCTCATGTGTCAAAAAGCCCTGTGGTGTTCAGCAAATGAGGTTTCACTGTGGCTCTCCACTACTCCTGATCGAATTCTTTTGGCCCCTCTGGTGCCATGAGCCCTGAGCCCTGGGAGGTGGGGGGAGTGCGAGGGTGGTGGTGGAGGAGGGTGATAGAGATGTCTCATTTTGAGATTAGTACTCCACAGCCTATTAATTAATCTCTGTACACTGACCAGATGTGACTCTCTGGATTGATTCACATCTAACTGTAGAGGAAGGTTCTTTGATAAGGTTGAACAGAACACTAATCTACTGATATAAACATGAGGACTAGGAGGTCAGTTTAATGCTTTGTTCGTTTAGCAGAATGAGAGCATAAAGTTCTCCCCTTGGGCTTATGATCCATTTAACCAATAGGAAAGTAGCTGGTTACCCCCATAATATTTACATCACTACTCCACCAAATGGGTGTATCTTACCAGGGCAGTCATTATTGTAGCATGTAGGATTCACAGATGGTTAACTTTTTATAAAGCCATCATTACCCTGACACCAAAACCAGGTAAAGGCCCAACCAAAATAGAAGACTATAGACTGATCTTCCTGGTGGAGACAGATGCAAAATTTCTCAATGTATTTGCAAACGAAATTCAAGAATATATCCAAAATGTCACCCACCCAACACAATCAAGTTGGCTTTTCCCAGAGATACAGGGATGGTTCAATGTATGTAAATTGGTAAATGCAGTCTACCATAAAAATAGACTCAAGGACAGAAATCATTTGATCATCTGATTAGATGTTAAAAACAAAACAAAAACAAAAACAAAACCCTTTGGTGAAATACAACATCTCTTAGTTACAAGTCCTGAGGAACGTGGTGACATGGGGAACATTATTTCGACATAGTTAAGGCAATACAACAAACCCATGGTCAACATCATGTAAAGTGTGACCAGGTGCCGAGCATTTTCCACTAATGTCACCAAGCATTTCCCACTAATGTCAAGGACAAAAGCAATGTCCACTCTTTGCTCTCCTGTTCAATATTGTGCTTCCAGTCTTGGCTTGAACAAAAAGGTGGGAGGAGAGAGAGGATGAACGTAGACAGGAAGAAGTAACCGCATCCATGTCTGCAGATGATACGATTCCATCTCTTAAAAACCTGCAAGACTCCAGACAACCCCCACGGCTGACAGACAGAGCAGCGGGAGACAAAACTCACACATAAGTCAGCAGCCTCCCTACATTCCAATGACAAACCGACACAGAAATAAATCTTGGAATCAACCTGAACGGCGAAGCAAAGGGCACGTACAATGAAACCTTTAGGACCCGGAGACAGAAGTTAGAGACCTACCATGCTCATGGATTGGCAAGATGAACACCAAAAGCAATCTACAGAGTCGATGCAGTCCCTATCAAAACTCAGATGTGTTCTTCATAGAGATCGAAAAACTAATCTCCAAATCCAATATGGAAACACAAAAGACTTAGGATATCCAAAATAATCCTGAAGACTAGGAGCCTTGCTGAATGCATCACCATCCCAGATTTCAAGTTAAACAACAGAAACATCGGCATAAAAGAACAGAGGATCGATATCAAAATAGGTACACTGATCAGTGGAGTAAAACTGAGAGCCAGATATACGTCCCTGAGTTTTGACAAAGAAGCCAAAAATTCACATGAATGAAAAGACAGCATCTTCAATGCTTTAAATTTTAAATATTTTTCATTTTTCCACAGAATTCTCTGTAACTATCTCACCCTGCTTCCCTTTGCATAGCACCTATCACCACCAGTACCACATGTTAGTTTGGCTTTTGTTTGTTTGGGGGTTTTTTGTTTGTTTGTGTTTTGTTTTTGTTTTAGCTTACCATCCGTAGGAACGCAGTCCACAACGGGCCTGAGAGAGTATATGTCGGATGCTCAGTGTCCAACAAGCACATGGTAAACATTTGTTGACGGCTGAATGCGTATCACCCACGTGTTATCAACAGCCCAGTGTTTTCCACTTCAGGAAACAGATGGAAGATAGAGGGCAAGGAGCCAAGGGAAGAGATACAGGTCCAGCGTATGCTCTGAGGTCAGCGGGTCACAGGTTGCACACTTAGTCCCTTTCATAGATTCCCTAACTAGATGTGCATCTACCCAAGAGCTTAAAATTATAAACTGAAAAAAAAATAATTAAACCCAGGCAGCAACAGCACATCCTGTTTCCTTGCATTCGGTGATCAGCCAGGACAGAGAAACCCCAGCGTTGGGGCCCAGGAGCTGTTGCCATAGTAACAGAAACAAGCCTGACTTCTTAGGTGAAGAGCCAGTGCTTTTATTAATCTACAGGGAGAATGGCTTCTTTATCTTTTTAAATCTGTACTTTCTGTATGAAAGAAAAGGCTGCATCACTCTTTCAAATACCTAGTTGGTTGTGCCAGCTGTGCGCTGCTGTGGCAAACACTAGAAAGAAGCGTTTGGAGGATCTACCCTGGCTGCACTGTCAGGGCTTCTGGTCCATGGTTGCTTTGCTCCATGTTTCTGGGCCAGCAGTGAGACCACAAACCATTGTGGAAGTACTTGGCAGGGGAAATGTCACAGCTTGCAGGAAATGAGAGGGAAAACAGGAAGGGCCAGGGCAACACACGCCCCCCCCAAGGTGCTTCCAAGGAGCTACCGCCTCCATTCAGGCCACATGTTCAGAAGGGTCCGAGAAACCACCTAGCACCCATGATCACTAAGCAGCATGAGAACCAGTGGGCGAGATCCCCGACCCAGACCGTGGGTGTTGTCCACCATTATCTGCCTGGATGCTTGGTTTCTCACAGAACCTGGCTTTTGAGGGGGTGCATTTTCTCAGTGAGGCACAGACAGAAGCTTGTCCAGGCTACATGCCCTTAAGAAAAGATGAAATCAGCCTTGAGGCCGGTTTACAGCTGGGCAAAGGGAACATCAGATTAAGGGTGATCAGGTTCTGCCCGGATGGAGATGGGTGACTCAGATGATCAGAACTGTGGTCAGAGTGCATTCATTAGAACCCCAAAATATCCCAAAGCAGTGTATGTGCGATCTCTTCCTTCACAAATGTTTGGGTGTGGGGTACAAACTGGATGCTTTAAACTACGTGCTGTTTAAGAAAACTGTTTATGGGGCTGGAGAGGTGGCTCAGTGGCTAAGAACATTGGCTACTCTTGCAGAGGACCAGGGTTCAGTTCCTAGAACCCACAGGGCAGGTCATAGCCATCAGTAGCTCTAGCTCCAGGGAATCTGATGCCCCTTCTGGCCTCTGTGGGCATCAGGCATGTGCATGGTGTAGAGACATACAGGCAGGTAAAACACCTATACACATAAAATTTTAAAAAAAAACTTAATTTTTTTTAAACTTTAAACTCAGAAGCATGAGTGGGTCAGACACAGACTCAGGTGACATCTGTTCTGTACATGTGCACGTGTGCAAGCATGAATGCATGTACACGACCCTGTATGGCACAAAGGAAACCAAAATAGATTCATAGGTAATTAGCATAGCAATAACTTTTACAATTGCAAGATGAGTGACACCGGGCTCTTGTCATTTCCAGACATCCCCCTCCTATCCTGCTCTCTCTACTTCTGCTCGCTAGCCAGCTAGTCCTTTCCTACTGGGGACTGGAGCTGTATCGTGGTGGGCAAGTACTTGCATAGGCTACACAGCCCCAGCTCTGCAGGCAAAACTTCCTGTGGAGCGGTTACTTTCTCTAAGAGATGCCAAAACTAATCAGTGTTTTACTTCCCTGGAAAAGGAAATGTCTGGTGAGTTATTATGCTAATAATCTATTAAGTCAAATTGAAACATTGTTATTTCTCCTTTAGAAATAATGCGTATTTGTTTTAGAGATATGGGACATATGCAAAAATCGAATTACCAATAGAGAATGACTCACACCAATTACATTTGGTAGCTCTGTTTGCTCGGTGGCTAAGAGTTTTTAAAACATAAATGTAAATGCCACATTGCTTTTTATCCGGCATCTCTAGGTTGTCAACATCTACAGTTTCTATTCCCATATTCCAGTGCAATAGAACAGCAAGAGATGAAAACAGAACACTTTATATTTAATTTAGAATTAATCAGGAACATGTGGAATGCATTCTAAAAACCACTCAACCATCAGCCTGAAGCCCTGCTTCTCCATATAAAATGGGGTGAGCATCAGTCCTTTTGCCTTTTTAGGGTTCTGCTTCCCTCGTCTCTCCACTTTAACTGGGTCTGATCCTTCATCAAGAAAGCCTGGCACAGCAAACGGGTACAGATGGCTCCCTCCTCACCTCTTTCCTCTACAGGCATTGCAACCTTCCTTGAGAGCTTTCTGTCACAGAGCAGATGTCCAGTGTGTACATGTGACACACAGGAGAAAGGAAACATGTGGAGGGAAGGAGACAGAAAGATTGTGAGTCTGAGGCCAGCCTGGGCTACACAGTGAATTTCAGGACAGCCTGAATTCTGACATTAAGACTTTTGATCCATTCTGAGTCATTTAAAATATTTCTCTCTCTCTCTTTCTCTCTCTGCATGTGTGTATGTGCGTGTAAGTATGTGTGTGTGTTAGCATAGATGCCTGTTGGAGACTAAAAAGGTGCATTAGATTCCCCGAACTGGAGTTACAGGTGGTTGTGAGACACCCAATGTGGGTTCTGGGAACAGAACTAGGGTCCTCTGTAAAAGTAGCAAGTACTCTGTGCCACCAAGTCACTCCCCAGCCCTTGGGTTGAGTATTGTACTGTGTGATGGGTTGGGTTGATTACTGTACTGTGTGATAGGCTGGGTTGATTACTGTACTGTGTGATAGGTTGGTTGAGTATTGTACTGTGTGATAGGCTGGTTGAGTATTGTACTGCATGATAGGTTGGGTTGAGTATTGTACTGTGTGATGGGTTGGGTTGATTACTGTACTGTGTGATGGGTTGGGTTGAGTATTGTACTGTGTGATAGGTTGGGTTGATTACTGTATTGTGTGATGGGTTGGGTTGAGTATTGTACTGTGATAGGTTGGGTTGATTACTGTACTGTGTGATAGATTGGGTTGATTACTGTATTGTGTGATGGGTTGGGTTGAGTATTGTACTGTGATAGGTTGGGTTGATTACTGTACTGTGTGATAGGTTGGGTTGAGTATTGTACTGTGTGATAGGTTGGTTGATTACTGTATTGTGTGATGGGTTGGGTTGAGTATTGTACTGTGATAGGTTGGGTTGATTACTGTACTGTGTGATAGGTTGGGTTGAGTATTGTACTGTGTGATAGGTTGGTTGATTACTGTATTGTGTGATAGGTTGGTTGATTACTGTATTGTGTGATAGGTTGGGTTGATTACTGTATTGTGTGATAGGTTGGGTTGAGTATTGTACTGTGATAGGTTGGGTTGATTACTGTACTGTGTGATGGGTTGGGTTGAGTATTGTACTGTGTGATAGGTTGGGTTGATTACTGTACTGTGTGATAGGTTGGGTTGAGTATTGTACTGTGTGATAGGTTGGGTTGATTACTGTATTGTGTGATGGGTTGGGTTGAGTATTGTACTGTGTGATAGGTTGGGTTGATTACTGTACTGTGTGATGGGGTGGGTTGAGTATTGTACTGTGATAGGTTGGGTCTGGTTTCATTCTCCTACAGTTTCTCAAGCACTGCCTATTAAAGTGGCTGTATTTCTCTTATTTGAATTTTAGTGTTGTTTTAAAGTTTCTGTGAAGAATATCACTGGTGTTTTCAGGAGCTCTGAACTATGCACCACTTTCAACAACAGGGTTGGTCTGCTGATCCATGACAGGAGATCCACCATCTTCCAATGTCTCCAATTCCACCAGTGCTTTATACTTTTGACTGTAGAGGTTGTTGATTTCCTTTGTTGGACTTAACTCCTGCTTGATGTAGTCTGTTGTTGAGGCTCCGAGTTCTGTAACTATTTCTATTTCATTTGTTGAGATCCTCTGCTCCAAGATTTCTAACTGGTCCTTTCTTAGTGCTGGATCTCTTGTTTGGGTTACAGATTTATCTTTTTTATTTCATCAACTTGCTTGTTTATAATATGTTGCATTTCTTGAGTTTCATTAAAACATCTGGAGCCCTGGGTAGATGGCTGAGACCATGAGGTGCCTGCTGAGTAAGTATGAGACTTGAGTTTGTATCCTAGTGCCCAGGAAAAGCTGGGTGCAGCAGCGTACACATATCACCCTGAACTGTGGGGGCAGTGGGCAAAGATAGATCCTTGGAGCTCACTGGCCAACCAGCCAAATAGTCAGCCTAGCCAAACTGATAAGCTTCAAGTTCATTGAGAGACCCTGACTCAACAAACAAGGTGGTATGTGATCAAGAAAGACACCCAACATTGAGCTCTAGTTTCATTTTAGAGCTGAGGCTAACCTGGAACTCAGCATTGATTACTGAAATTGTGGCATTATTTTTGCCCTCGGGTCTCCAAGTGCTGTGATTAAAGCGGTGAGAGACCACACTGGGCTTCAACCTCCTGTTCAGTACACAGAGGAGATCCACTGTGTTGCTGGAGATTTGTTCTCTTCTGGAGGTGGCATGGTATCTGACTTTTTATCTTTTGCACTCCTGATGGTGACATCTGAGCAGCTGGCCAGGAAGTTCCCTCTATTGTTTCTCTTTTCGGTGATGGTGGGATTGTTCAAATCTTTGTGAACTTTGGACTTGTTCACACCTCTGTGAGCTTTTGCTCTTTTAAGAACAAAACTTATTCATTGTGGACGGTGTCCACACAGGCACCTACGTTTTTTGAGTTTCTTCTGGCTTCACTTCCTTGATGGCCCCTATCATCTAACTTCTGAATATCTAGCAAGAGAGATCAGAAGACGAACAGAAACAACTAACACCCTGAACTGTGCTGTAAACAGCAAAGTGGGGCAGGGGAAGGAAAGCGGCTGCTGCTCAGAGAAGGGCGGGACGGTGAGAAACAGCAAGATGAGGGAAGACATTCAAGCAGGCAGAAGTGCACAAAGGAACTTCTAGAGAACTTGGAGAGCCATTTCAGGAAGGGATAAGGGGGTCATTAGAGAAGGTCGGTTCATGGGGACACTGCACCACCAGAAGGAAATAACCTTGGAAAGGCTCATGTGGTGGGTTGACGGGATCCTGATGAACAGGTAAAGAAGGCATCATGCTCCGTGGGGTCAGTGAGGAGAAACTGAAGCTCCGAGAGAAGGAGGGGACGCAGAAGGGCTCCAGCTGTCCTCATTAAAGTCTTCCAACTTTGGACACCAACACTCAGAGAAATTTGTTTCGTGTCTCCAAAATAGTTGTCCCACAGCCTTCCCCTTAAATAGTTCACCATGTGACACGATGAAGCCTGAAAACGCACAGGACGAGCTCTCATTTCTGCAATGCAAAGTCTGATAACAAACATCGCTCATGTGGGGGTTGGCCCAGGAGCACTACGGATGACTAAGGAGTGACTGGGAAAAAAATTACTTCATCACTGTGACTCGTCATTCCTTCATCCCTACAACTGGGTACTTACCACACTAACTCACTGGGTACTGTGAGGTTCACATGTGATTCATGCAAATCACCTAACAATGTACCTGATAGATGTGACCATAGCATCCTTCATCTTCCAGAGTGCTCTGAATGGCTGACTCCACTGACCTCTGCCTTTAAACACTGTTTCCTATCCTCCGTCATGTCTGATGGACTTGCCAAGCTCCCTCAGGAAGTGGTGTGTGCAAAGGGCTTCCAGGTGAGGATGGCGTGACACAGACTATCTCACACACGCCAGACTGGGTTGAGAAGTCAGGAGACGGCTGAGCAGTGAAGGAGAACTCGTGCTCACCTTTGGGCTAAGGCATAAGAAGGGTCTCAGTGACACATGACAGATGATCAAGTTGTAGAGTCATAGGCTTAGAAGAATCCAGCCTTCCCAGATCGTGAGAAGTCAGAAAGGAGGAGAGCGTGTGCAGAAGAGTAACCCCACCTCCTTTGACCTCTGGCCTTCTGTGGGCACCTCTCATTGGCTGACACTAAGTGGAAGCTAACTAACAAACAAGTTGGATAGAACCTATAAGCCTCACCTAAGCTGAGTGTCTGCACTGAGAGAAACCAAGATACAAAGGCTCCTCTGGGTTTTGTCCCTCGCTCTGACTCCTAGCGTCAGTTTGTACTCATGTCACATCATACATCTTGTAGGGGTAAGAGGGTGGTATTACTAATGATTGGCAGGTGACCCTGCTTCCTGTGGGGAACCTTGCTGATGTTAGTCACCACAGGGTGAGCTAAGGCAGCAGTGCCGGGGCCGAGCTCCTCCAGTGCAGGTAACTCGCTTCTGTTTGCACATCAGAATCCTTCCTGCCATGCTCTTCTCCTGACCCCAGTGCCAGACAGGGGCCTCAAGCCAACAGAAAGCTTCTGAGCCCTGGTCTATGCTATACATTTCACACAGAGAGGACACCATGCACTGTCCACTCTTTAGGCTTAGATATGAGAGGCTATTGAGATGGTTCAGGGAGCAGAGGCACCTGCTGCCAAGGCTGAGAATGAGTTTAATTCCAAGATCCTTATTGGTGGAAGGAGAGAACAACTCCTTCAAGCTGTCCCCTCGCCTGCACACACACACACACACACACACACACACACACACACACCCCTACATACACACCTAGACACACCTACACACAGACACACACATACCCCTACACACACACACACACCTACACACACAGACACATAGACACACACACACCTACACACAGACATACACCTACACACACAGACACATAGACACACGCACACTGACACACACACACACCTACACACACCACTAACAGCAAGAGAGAATGTTAGGAAACGTGCACAGCAGGAGGTTATATACGATCACATCCAGTTACACAGCAGCATCCGAGCTTCATGAGTTCACTGACGAGGCTGCCTTTCTCCCTCCTGTGGGCTGAGATACTGGAAAAACATGTGGAGCAGAATACACAGTATGTTGAGTGAATAAGTTGCAGGGGAAGCTATACCGCTCATCAGCAAAGAGGGGGCTCACCTGTGCAGGAGCAGACTCGCTGAGATGATCAACCCTGGAGCAGCCTGGGAACAGTGTGGAAACTTAAGTGTCACCAAATGTCATCAATGGCAAAGCTGGGGCGGGGACGATCCATGTGAAAGGCATCGGAATGTTTGTTGAGTGAAGACGTGAACAGAAGAGATTGTGTACTTACAAAGGTGTTCTTGTGGCAGCCTGGGAAACAAATTGCAGCAGAGCCGGCCACACTGCACACTGCTTCAGGAACCTATGGCCGACTGTGTCAGGGACTGACCTGTAGTAGCTATAGTAACTCAAACGAGACAGAGGGAGGGGGTGGATTAGGAATATTTCAAAAGTAGAGTTGGTGGAGCTTTGAAAACAATCAGCAGATAGGCAAGAAGGGAGACTGGAAGCTGGCACCCATGCTTTGGGCTTGAACAAAGGGCACCTGATGCACCACTCACCAAGACAGAGAAAGCAGCAGAGGGGCATGGATGGTACAGCCTGGGTTCTGGAGACTGAAGTCCTTGTATCTGTTGATGGCTGAGAAAAGAGGCTCCAGAGATACTTAGGTGCATCTTGAAAGCTAAAGTGGTTGATAGGGCTGGCAGCATTGTGATGGAAGCCAGGGATGCCATTGATATTGCTCTATGTGGGTGTGTAGAGAAACAGACAAAAACTGTATGTAGGACATACAGTCTAGAAGGTTGGGAAAGAGGGCCTGCAGATCAGCGTGTGAAGCAGCCTGAGGGATGAAGAGCAGTCATAGAAACAAGGGGAGAATTATTAAAGATGAGTCTCTAGAGTTAACAACTGCGCTGTGCAATGCTGTTCTCCCATGGCATAGCTGTTGCTGTCATGCCCTCTCAGTGGCTGTGATAACCCGAGTTTAACACCTACGGAGATGGGCCCGCTGGTGCTCCATCACTGTGGGAACAGGGCCTGGGAGGACGTAGCAGTCACTGAGGATCTGAAGGCAGTTCACGGTTGACAGAAACTCAGTCGTGGGACAGAGCTGCTTTTTTCTGTGGTGCGGTTGTTTGTAAGTTACCCACATTCCTGACCAGTCCTAATTAAACTAAAAGCTCACCAGCTCACCAAACCATACTTGGTCTGTTCTTGGTGCCGTATCTAGGGTGAGCAGGTGTTTGCTCGTTGCCCTGGAGAAGCTCACGCAGCAAACAGAGACAAGGATATTAAATGTAGCTGGAGGAATGAGTGGGAAATGACTACAAAGTCAAGTCAACACAAGGGTTTCAAAGAGTTTGCTTCGGAAGGAGCACGTGCCTTGACATGTTCCAAATCCATTGAATATTCAATATTTATCAAAAGAGATATTGGCAATATTGCAGCGGGCTAAGGAAGCGCAACGCTGGCCCCAGAACTGTGGATAATCCCCATTCCTTGGACATGGCACACCCACAGACAGAAAGTAGGCAGAGGTGAGGTTCCGGGGAAGTTGCTTTAAACATGTGTCAGATTGTATTTTCCTCAAGGAAAGTACACGATAGCAGCTATTGTGGAAAGAATGGAGCCAGCAGATGCACTCTGACGGAAATGGACCTTTGTAGACGATGCAGTATGGGTCAGCAGGCCTGAGACTTCTCAGGAAAGAATATGGAACATAAGTTGGCTTAAGAATGTGATAGAAAATGCTACCCCAGACCCGTGTTCTAGGACACCAGATCCGCTGCAAGGAACTGCTTAAGAAGGCCCAGAAACCCATAGAAAGTGGTCATGGGGTGGGGGTGGGGGGTCATGGCTTAGAAAGTGGGTCATGGGGGTGGGCCTTAGGATGTAGTCATGGGGGAGCGGTGGGCCTTAGGAAGTGAGTCACAGGGGGTGGGCCTTAGAAAATGGTCAGGTAGGGGCTGGGTCTTAGGAAGTGGTAGTGGGTGGTGAGCCTTAGGAAGAGGTCACAGGGTGACGGGAAGACTGGGAAGGTGGTGGGAGGTGCGGGAAGGGTTGGGGAGGAGTGGACCTTAGGAAGTGGGTCACTGGGGTGGGCCTCAGGAATTGGTCACAGGGTGGTGGGAAGGTTGGGGGTGGGGGATGGGTGGGGTGGGGTGGGCCTTAGGAAGTGGGTTACAGAGGGTGGGTCTTGAGTGAACAAGTGGCTGAAGCCACGTTTCCATGCCAACATTTGAACCTTTACTAAATTATCTTGAGCACTGAGAAAATTCTGGATTTCTGATTACTAAAGACAAACATCCTGTCCCCCACCACCCCAGAGGGTAGTTTGCGCAATGCTCCTGACATTATTTACTGCTTGGAATTTATCCAGGAAAATTTACTTCGGAGCTCTGAGCATTTTCTGTAGGGTTTAATCTCTATGAGCAGTGAGCTTTTCACATGTGCAAGAATGAGAGGGACACGTGAGGTGCAAGCAGAATGCTCGCTGGGTGTTCTCTGACAGAATCCTAGACGGCAAGGCTCTGGGACAACAGGAGCACGGGCAACAGAAACTTAGAGAGCAAAGCGTGCATGCCTGCCTGCCATGTGAAGAGCTGGAGGAGTGGGCCTGCGTACAGGTGGTGTGGGACCTTTGTGCTCCGTGTTATGTACCGCACTAGGTACATTCTAGAGGTCATGACCAGGGGAGGGACTGGTGGAGACCGAGCCCCGGAGAGTAATGTAAGTCATGACACCTAGACAGGGAGCTAGCAAAAGTTAGTTCACTGAGTGGGGAAACGAGGGGGAGTCTGAGGGGGCACATCAAAACACTGCTACTCCCTGGATAAGAAAGAGCTAAAGCCAATGTTCTCTCCGAGAATCAGAAACTGAATCCGCCAGTCAAGTCACTTGTGAGTTTCACAGTGGAGACTGAAAGCATGGACACCTCTTTTACTTGTTACATTTTAACTTGAGGAACACATAGTGTTCTAGTTTGGATAGTTCACCAAACTAGATGTGTGTGACTGATAAAGAACAGATTAAAATCAACATGGGAGGAAAGGATTTATACACCTTACAGGTTATGGGCAGGAACCTGGAGGTGGGGATTGAGGCCGAGGCCATGGAGGAAGGCTGCGTACTGGCTGCCCCCTCTGGCTTACGCAGCCTGCTTTCTTGTACACCCAGTATCATCTGCCCCAGGTGATGTTGCCCCACTTGGCTGGGCCTTCCCACATCTATCATTATTAGTTAAGAAAATGACTCAGGCTTGCCTTCAGGCAAATCTGATGAAGACAATCCATCAGGTGAGGTTCCCTCCTCCTAGGTGACTCTAGTTTGTATCAAGTTGAAGAAGGCAGGCACATGTCTAGTCACACACACACACACACACACACACAAACACACAGACACATATACAGACACATTCACACAAACAGACACACAGACACACACATACACACAGGTATATACAGAGACCCACACGCAGACACACACACACACAAACACATACACAGACACACACAGACACACGCCCACACACGCCCACACACAGACACATACAGACACGCACACGCATATACACACACATACACATACACATGTCCTATGAGACTGACAAGGGCTCTTTTGATCAGTGCCATTCTAATCACAGCTTTACGGTGTTTCTCTTGCATAGGCTCCAACTGTGCTTCTGTTTCTACATTTTAAAAATAAAAACAAAACCATCAGTGCAAATCTTCAAACCACTCATACCCCTTTTCCAGTTCCTGCCTTGGTTCGTTTCTCCCATTACCTATCCGGATTACAGTGGTTTGTAAGCGATTTACTCACAAATTTCCCAAATGTTTAACTGCACTTTCACAGGTCTGAGCCTCCTCCATGCTCACACTCATTGGGTGACAGAATACTTAATTATTTGTAGAAAAAGCAGGCTCACAAAGTCCCGTTCATGTCTAGATTACAGGGTACTATTGTGGATATCCAGTGTGGGTCAAGATGATTAACCCTCACCATCCACAGGGCTACACAGTGGCTGACACTGGCTGTCAGGGAATCCAAAAGTAACCTGGGATGTAATCTGCCGTTTCTGGCAGAATGCCACTTTTGTGGGTCTGTAAAAGTATGGCCTTGGGGTCAGAGCCACGTGGGCTAGCGAGTATCCATTCTTTAGGCCTGTGTTTCCCTCCATGTATGTGTGCCTGTCTGTGCCTGCCTGTGTGTAGCTCCTGTGTGCTGGTGTTTGCCTGAGCACCTGCTGGCAGTTGTCTGCTTGGTGGTTTTTGCCTAGAGTGAATGAAGAATGTCTTATCTGTCCTCAGCTCTCTAAATCTCTGATCTCCTGTCCTGTGTGACCCTCTTTCTTTCTTGGAATCAAAACTCAGGTGTCACAGTATTGAAACAACAACAGAAACAGCGAGAAGCCAAAGCGTAGAACTACACTCTGGACCACGGACAAGTCTTTGTGGGTGAACACACAATCGCACTGGGAAAGCCTGTCCATGTTTGTTGTTTTGTCAACTTGACACAAGCTGAGGTCACCAGGGAAGAGGAAACCTCAGCTGGGAAAATGCCTCTATTAGACTGTAGGTAAGCCAGCCTGTGGGCCATTTGCTTGACTGACGATCGACTGCAAGGCCCAGACCACTGTGGGTGGCACCACCCCAGGCAAACCTAAGTAGCATACTGGCCAACTGGGCAGTCTAGCACCTTCAGTGAGGAGCATGGAAGATGACCGGAGAGTGCAGCTGACATGACAATCTGGCTGATAGACCACAGTGGTAGAAAAAAAAAAAACAAAAAACAGAAAAGAGACAGGAAAACTGCTCAAGCTCTAGCTTTGGAAATAACAATTCAAAGGCTGGGTCCAAAGGAAGGCTTCCAGGATGTAGCCGTAGAATCCCATCACACAGCATGTGCTTCAGAGACTCACTGGGAACTCGGCCTCTCACCCGTGTTTCCGACACACATATGGCCTGATAGTCACTAAGCAGCACTGGCTCGCTCTTTTACGGAAGGAAATGTGAAGAACTGAAATGACTTTTTGCCTTCCACTTTGGCTGAGCCACGAACAAATAAGACACGGAGAGAGAAAAAAACAGGCTTGAGAGAAAATATAATAAATCTAGTTTGGGATGTGCTAAGATTCCTGGTGTGATATCCATGTTGAGACTTCCAGAAACAGCTGGAGGAGGGGAGGGAAGAGGAGGGCAGAACAGGGGAGAGCTGTTCTGGCTTCTGTGAGAAGTCTTGATTAGATGAACTGACTGGAGGCCACACGTAGAGTAGGCTAAGCGACAAGAAAGGACAGAAGGATGCCACAAAATGGAGAGGAGCTAGCAGAACAGAGGAAAGCGGAATGGAGCAGGGGAGAGGAGAGGAGGGCAGAACAGAGGAAAGCGGAATGGAGCAGGGGAGAGGAGAGGAGGGCAGAACAGAGGAAAGTGGAATGGAGCAGGGGAGAGGAGAGGAGGGCAGAACAGAGGAAAGCGGAATGGAGCAGGGGAGAGGAGAGGGGGGCAGAACAGAGGAAAGTGGAATGGAGCAGGGGAGAGGAGAGGAGGGCAGAACAGAGGAGAGGAGCTGAGGGGAGGGGAGAGGAGGGAAGGGGGAGGAGAGCAGGGCAGAGCAGGGGAGAGGAGGGGAGGGGAGAGGAGGGAAGGGGGAGGAGAGCAGGGCAGAGCAGAGGAGAGGAGGGGAGGGGAGAGGAGGACAGAACAGAGGAGAAGAGCTGAGGGGAGGGGAGAGGACAAAAGAGGAGGGGAGAGGAGGGGAAAGGAGAGACATCCATGTATGCACACAGAAGAGGAGGCTGGGAAGTGTAGCACACTGTTGTATGTGGGAAAACCGGAGATCTAAAGGAACCCGCACGGTAAGGGATGGCTAAGAACACACCCAGCATGTGCTGGCAAGGGTGGAGGTGAGGAGATAGGCTCACTAGTTTGTCTCAGCCTCCTGAGCTGTGGGCAGCTGCTGTCACTCCAGAAGCATCTGAAACTCCCCAGGTAGTGCCCAGACAAGGAAGTGCCTTAAAAGGGGCTCTTGTTGCCTAAAAGAGAAGCAGAACTGGGGAGCCCCTGTCACGGAGGGAGGCTCTATAGAAGGTCTGCTACCCAGTGCCTCATTACCCAAGTCATCCCATTAACCACACTCACGGTCATCTGTGTGATCTTTACTGAAGCTGTGACACTGCCTGGTGGGACAGTGCTGAGTCCGGAATGGCCATGCAAGGGTCAGCGTGACATGGCTCCTGCCCCTGGAGCAGAGCAAGCAGGGCGTGGGCCTCCACAAGTCCTGATGGTTTCTGTGGGTGTAAGGCTTGTTTGTATAATAATGTACATATTTCCATGTTCCTCCTTTGGGAAATATTCTCCCTGGCAAGGCTAATGACTCTGAGACAATTAGAAGCAGCATGAGTTCAAGAGGCGAGGGAGTCCCTATGTCTCAGCAAAATGGTAAACACCGAAACTTCAGGACAGCCCTTAAGTCTGTGGGAAAGAACTCTGAAAACATGAGTTCAAGAATATATAATTTCTCAACTATGCAAAAACCATAAGGATGCAATATGACTTGTATGAAGGGCTTCATGGATCTAAAAGAACAGAGGCAGCTGTACCATGAGCCAGCTTGTCAGAAAGACATTAAGGAAGGAGATAAAGAGATTTTTGGAGTGGTGATCATAGGGCAAGATCCCACCAGCTGAGTTTATTGTTTGTGCTTATAAAGGCAGGCAGATCCCTGGGTTCCAGGTCAGCCTTGGACAGAAGGAGTTTATGCCCAAGTATGGTAAGAATGGTAATCTCAGAATGGGATCCCACCCAGCTAAACTTACTGTCTGTGCTTAGAAAAGCAGGCAGATCTCTGAATTCATTTGCAATGTTAAAAAGGAAAGAAGGTAAAAAGAATGTACTTGCTGTCTTTTTCTAAGAATCAAGGAGTTGTGGTCGGGGATGCTGATTCATGGGATAATCAAACGGGAACCTGGAGTAAGTGACTGAGCTGATACATAAATAAAGACTGGGCTTTGGCCTGCAAGGGATGAGCTATCCAGAGAGGTTTTAGAATTTTTTCTAGTGAGAAAAAGCAGGACACAGGCCATCAGCATGGACCATGATTGACTCTGAGTTGTTTTTTCTACAATCTCAAACCCCCTTCTCTCAGGAACCCCTCTCCAAGCTGAGGCTGGCCCTTAGTAGGACAGTGTCCTACTTAGGTTTGCATGACCTTGAAAAAGACCACAAACATAAACAAATGCATTAGGCTAAGGAAAGTGCATCCAAGACCTGGCTTTAATATATTCACCGTGACTATCTTTTTTGTTTTATTAATTTTTATTAACAAATAAATTTTCACAAAGATCTTCTCTGTAAAGTATATATCAGCATTGACCATTTCACCCCCAGCCTCCTTTCTCCCTCCCTGTAACAGATAACCCTGTCCCCACTTGCTTTCCTTCATAAGCTTATTCTAGGATATATTGTATAATCGACAATCCACATATAAATGATAACTTGGAGGTATTCACTTGAGTGAGTCTGGCTTATTTAATTTAACACAGTTATGTTTAGTTACACTCAGTGTCATTTTCAAATCCAACATCATCTTTTTGCCCAGATACTTTCTCCTCAAATTCTTCCCCCACATCTGTTCCTGCTGGTTTGGTGCCATTCACTGCAGTGTAGTCAGAGTGAATTAAAAAGAAAAAAAAAAAAGAAAAAAAAAAGAGTTCACCTTTTGAAGGGCCTTAAAAAGTTTCTTATTGCTTCTTGGATAAAGACTACCATACAGGCCAGGTGGTGGTGGCGCACACCTTTAATCCCAGCACTTGGGAGGCAGAGGCAGGCGGATTTCTGAGTTCGAGGCCAGCCTGGTCTACAGAGTGAGTTCCAGGACAGCCAGGGCTACACAGAGAAGCCCTGTCACGAAACCCCCCCCCCCCCACACACACACACACACACAAAGACTACCATACAGTCTTCCAGATGATCATGTGACCCCTTGAGTGTGTGTACGCTTATGTGAAATCAACTGTGTCCTGAATTCTATTCTTTGGTCATGGAGACCTTCTCCTTCTTCCTCTAAACCAACGTCGAGGAGCACAGTGCGGGGAGCACCTTACCATATGATCAGCTGTTTGGACATCTAAAAGAGGGAAGAGTATGGAGATAAGGAAGAAGCAAAGGACACAAGAATAAACTCTGACGGAGCTTCCTGAACAAACACAAGCAAAGTAAGAGTGGTGACTCAATACAGACTCACAGAAAGCCAGACCTACTGAGTGGCGACCTCCATTTCTCTGTGAGAAAGCATGGTAAGTCAATCTACCTGCGCAGCTGTGGGCATTGTGTCTTCCATGATAACACATGCTAGGCGGTACAGATGGGTGGACTCTGTCTCTAAAATGAGTTGGAATGTCCACAAGGTTTAACCGCCACAGTCAAATGCCATCAGAGATTCTCTGAGCCTCTGGTTAATGAGAGCTATAAAGCAGGATGGTCACCAAGAAAACAAACAGAGACTGAAATGCAGCAAAGGCTCCAGGTGAGACCATAGGATGACACACAGAGTACATGTTTGCATCTCCCCATTCCGTGGCTGACTCGGAGGCTTATTCAACAGCCTCAGAGCTTACTGCTTCTACCCAGCCTCAAGACATACAACCTCAAGATATACAACCCCAAGGTCCTTGATCTCTTTTCAAGTGGGCAGAGGTCCCTGAGTCACATCTCAGAGGCATGCCACACAGCAGAATCTTACTTTCTAGCATCATAGACAGGAGTCTGCCTCTGCCTCCTCTATGCAAACTCCAAATCCCTCCTCAGGGAGTTCTAAGGGCATCCATCTGCTGCCCTGTCATTACACAGCCCTGACGCCACAGCTTCAGTCTGGAAAGCAATGATACCCAGAAACTGTGTAGGGGCTCAGGACATAAGAGCCACTTGTCTACCTACATACATGACTGACATTCCAGTCTGAGCCTAGTCCAAAGGAGTGAAGAATCAATGGCCTTAAAACCTCTCAGAGAACTCAGAATGGTCAGTGTGACCAAGAAACACATTTGAACTCAAGCATAAGAATGTTCTGTGTGCGCCATGGTGGCTGCTTTCGGAATCATCTCTGCTAGCGTGTGTGAACTCACAACTGGCTAAGAACGAGAATGGAAGGCTCACTCTAGTCCTTTTCCAAAGACCAGGATTCCACAGAGCTTTAGCACTGCAAGGGCATCAGTGCATTACATGGCATTGTCCTCTGTGAGGAGGTCAGAGTGGGTAAGGAGGTCAGAGGTGCCACACATGGCAGGGAGCTTTGTGATAGACTTTCTTCTGACACGTGCACCACAGACCTTAAGGAACACTTTTTGGGGAGGCTACTTCACAGGAAGAATAAAGTGTGAGAATGTTCATATATTTCCAGGCAGTCCAGCTACTAGGTGGTAGTGTCAGCTGACAAAGGGGCACAGGTGAGAACCGGCTTACCACAAAGCATTTCATGGCAATTAACAATGGTAGCCAAGAGCTCCAGAGAACCGGGTGTCTTACTGTATTTTCTATTGCTACAGAAAACATAGTACTCTGTGTACAGTGGAGGTTAAAATTTCTCACAGATAAAGAGTCTAGGAAGGACAAGAGCTTGGTTCCAACATTCTCCTGATCTCTGGTGAGAGCCTTCTTGCTGCATCATGACAAAGTGGGGGGCATCACACAGCAAGACAGGGCAGCCATACCAGTTCAAGT
Organism: Mus musculus; assembly: GCF_000001635.26. Classification (NCBI taxonomy): domain Eukaryota; kingdom Metazoa; phylum Chordata; class Mammalia; order Rodentia; family Muridae; genus Mus; species Mus musculus. The sequence continues at coordinate 2,024,493 of NT_166305.2, forward strand.
CTCTCTTCTTATCATTACAACACTGCCGATGCCACAGGATCCCATCCAATCTTAATTACTCTTTCCCTACATCCAAATCTATTAGCATAATAACCCAGTTAGCTTTAATTATCAACCTGACACAGCCTAGAATCATCTGAAAGGAACGTCTCCATTGAAAAATGCCCTAGACCAGACTGGTCTGTGGAATGCCTCTGCAATATTGTCTTGCCTGTTAGTTCGTAAAGGTGGGCTCAGCCAACCGCGGGTAGCGCTATTCCCTAGGCAGGTGCTCTTGGGCTGTAAAAGAAGCTCACTAAGCTCGAGCCTGAATGAGGTAATAAGAAGTGTTCCCAAAGCTTCAGGTCCCTGCTTGAGCTCTGCCCCTAGCTTTTCTCAGTGGCAGACTGTAAAGTGGAATAAAACTCTTCCTCTATTAAGTGTTTTCCCCCATATAAACCAGAGTATTGAGGTAGAACTATGTGTTCAGTGTTAGAGATGGTAGTTGAGGATATGGTCCAGAGATAGTATCTGGACAGACCTAAAGAGACAGCAAAACCGTGAAACTTTCTACACTGAGAGAAGCAAGAAGTATCCCCAGGTTCTTCCTGAATCAAAGTGGGGCAAGCCTGGGGGTAGAACAGCTGTAGGAAATTGATGCCCCCAAAACTTATTTCAGAGTCCTTCCTGGAAAAAAAAATCTATCATCTTTTTATTTATAGATCTTCCCTTTGAAAGAACTCCCTGAAAAGAATCACATCTGAGAAGTGAGTCTCAAATAAGAGAAACACACATGAGCACTTTGTGTTCAGGATATAAATCAGTGAGAAGTGAGACTGGGAGCAATGGTCTGCAGCTGAAGGATAGCCCTGTGAGTCTCAGGGTTTGTCACCAGCCAGAGAACAGCCCTGTGAGTCTCAGGGTTTGTCACCAGCCAGAGAACAGCCCTGTGAGTCCCAGGGTTTGTCACCAGCCAGAGAACAGCCCTGTGAGTCCCAGAGTCTGTCACCAGCCAGAGAACAGCCCTGTGAGTCCCAGAGTCTGTCACCAGCCAGAGAACAGCCCTGTGAGTCCCAGAGTCTGTCACCAGCCAGAGAACAGCCCTGTGAGTCTCAGGGTTTGTCACCAGCCAGAGAACAGCCCTGTGAGTCCCAGAGTCTGTCACCAGCCAGAGAACAGCCCTGTGAGTCCCAGAGTCTGTCACCAGCCAGAGAACAGCCCTGTGAGTCCCAGAGTCTGTCACCAGCCAGAGAACAGCCCTGTGAGTCCCAGGGTTTGTCACCAGCCAGAGAACAGCCCTGTGAGTCCCAGGGTTTGTCACCAGCCAGAGAACAGCCCTGTGAGTCTCAGGGTTTGTCACCAGCCAGAGAACAGCCCTGTGAGTCCCAGAGTCTGTCACCAGCCAGAGAACAGCCCTGTGAGTCCCAGAGTCTGTCACCAGCCAGAGAACAGCCCTGTGAGTCCCAGAGTCTGTCACCAGCCAGAGAACAGCCCTGTGAGTCCCAGGGTTTGTCACCAGCCAGAGAACAGCCCTGTGAGTCTCAGGGTTTGTCACCAGCCAGAGAACAGCCCTGTGAGTCCCAGGGTTTGTCACCAGCCAGAGAACAGCCCTGTGAGTCCCAGAGTCTGTCACCAGCCAGAGAACAGCCCTGTGGGTCCCAGGGTTTGTCACCAGCCAGAGAACAGCCCTGTGAGTCCCAGGGTTCTTTTTATTACTTTTTAAAAATTGATAGTCCAGAAAGACACCAATAACATAAAGAATCATGTTAATTGGCCTTTTTCTGAGTGATTAATTCCTCCATTTCCTCTCCAGCCATTTGAAACACTCTGTAAGATACCCTTATTAAAACACACACACACACACACACACACACACACACACACACACACACACACACACACACACACACACAGTATTTTAACAGAGACTTTACAGGGCACGGTCTCCGTCTCATAACTCAACCCCAGACTAGATCTACGACCCAGGCGCTTTCCTGTCCGTTCAGAATGCGCAGAGCCGTAAGTAACCCTTAGCCCTGGATCTCCAGAGCAGGTCTTGCTAACCTGTTTCACCAAGACTTTCCATTTCCTCTTTCTTCCATCTGTGAACATTAAGTCAAGCCACACGAAACTCATTGTGCAACCTCCACGGCCAGCAGGTCCTGTCGTGTGAGGAGCGCCCCCTATACTTAGCTTCTGCTCTCCTTAGACATAAAGTACGAAACTGAGAAGGTAGAAGGCCTTTTGACCTCAGAGCTCCTGTCTCTGCTTTTCCATTCTGAGAGACCTCTGGCCTGAAGCTAGACAAGTCCTGGATAAACGTGGACAGTTGCTGACCCTCCATTTACCCACAACTCGGTATTTGCAGACCCTGAGTTACTAGCAGGTCACTACCACGTCCGTGTGACCGTACCTCGGTTTGAGTTCATTTGCTACTTCAAGGGTGGCTTCATCATGGGGAGCTCACATGGCTAGTTCTAGCAGGAGTGCTGTGAGGACTTAAAAGCCGAGGGATAAGACGCACCTAGCGGCAGTGACTGGTTATTTCCTTCCTCTTCATCCCCCCTTGGCTGCTTCCCCAGGTGGGAAGTGTTTAAAGAACCCTGGGTTAACCGATTTCTTTGCTGCCACAATACTGAAATTAGTCCAGGGGGGAAGCAAGCCACTGAGCCACTCACATGAGGTTAGTGAACACCCTTCTCTTCGCGTTGCCATCAAGAGTCTGGGCCCTGGGGCTGGTGAGATGGCTCAGTGGGTAAGAGCACCCGACTGCTCTTCCGAAGGTCCAGAGTTCAAATCCCAGCAACCACATGGTGGCTCACAACCATCCGTAACAAGATCTGACTCCCTCTTCTGGTGTGTCTGAAGACAGCTACAGTGTACTTACATATAATAATAAAATAAATCTTTAAAAAAAAAAAAAAAAAAGAAAGCTGTTTAAAAAAAAAAAAAAAAGTCTGGGCCCTGTGTGCTGGTCCACACACCACCTTTCCCAGCTCCATCCCTACCCACTCCTACAGTGGGCCTCTGTGGCTTGCCTGCCTTTGAGACTTGACTTTCTTAAACTCTTACTAGCTCCAAGAACAAAAGCTTTGCCTTGTATCCAGCTTTGAGGCCAAGTTCTCTTCCCTGCTGTCATTAAGCTACCACATGTGAACGGTCAGTGTCTCTGAATTTGCACTGTGGGCTTCTCTGGCTAATCCCCTGCTGGAGCAAGCTACAACTTTCAGTCTTTGTGCTTTCTCCCTCCAGGGTGACTGTCTGTACCTGGTTACTGGCACAGGTCTCCATGGGCCAGACCTATATTATTAAGGGGAAACACTAGATTAATTATACTTCTCTCTTTACCGATAGAGGGCTTTTGGAGGGTCTTTTCTAGTCTCCATGAGGCAGGGGCTCTTCCCAGGACTGTCTGAAACATTGCCTTTTGTTTTAAATAGCTCATTCCACCCTGTGGGCATGGTTCTGCCCAACAGCTATCTCCAGGTTGATCATGCCCCCTCCCTAGGGACAGGGACTGTGCCTGTCTTACTCATTCGAGTGTCTGTAGCATCCTCTCTGGATCACAGATTTGGTGGGCACCCAAAATATATTAGTGGAATTAACAAACTAGTATTTTATATGTCCAGAAGTCATCGGTACATCCTCACCAGTCTTGCAGTGCCTGAGGAGATCAGGGGAGGACTGCCTGGAACTGGAGTTATGTGTGGACCGACATGTGGGTGTTCCCGTCCTCTTCGAGCACAAGCGTTTTAATTCCTCAGCCATTTCTCCAGCCAGCTCGCTCGTTTCTTTACACGGTTTAGACGTGTCGATGGCAATGTTTTCAAACAGCTTGCTGCCAGTGCCGTCCTACCCAGGAAATAGTTTTTAAATTTGAACAAGTGGGAATATTGCCTCTGAATATTATTCAAACCACCAGCAGATGGGATATTACTTAATATTTCATATTGCTTCATGACTACTAACATCTACATGACCCCCACAGTTCCCCTGGAATATCAACTACTAAATCTATTTTGAAGATGGGAAATGAGGTTGAGTAGAGGTTACCCTCATCAAGCTAAGATGTTCTTATATCAAGGTAAGAACCTCGATGGATTCAGAGTACACAATTGCAGCACCTGCTCCTCATAAAGCTTGCTTTTATCTGCCTGTCATCTATCTATCGATCTACCTACCTACCTACCTACCTACCTATCAACTATCTATTTACCTACCTACCTACCTACCTACCTACCTACCTACCTACCTACCAGAGAACACTTCATTTCTGACCAACACTGGCCTAAGATCTGGTAAACCACTAATGTATTTTATTTGAGGATCTTCTCTGCCTTTAACTATCTCCTAGGAGACATCTCCACTCCTAGGATCTACACGTGGGAGAGAAGCGAGGCTGACACCATAGGGGAGGGACAGCTTCTGCTTCTTAGCTGCTTCCCGGCTGCTTCCCAGTCCTGAGGGAGTCACCGGTATCAGTTTTTTTTCACCCACAGTCTAGGAGTAGCCAGCCTTGCTGCGGTGACCTCTGACCCTTCCATGTTTTCAGTCAACCACATCACCTTCTGACCCTTCCCTTTGTGGCAGCACTCAGTGTGGATTCTGTTTCTCCCAGGGCAGGGGTGAGGGTGGGCGGAGAGTCAGAGGAAACCTGCAGAGCCTGGACCTATCCCCAAGCCTTTACCTTCTGTTGATCCCATTCTCCCTCACTGCGTACTACCAGATATGTCAGGTTTTTATTTGCATGGGTTCTGACTTCCCATTTAGGGAAACTGGAAGCACAGAGAGAAGCCCACGGTGCCCTTTAGAAGGAAGCTGGCTTAGGATGCAGGTCTCCCATTTTGCAAAAGCAAATAACTTCACGTCCTTGCCAATGTCCCCTCATCGTGATTTTGAAAAGATGTAATGAATAATGTACATGAAGGCATTCCACATGTGATGGTGTGTGTGTGTGTGTGTGTGTGTGTGTGTGTGTGTGTGTACATGCCATCAGATACTGCCTTTTACACAGCAGCTCTCATAGGATATTTTGGGGTGTTTGTAGATGTTCTTTTGGGTGACTTGATTAATATTCCATAGTGTGCTCTGGTCCATTTGCTATATTTACTAACAGAGCAGACTGAGGTTCTGCTGTGAATAGCTGAAAGGGCCTGTCTCTGCTCCTTGGGCACCCTACACGTGGGACAAGTTCTGGTACTCTGTTTGAAATAGAAGCCTGTTATCTATTCAAGTGCACCCACTGACAGGAAAGCGATGACACTCTTTAAGGGTGATTTTCTTTTGAGGTCAAGAAGGGTAAAAAAAAAATAGTTATGGTTTTCATGACTGATCTGACTTCAGTGAAAATGGCTGGCACACACCTGTCACTCAGACATCATGAAAAAGCCAGACGATGGATGCTTCCACTGGCAAAGCAGACTATGGATTCCACAGCCCGTCTGTGTGTCCTTGAAGTTTCCTGAAGGTCTGGGAACACAGATGTGTGTGCTTCACTGGGGCTGGAAGAAGCAGACTGGGGGCCCGAGGACACAGCGACTCTGCTCAGGGCAGCCTAGTGTAAATGCCTGTCCTCCAAGGTTGCTTTCCCAAGGCCCGCCACACACTAAAATAATGGGAGCTGGGTTTGAGAGGCCCCCCTGAACTGTTCAGGCACCCCTTATAGTACTTCACAGAGCAACCCCAACAAATACCCGGCCACTTACATTCATAGGTATGTCTTCTGTGACAGTCATGAAGAGCTCAGACAGCCAGAGCCTCAGCTTGTGACCACCAGGAAGGTGCACTGTCTCAAACAGTCATGACTTAGGAGTGTAACCCTGTTCACGTTCAAGTGACACCATCCTCTCTGGCAAGGCCCACAGAGGGCTTTTTTTTTTCCAGCTCAGTTGCTCTCAGCTTAGAGAGCCTCCATTACCTGGAGAGCTCCTCACTCCCAGACTGCCTGGCAGGATCTCCGTGTGAGGGAGGGGAGGGAGGGTCCATGCTGAATTTGAAGTGTGATTATAGACAAGAGTAGCCAAACCAACAGAAACACAAAGATCTACACATCCATATATGCCTGCAATCTCAGCACCCAGAAGCTTAAGGCAGATTGCTGGTTCAAGGTCAGCCAGGGCTGCATAGCCAGACCCTGCTCTGATGAACTGAAATCAATGAATTCATTTGTTAGAAGGAATTGCCTTGTGTGGTAATGGAGTCTGAGAAGATCCAAGTTCCACAGACGCAGGAAAGCTGAAGAATCGATCCAGTTCAGTCAGCCCCCTCATGCTGAGAACTAAGACAGCTAATGGTATAAGTCCTGGGCTGCAGGCTGGAGGACCAGACCCAGGAAGAGCTCTTTGTCCCTAACTGAGCCTCAAAGAAGCACAGGAATGATGCCCCAACTCTGAGTTGACTGAGGCTTGTTGTCCCTGTCAATTCTTCATCTGACTGAAGGAACCCCACTGTAGGGAGGGGAGAACTCAATTAGTCTGTGGGTTCAAATGTTAGCCTGATACTGAGATACCCACAGAGTATACACTGAATAGCATGTCTGGGAACCCCAAGGTTTAGCCAAGTGCATCATGGACCAGGCCATCATTGAAGGACACTGCTGGGGATGTGCAGAGTCTGAGCTCTAAGAACATGTGCTATACACACCCTGGAGCCAAAGGGAAAGATGCCACTTACTTTATCTCTGTCACAGAACCTGTGGGTTAGCACATAGGAAGTAGCAAGGGCATTGGATGGGTGAGTGAAGCCGCTGACGGTGGCACAGCAGAGGGAGGCAGGAAGGGACGGTGGGTCTCTTGTATAGAGACCCGAGGATATAGCAGGTGGCTCTTATGCCACTGGACCTCACCATACCATGCTTGAGGGGTTAGCCTAGACTAACAGCCACTGAACCCCACTGTCCTCAGCGTGAGGGGCTACTTAGACTAATGGCTCCAGATTTCTGAAACCACTTGTACTTTCAAGAGAAAGTCCTGTAAGAGGGCTTCAAACAATACAGACAAGAACTGATAACTTGCTGAAGCCTATCATTTGCCAAATGCTGGGCTATTGGACAGTAAAGTATCCTGCCCCTGGGAACAGCTCTGTTAGTCCCAGCTTGCAAAGGGAGAAGCTAAGGTCACTATGCCTGAGACGTAGTTGAGTGGATTTCCAATCACTCCCTGGCACCCTGAACTTTTGTTCTTATAGCATGTGACAAGCATGTGAGCTTTCAGGTTAAGTCACATTATCACAGACAGCTCCAAAGTGCTCATAGTGGAGTGAGGCCAGGTAAGAACAAGTTACCACCGACAACCCCAAGGTGCTCATAGTGGAGTGAGGTCTGCCCTTTAAAAAAAAAATACACAGAGCAAACTGAACAAAGAGTATTGTTCCAAGTGTCACTGGAGCGTGGAGCTGTGGTCCTCCCTATAGTGACTTTAACAAGGACTTCTTTTGGTATCAGACTCTTGAGGGTCCAAATCCCACTGTCACATTTAAGAGCTGTGATAATGTGCCAAGTTAAGTAATCTCTGTGCCTCAGTTTCTCCATTCATAATACTTACCCTGTAAGAGTGTTTAGAACCAGCTGGCATGGTGGCGCACGCCTTTAGTCCCAGCACTCAAGAGGCAGAGGCAGGCGGATTTCTGAGTTTGAGGCCAGCCTGGTCTACAAAGTGAGTTCCAGGACAGCCAGGGCTACACAGAGAAACCCTGTCTCGAAAAACCAAAAAAAAAAAAAAAGAAGAAGAAGAGTGTTTAGAACCTTACAGGCCTACATTTTTATAGGATTAAATGATCCACTTGTGTGAAGTATTAACATACAAAGCTCTCCTCAGAAAGCCATTCATTCCTGGGTGTCCTACCTTATCCCCACCCCCCTTACTACTCTTGAGCAGAGAAAGGGGTGGCATTGGTGGGTTAGTTCTGGAAGGAGCCAATACAAAGTTACCCTTGAGGAATTACCTTCATTAGGAGAAAGGACATCAATGCCACGACATTGATATGGGCAGGATGTATCTGAGACAAGACAGATGGGACTTTACATGGAAAGAAAGGCCTCCCCTTAAAGGCTGAGGAGGAACATGTATGCCACACCCCGCTCCTCAAGGCTCGGGGATCACTGAGGGATGGAGGGTAGAAAGGTGTAAGAGCCAGAGATGGTATGTGGGGACAGGGGAACATTATCTTCTGGACACAGCAAAACAGCTACCCTTAATCAACTCACAGTGGAACAAAGCCTGCGCAAGCAAGCCAGAGCAAAGGCCGGGCGTGGAGAGGGGGGGCTGGGCCAGAATGAAGAGGCAGAGCTGGGTGCACAACCCTACCTCTAGATGTGAAGCTACCTGCAGTTGTTAGCTGCTCAGAGAGGGCGAGGCAGGTTGCTCAGTGGAAGACCACACACCCAAGAATATCTCTGGAGCAAAAAATTGATCTTGATGCTTTTAAAAAACAAAACAGGCCAGGCGTGGTGGCACATGCCTTTAATCCCAGCACTCAGGAGGAGGAGGCGGGCAGATTTCTGAGTTCGAGGACAGCCTGGTCTACAACGCGAGTTCCAGGACAGCCAGGGCTATACAGAGAAACCCTGTCTTGCAAAACCAAAAAGAAAAACCAAAAAAACAAAACAAAACAAAAAAGCAAAAGGGACAGAGTCAGGTGTGAAGGGGTGGGGGATGGGAGGCTCTGGGGGAGGGAAGGGTGCATCTTATGAAATGTTTAATAAAGCAAAGGCAGGAGGCCTGAGGAGCACCTCCCCATGGCAAACGCCTTTGATTCAGCACTGGGAAAGCAAAAACCTGTGAGTTTAAGGCCAGCCTGTCTATACAGTAAGTTCTAGTTCGGTCAGAGCCATACAGTGAGGCATGGTCAAAAAGTAAAAAATAAAAATAAAAGGTAATAGCTTGAAGTAATAGAGGGAAGAGCGTGCTAACGCAGACAGGATGGTGGGGGAAATCTGGGGAACTTCCAGAGAAATCCCCGAAGGAAAATACCTGACTTTTACACCCTCCTGCGTGCTTCAGTCTGGGACAGCCCACATGACAGGGAATAAGGAGGAGTCAGGCACTGAGTAGCATCATAAATCAGGAACTGTAAGACCACAGCATCAACAGCTGGCTCACAGCTGTTCCAGAAGACGGGAGGAAGGGTGCTCCAGCATCTTAAAGGGCCCCGACCTAGCAACCATCATAATTATACCCCTGGCACCAAGCTTAATGCCTGACACGTGCAAGGTAATCTTCATACATGTGTTAGATGGATCATTACAGGGACCCTCTTTCTGGAGACGGCAGTAATTATCCACGTGGCAGCTAAAGTTTCCCACAAAGAGGCCTCCTGTAACTTACACTCATCCTTCTGGAAGCTTCTGCTGTTACTCAAGGCAGCTTCAGAAACTGATTTCTACCTGGTGTATGGCAATGTTTTCCTCACTAATGGTGCTATTTTAGACTCTGCTCCCGTAGCCATGGCAACCAGAGCAAAACACCCAGTGGTACCAGGTCTGTAGCAATGACAACAGAGCCACTCATATCCCCAGTGATGGGAGAAAGCAGGTCAGGAGGTCAGGAGGTCAGGAGACCCTCAGCTAAAGTTCCAGGTGTTGCCTCCACCAACAGCAAGGGATCATGGCAAATGCTACACACACACAGGAAGTGGGAGGTTAATGGAAAGCGGGCTCCGTGATGCAGCATTCAGGAGGTCTGTCTCCATGTCAGTGGGATTGTGCAGTGGGGCAGCTATGTGGGGGTCACTCACACCTCAACCGTGGTTTGTAACAGCAAGCCTGGTCACCAAACTAGGCTCTGGTGGAACTGAAGTTTAACTCTGCCATTATTCGATCTTCCCAGCTACCCATAATGTATGCTTGCTGCTGGTCCAATGCAGTAACGGCCTGGACGTGCTACAGAAGCACACAGCAAGAATGTGCAGCAAAATTTTGATATTCTTTAATGCCTGGGAGGGTTCAGATATCTTGCAACTGAAGATGATTAACATCCAAAAGAAAATGACCACACAGGACTTTGCAAATGGCCACTAAGTAGACGCCCTCTGTGAGCACTGTGCAAGAAGACCTCTTGTTTTTATCATCAGGCCGACTTAGTAAAAAGTCACTTGGAAATTTAAAACTTCATCTTTTCTTTAAAAAGTGGGACAACGCCAAAGAATCCATAAGTGGGCATACACAAGTGAGAGTTGTGTTTGGTTCTGACGTTTAAAACTCTAGCTGAGCTCTTTAGCGGAACTACTGCATATGCAACAATGTTGCAATGTCCTGAGCTGCTGCAGCCTCAGCCCATCAGTGCCTGCGCTGGGCCTGCTCATTACTATTCATGAGGACAGCAAGTCTCCGGACCCTCAGGCTGGATGGTGCTCTGCTCGGCTCCAGCTCCTTCCGGGCTGCGGGTTCCTTTGCCATTTCTGATGTTCTAATGCCTCTCAGCTCCCGCCTTTGTGGATTTGGGATGATTGGTTATCTATAACATTTATAACCCACGGCTTTGATGTTGGACAGATGCTTCATGTCAACAGTCTTCGATTCTAGAAAATTCTCTTTCTCCCTTAGGATGTAAGACCATTTTTTTTCTCTCTGCTGACTGCTTGCTTTGATATAATAAAGCAGTTTCAGTTCCTTGAGTTTTCCTTGAGGGTGAATAAAGCTTTGTAAAGAATTCTCATTGTAGGTTGAGCCTCAGTAGAACACCTTCATTTACTGAATCAACATGCGGTGGTCTAAAAATTCACATCTGAAAACTCACAGTTGTTTATGCCACATGGCAAGACCAGAACACACTCGTTACTGCAGCGACTTCAGTATGATGTGTTCAAGGCTGAAACTCTGCCAAGTCATCACAGCTTCTGCCCTCTCACCTGAACGAGGTGAGATGGGTCTCACTGATCTTCCTTGACGATTTCATTATATTATCTTGTCAGTATGACAATGGCAAACACGAAGCTCCAGGCTGCTGCACAAAGCTCTGTGACATTGCCTAGAGTCATGCTGTCCCATGAAAGCCGCCGGAGGTATGTGCTACTTAAATTCCAGTTCATTACACTGAAAATGCAGGTCCTCGATTACACTGCCCACGTTCCGAGTGTCGGCAGCTATGAAGCACAGAATCCCTTTATATGACATGTGTGCCCGACACTGCAGCTCTACAGTCTAAGAGTTCGGAGGTATTGTTCAAGAAAGCTGCTCTGATGCCCCAGAACAGCGAGGTGCCTGGGTATTAAGACATTAGAAAATTCCTGGTGCTAAAATTAGGAAAACTGGGAACAAGGCTGGGGCACACTCTTACAGATAAAATATTGATTATGTCAACACTTGCTGTCCCATCATACAATGCACAGTATAGGCACAAATCATTATTAATATCAGTATGCCTGTGACTATGCTGTTATTTCTTGGCAACAATATCTAGATCAACTAAAACCCAGTCTATGAGGGATTTTCCTTAATTAAATCACTCGAAGCAGGAAGACCCACCTTTAATCTGGATCTTTTGAGGTGGGGAGACCCACTTATAATCTGGGCCATGTTTCTGCTGGCAGCCTATCTAAGGACATGGCAGAAGGAAGCTTGCTCTCTGCCTGCCTGCCAGTCCACTTCCTTCACTGGTATGATAGTCGACTTCTTTAGGATTCCAGCATCTTCTGAAGACCAGCCGAGCCACCCAGACTCATGGACTAACATCTAGTGCATTCCTGGACCTTCTGTTGGTGGACAGCCGTTGCTGGAGGAGCTGGACCACAGCCTGTGAACAAACCATCCTAACAAATACCCAAATATCCACCACACACACACACACACACACACACACACACACACACACACACTTTCCTCCCATTATGCTCTCCTAGAGAATCCTGACTAACATAGTGCCCAGTGGCCAGTCAAGTGACTTTCATGCAAGATAATCTGTATCTTTATGTACGTGTGGAATGGCTTGAGGCAGGTCACAGGTTATTCTGCCAGGGAAGAAGTCTATAATGAAGACAATTCCTCTATGTCAGTTTTTTTGGATATTGTTGAGTCTGCTAGCTAGGGGATGTTGTATATTAATTGGTGTGGCTGAAGCAGGAAGAGTTTGAGAAGCAATAGTGGGTGTAGTTTCTAATTTTTTTCCCCAAAGGGAAGTTTGTGGGGTCCAGGCATTCCTCGAGCAACCACAGCAAAGTGGTGCTGTTCACCGAGGAAAGTACATTTCTGGAGCTGCCTGCAAGTTCAGTGCCGAGACAGAGGACGTGTGTTACGATCTACATCGAGTTCTGCATTACATTGAGGTCACAGGTGGCAAACTTCTGTGGAAAGCAAAGTCTGTGCACTAGGAGGCAGACTTCAGGTGAATTATTTATACACAATTAACTGAGTATATATTCTGGTGTCAGGCGCTAAGAGCTGAAACATCAGGGTTCTTCTAATCCAAACGAGGCTACAGAGGGCATAGAGATCCAAATTACGGAGTGTCTCTGGCCAGCACTCTACAGTGAGGGAGAGAGCCTGAGTCACTTTTCCAAACAATAAGGGCAAACAAACAAAAGCAGAGGCTAATGCCTTTAAAGAATTAGCATCATTGAAGAGCTGCATTTTTATGGCTTCTCTGGGGTTATTATTTAGTCGTTTAAAACTGATTTTTACTTGATGTTATCTCATTTTTTAAGTAGTTTCCCACTGACATAATTGTTAGCAGTTATATTATTACATACTGCCTGTAGTGTAGTCAGAATTAGCAGCACTTTAATTAGAGGCATGGGTTAATGTTATCAGCTGTTGAGGGGTCACTTAATGGAAGGCTGAAGCCCAAACTGCCAGGACATAGGAGAAGAACATCTAGGGCTTCTTCAGAGACATCAGAATGTGGACACTGTGATAGTATTAACAGTTGCCTTGACAAAACCTAGCATCACCTGGGAGATGGGCTTTGAGCGTGCAGGGGTAGGAGAGCATCTTGTCTGTTAACGGAGGTGGGAAGACCTGCCCACTGTGGGTGGCACCATTCCCTGGCTGGAAACCTAGGCTGCATAAATGGAGAAAGGAAGTGAACAGCAGCATGTGCTAGCGTCTCTGTTCATAACTATGATGGTTGTAGTCGGTGTTTAATTACTGTGAAGGGACACCATGACCATAACGACTCTTATAAAAGATAGCACTTAATGGGGGCTGCCTTAAAGGTTCAGAGGTTCAGTCCATTATCGTCATGGCAGGAAGCATGGCAGCATGCAGGAGGACATGATGCTGGAGAAGTAGCTGAGAGTTCTACATCTGGATCCATAAGCAGCAGGAAGAGAGAGATACTGGGCCTGCTTGGGCTTTGGAAACCTCAAAACCCACCCACAGTGGCACACTTCCTCCAACAAGGCCACACCCCTGATCCTTCTCAAGCAATGCCACTCTCTGAAAACTAAGCATTCGACTCTATGAGCCTATGAGGACCATTCTTCTTCACCCCACCACAGATGGGATGCTTCAAGATCCTGCTGATTTAATTCTCAACGCTGAGCTGTGACCAAAATGAAACCTTCGGGATTGCTTTTCGTGGGGTGTTTTATCCCAGCGACAAGAAAGGCAGCTAAGGCAGAAACACCCTAGGTTCAGCGCCAGCTCCACCATGGGGGATCTTGATGAATCTATTTACTTCTCCATTGGGCACAGCAGATCTTTTTTTTTTAATTAGATATTTTCTTTATTTACATTTCAAACGCTATCCTGAAAGTTTCCTATACCCTCCCCCCGCCCAGCTCCCCTACCCACCCACTCCCACTTCTTGGCCCTGGCGTTCCACTCTTCTGAGGCATATAAAGTTTGCAACACCAAGGGGCCTCTCTTCCCAATGATGGCCGAATAGGCCATCTTCTGCTACATATGCAGCTAGAGACACAAGCTCCGGGGATACTGGTTAGTTCATATTGTTGTTCCACCTATAGGGTTGCAGATCCCTTTAGCTCCTTGAGTACTTTCTCTAGCTCCTCCATTAGGGGCCCTGTGATCTGTCCAATAGATGATTGTGAGCATCCACTTCTGTATTTGCCAGGCACTGGCATAGCCTCACATGAGACAGCTATATCAGGGACCTTTCAGCAAAATCTTGCTGGCATATGCAATAGTGTCTGGGTTTGGTGGCTGATTATGGGATGGATCCCCAGGTGGGGCAGTCTCTGGATGATCCATCCTTTCAATTTGAGCTCCAAACTTTGTCTCTGTAACTCCTTCCATGGGTATTTTGTTCCCTATTCTAAGGAGGAATTTAGTATCCACAAGTTGGTCTTCCTTCTTCTTGATTTTCTTGTGTTTTGCAAATTGTATCTTGGGTATTTTATGTTTCTGGGCTAATATCCACTTATCAGTGAGTGCATATCAAGTGACTTCTTTTGTGATTGGGTTGCCTCACTAAGGATGATATATCCTCCAGATACATCCATTGGGCACATCAGATCTCAAAGCAGAATCTATCCCATAAGATTGCATAGTGTGTGCAATGTTCTTTGAACACTGCTTGACTTGTTTAAATAATTTCAAGTCTCCAGATCCAGATGGAATAATATTTATGGGACATGAGCAATTTACAAAAAATTTTGTCAAATAAAGATTGATTTATTTTAATTTTATGTGTATAAGCACTTACTTGTGTGCATGTGCACGTGTGTGCACGCGCGCACACACACACACACACACACACACACACACACACACACACACACACACACAGTGTGCCTAGTGTTCATGGAGGCCAGAAAGGCATCTGCTGCAGGATTTTCTCTGTCCAATCACATTAGGGCACTGGGAGGCTTGTTTTTGGCCAATAGAAGGGAGGCAGAGCAAGGAGTTGGCAGAGAGAGAGGTCTCAGGAGGTGAGAGAGAACAAGAATGGAAGCCAATGTGATGTTATCAAAAGGTTAGAATAATTGGGTTAAAGCTTTATCATTATTATCATTTGGCTCTGAAATTATTGTATTGGCATCTTATAAATTGGGTTATTATTGATACATTAATCTGATTGGCTAATTAAGCATTAAGAGTCTTGATTCTACCGAGTAATTAGGTGTTGTGATGGCTAACCAGGGGTCTGTGGGGTGTTGTGTGAAAGTGAGAGGAACTCGGAGAATAGGGGGCATCCAAGAGATGGCCCGGTGGGAGCCAGGTGGCCTCACAGAGTCAGCGAGTTGGTGGGCTGAGAGACTGAGCAAGTGAGATAACCTGGTGCAGGGGCTAGCTCTAGAGAGTTGTTGGCAGTGGCAGGATTGAGTGTGTGGCCTGGCCCTGATGAGAGTTGGCAGGTTCATATTTTTTAATATTTCCTGCAACAGGCATCAGACTTGCAGAAGGGCTCTGGACTTACACACTACTGTGAACCAGCATGCAGGTGCTGGGAATCAAACTCATGCCCTCCGTGGAGCACCGGGTGTGCTTAACTGCCAAGCCATCTCTCCTAGAGGAATGGGTTTTAGGTTTAGATGCTTTTAAGAAGAAAGCCATTGGCACTGAATAGAAGACATGAGTGGAGATCAGCAGAGCTCTGAGAAGGGAGCAGAGGAGCAAGAGATCTCTGTGAGGGAAGGGGTCCTGAGGAATGGACACTCATGGCCACCAGGACAAAACTGCTTTTAGATACCTTAGAAAATGCATTTTGTTACACAGGCAATTGCCTGGCCCACCTAAGTAAGTGCAGTTTCGCTGGTGACCATGCCTCATAAATTGCTACCATCCCATCATCTGCCACTGCTGAGCAATTCTGTCTGAATAACCGAGGAATGTCCCGTCAACATGGCTGCAGGATGACATCTTCCTGACTGGGAAAGTTTTTATTGTTCGCCTCCCCTTGACGATCAGCTGCCAGATTCCTAGACCGACTTCCCACAGATGAGTTCTAGAAGCGAGTGCGAGAGGCACGGTGCCTTTTCATGGAAATCAATGGGGCCTTGACTTTAGGCCAAAATGGACTGGCAGGAGACTAACCACCTTTACTCCCTACAGGACAAAGGTCAAACGCTGTGTGACAAACAGCAAAAGGCTGTGGTCCCCAAGAGAAAGGAGGGACACAAATGAAGAGCCCAGAGAAATGTGCCGTGAAGGTTCCCCAGGTCCTGAGGAGCGGAGCGTGATGGGGCAGCACAGCCTGGGATCTTCACCATGGGGAGTCTGGCAGGGCCAGAGCTCAAGGTGATGAAGGCTTCTGGAGCAGAACTGAGAGGGTGGAGACAGCAGACGGGGAGACAGAAAGAGATCTGCACTTGGCTTTGTCTTTCTATTCTGTTAGTCACGCATCTGAAGAAACTAGCTATAGAGAACAAAGAGGCTCCAGAAATAAACTCCAGACTTATCCCCAAGGACCTGAGCACATTGTCTTTCCCTGGCGCCAATTCATTCTTGGGCTGCAGCACACTCTTGCTCGGAGCTGGAATCCCAGTTCACTTGTGGCCTCCCCAGGCCTAATGCTTTGACTGGACTCTGAATACCACTGCGATGTGCAGTTGCAGTGTATTAAAGTTTTTGTGCATGTGTGTCCCACCTCAGTAAGCGCGCTTCTCCTGAAGGCAGAGGCCATGCTGACTCTTTCCCAAGTGCGGCTATATAGCTCAGAACAAAAACAGTCCTTACTCGGGACTCTGCTTCTGCAACTTTGCCAACACCTCAAGTTATCATATTTAACTCTTCTCACAACACTTGAAAGAGGAACTGTAACGAGCCACTTATCGGTGAGGAAATATAAACAACAGAAGTTGCTGTTACTTAAAAGTTGCTGTTATGTGGCTTAGCTAAGTTATTTTGAGCTCAGGTATATCTACTCATGCAGTTTATGCTATTGGTTAGCATTTGTGAACTGGTTAAACATGCAGCGTTACGGTGTACGCAAACATACAAGTCTTCCTTATTGCCGGTGGCTCCTAGGATCTAGGATTCATTTTGGAAATCACGTACATTTACAACAGAAGCATTTGCCTAGACATTTCCCTCTAATTTGTGAAAGAAATCTTGAAATAGTCAGGTGAACATCCAAAGGCACCTGTACTTTGCCACGTGGCCCATTCAGAACCGAGGCGGGAGAAGTCACGCGGGGCCACGTGGCATCTTGACATTCCCACCCGTCCTGTTTGAGGTGCCATTGAAGTATCTCCTCCTCGGCTTACTTCACTTGCCTCACTCGAGACCCGCCTGACAGAGGAACGGCTTGCTTCACTCCAATAGCATCCGAGGGTCGAAATGAATGTAAAAACATCAGATTTCCCATGAGGCACTAGGTCTCGGTGTACAAGCAGGGGCCCCGGGCAAGCACTTAGGTAAGTGGTCTCAGTGGTCTGGCTTGTCCCTTGTGTGAGAGCTCTCAGGGTAGCAGGAGTGTGCGGGGTTAGAACGGATTTGTCTCAGTCTTAAATTCCTTAGCCAGAGAAGCACACCAGCATCCTTGGGCCTTACAAAATAAAATATAATACCAAACAAACAGAAAACCAAAATTCAAACACTCGAGGACATTCATCTGACCTTGCTCTTTCTGCAAACCACAGTGAGAAAAAGCAGGAAAATCACTTCCAAAATCTCTAGCTGTCCCCTCCTCCCCCAATCTCCAGGAGGTGGCAGTGAGCAGAATGTTCAGTGAATAAGGAAAATAAATAAATAAATAAATAAATAAACATTATTTTTCAAAATATATTTTTATAACACTAAGAGGCCATATTTTTAATTTCATGGGTTTTTTTTTTTTTTGCTACAAAACATTGAGATATTCAGCAAATGATCATTGTAATCAACATTCAGGAATAATTAAGGCAACTGTGGTACTCTAGCTGTTTCTTTTAAATCCAATCCTGTGATCAGAAGGTACTGGCAGTGATTAGGTCTTAACCAGGACAGTATGTCTGTCCAGGGCTGAGCTATGAAGTGTGAGAGGCTCAGCGGTGCTCTGTCTGTCTGTGTTTCCATCTGAGGCTTCACCTTGGGCTTTAGTGATTACTCTGCCAGACTTCTGGCTGTGCTGAGATTAAAAAGAAAAAGGAAAGAAAACCAACATATTCTTCTAGGCTGTGTGTCACACACACACACAAAAATTGCACCAATTATCATGTTTGTGTTTTGTTGAATGGTTCTATTTAAATAGATTATATGCTAAGCAAGAGTATTTGTGAAATTCACAGCTCGGCGTTAACCTGGCTGTTCCCCAGAGCGCCCATCTGAGAAATAAGTAATTTCAACAGCATTCGCTCCCCAGAAAGGAGCCAGGGACTTGTATAAGGGAAACACTGAACAGTCTCACTCAGCCATTTTGAAGTGAGGAGGCATCTCCTTCCAGGCTCTTCCATCTGTCATGTTCCTCTCGCCCCAACATTTAGTTAGCACTTCCCGAACGCCATCTTCCCAGTGGTGAGGATACACAGGGAAGACGCTGGCTCCCTGTCAGTGATTACCTAGCTGTGGAAAGCCCCGAGAGACTACCCAGCTCCCCTGACCCCTCAGCTCCTGGCACTGTCCAGGAGCCACTAACACTCTCTTCTGTCGCTGCAGGTTTGTTTTGTTTTGTGAGTCAGGGTCTCATGTGGCCTGGGTGATTTCACATGTACTACAGAGCTGAGGCTGGCCTTGAGTCCTGACCTCCAGCCCTTGTGGGAAGCCACATGTGCCGTTGCAGAGTGACACTGACTACTGCTGGCCACCATGCATAAGTTTGGACAAACAACCAATGTGTACATATGCAGTAAAGACTTTTGCAAAGACACTGCCTGGCCCGGGCATGATAATGAGGCTTTGAGAGTATAACCAATCAGATGTGAGACATGCAAATGAGGTATGATAATGAGGCTCTGTGAGGTACAGAGAGAGAGAGTAGCCAATCAGATGAGGAACATGCAAATGAGGTGTAGTGCATAACCAATCCGGGTTTGAGACACGCCTCTCCTAGGCCTATATAAGCAGCACCAGTTCTGGGCTCGGGGTCTTTTCGCCTCTGCAATCAAGCTCTCCCAATAAACGTGTGCAGAAGGATCCTATTGCAGCGTTGTTATTGCTGGTCGAGTCCAGCGTGCGCAAGAAGCCCTCACTGCCTGAGTTTTGGGATTACAGGCATGTACCAGCATGCCCGGGTATAAATAGCCCTTTCCCCTGTGCATGCATGTGTATCTGAGGGGCACCTGTGTACACCCATGTACGTGTGTTTTGGAGACAAGAAGTCTACATCAGTGTCTTCCCCAATCACTCTCCCTCATCTTTTTGAGACAGGGTTTCACACTGTGACTAGAGCTCACTAAATCTGGCTATCCTCGCTGGCTAGCAGTCTTCAGTGATCTGTCCATCTCTGCCTCCCCAGTTCTGAGGTTAAAAGCATGTGGAGCCACTGTGCTCGCTAAGGCACTGCAGATGAAAACCAGCACCTTGTGTGCACTCCAAACACTAGACTGGAGTGTGCACTACACTATACTGAACTGCTCTGTGCCTACAGAAAACATCTTCAGTGGAAATGAGGATGGCTTTGGAGCCCCAACAGGCGAGGCAGCTTACTACATTTAATATGGAAGGGATTACCACTTTATTGTCTTTGTCTATATAGCTCCTGATTCTTTGGGACCTATGAATCTCTGCTCTTGACAGGGTCTCACTTCACAGCTTAGTTTGGCCTCAGCTCTCTATCTTCCTCCCCCAGCCTCCTCAGTGGCAGGGTGACAGGTGTGTAACACCACCTCTGGCTTCTCACACTGACAGAATTCCAGCAGCTACCTAAAATATTTAATATAATATTCTTTTCTTTTGAGGTAAGGTTTCATGTTGGCCTCAAATCTACCATGCATCTGACCTTGGGTTTCTGATCTTCCTGCCTCTGTCTCCCAAGTACTAGAAAACAGGGATTTGCCTTCATGCCCGTTTAAGTGATGCTGGGGATTGAACCCTGGGGACTGACTGTGCTAGGCAAGCATTCTTCCAGCTAAGCCACATCCCTATGCACAATCCTTCAGCATTCTGTGTGGCTATTGAGATCATAACATGACACACCGCGGTGCCACTGCATCTCGCCAGTCACTAGATGATGCAGCTTCTCCTGCAGATAATGGGGAGAGGTGCTCTGCAGAAAAGGGTGGCTATGTGCCACAGGAACAGGCAGGATTCTCAGTGGCTCTCCTCTGTCTGCATCTAATTCAACAAAAACACAAGTAATGTTTCCACGGTGTCCAGCACTTGACAGAAAATCACTTAAATCCTCCTGTCAGTGCAGAGAAATAGACACTGTTTTCAACTCCTACAGCAGTGAAGTCAAGATTCAGAATCCACGGAGCCTGGCTCACATTTCTAGAAGACTCTCCTAACTTAAAGTGTCACAGGGAGACTATAGACAATACTGTTGGATGGCATAAGCTTTGAGACAAAGGGGCAAAATAGTCTTGGAGTAAGCTGGATAGATCTTATAGCTTTAAAATGTCCTTTCATGCATCTTATATGAAAATGCCTGTGTGTGGCGAAAGAACGGAAGTGTCTGTCTGTCTGTCTGTCTGTCAAATGGTCTGTCTTGCCTTTCTCACTGGCATGTGGTAACGTGGCTGGAGCTTGTGAATGGTGTTAAGATAAAAAAAAACAGGAAAACATCTAAACACCCCACTACTGTGTGTGGAGATGATACAGATACTGCAGAGAGCAAAGCTCATGTCTCGTAAGGACACATCTGAGAGGAGAAAATACAGACACAGAAAACACAAGATGGGAGTTGCTACAGGGAGAGCGAGAAAGAACAGGCCACAGGGAAGAAATACAACAGAAACAGACTTCACAGCATTCTTTGATCACGGAATGGGGCTTGTGGCTCACTTATGCTCTGACTTTTACATTGGAAAAGCGTCTGTCTATGGGTGTACATAGATTCCTATTGTCTAGGATTGTACATAGATTCCTATTGTCTATTGTCAATCACATGACCAGGTAAAGCAAAAGTTTTTTTTTTTTTTTTCTGATTCCTGTATTTATTCCTGTGATTAATTTTATCTGGGGAACCAGAAACGTAACCAGTCTGTGTTCCTCTAGGTCTGTCTTAGCGGCATTCGTGAAAGGGATCAACAGCGGAATCAGGAGACTGTGGGAATCCCATTGCTCCCTGCATTGCCCACAGCCTCACACAGTCTGCTGAAGGCCTGAAGAGCACCAGGGACTAAGAAAGGGGGCCCCTCTCTGACTGTGTCCTTGCTGGAGCATCCCTCTCCCATCTTCAGCCTTGGATTGAAACTGAAATTTGCTCTCATGGTTCCTGGGTCTCTGAGACTCACACTAGAGCTATCCTGGTAACCCGCTGTCCTGGACTGCCATCATGCTGACTGCAGACTGTGGGACTTTCAGACTCCGTGTCACCCGTGTCACCCTGAGGATCTCAGAGTCTACTTTATACTCTAAGTAGATAATTTATGTCACCTTATCTCTTCTGATGTTGACCAAATTAAAAAAATGGGAATCAGAGTATGTCTTAGTTAGGGTTTTACTGATATGAACAGACACCATGACTAAGGCAACTCTTATAAGGACAACATGTAAATGGGACTGGGTTATAGGTTCAGAGGTTCAGTCCATTATCATCAGGGCAGGAACATGGCAGCATCCAGGCAGGCATGGTGCAGGAGGAGCTGAGAGTTCTACATCTTCATCTGAAGGCTACTACTGGAAGATTGACTTCCAGGCAGCTAGGATGAGGGTCTTAAAGCCATAGTCACACACCTACTCCAACAAGGCCACACCTACTCCAACAAGGCCACACCTACTCCAACAAGGCCACACCTCCAAATAGTGCTACTCCCTGAGCTGAGCATATACAAACTATCATATTGTATTCAAATATTTATTTAAAATTAATAGTGAGAAATTAATTGCATATTGATACAAACAACTTGCTTTTAGACTTATTTACTTATGTGTGTGAATCTTTTGTCTGCATGCACATAAATGCTCCACATACGTACACGGTGGATCCCCTGCAACTAGACTTGTACCACGGGAGTCCTGAGAACTGAACTCAGGTCCTCTGAGATGTGACCAGCCCCTAAGCCATTTATTCTTCATGGGATAGATACTCGTACTTTATAAAACAACTACAATCTTTGTGATGCAGATTCCTTATGTTTGGGTTAAAACAGTGAGGTTTCACCTTCTCTGTCCAAGTTAGGGCAGGCTGCTTTTTCTCCCTCACTGACAGTCTGGCCTCGTGAACACACAATCAGAAAATGAAAGAGAGTTATTTCCCGGCCTTTTAGATGGCTGTGTAGGTATTCTCCTCTGAGACTACGTCAGAACGTGGCAAGTGACAAGTGAAAGCATGCCACCAAGCTCTTCGTACTGCGTGACGTGAAGCCTGCCGGCCTGCACTAGACCTTCAGGTACACTTGTATCCACTCATGGTTGGCCACTTGATGTGCTGCTCATCGACTTAGTGGCTCTTCCCAGGACGGACGCACCTCATTACGTCAGTATCACGTTTGTGAACGTCCATCTAACGAGCAGAGCTCTCATAAAGAACGTCCTCCAGAGTTTCAGGAAGTCTTTGGTTCACAATTAAGACGCAGATTTTCCAAAGTTCAGTGTCATTTGAAAGCTTAAGTTTATTGCTGGCTAGAAGTGAACTCCTTTCCTGCCTGTAACAGGCTTACCTAATTTGTTCCCTAATAGAAGGATAATTTGTAGCTGTTTCTTTTAGATAAAATGTTTGTATTTCAATTCCATGACTTTTTCTACAGAAAACTATTATACTTTAGTATGTGGAAGTGTTTAGTGCATAAGATACTTATATATATATATATATATATATATATATATATACACACACATATATATATACACACACACGCTTATATATACACACACATATATACATACACACACACATATATATGTGTGTATATATATATATATATATATATATATATATATATATATATATATACACATATATGCTCAGGGTTGAGTGTCAATGAATTCTCACTGTTTCATCGACAGTATTACTACTTAGACCACTGTTAACAGGAAGTCCACACCAGCGAGCCATACCCCCAGCATGCTTACTCACCATGCTTTGCACCATCAGTAGAGGTCAATGGAACAAGCAGAATAACATGGTAGCATTGTCTGAGGGCTCAGGATGCCCAGTGACCCCAGATGCTGCCTCTTTCTATACAGGATCTAACAGGATACTAACTTGTTATCTGGAACCTTTAAATACTAAACTCATCCTTAAAAAGTGCAAAGCCACATGGAAATCTACTATAGAAGTTTCCTAAAATATATACTACATAAAATGAATTTAAATGGAGTTACCATATAATGGGGAGACGATACCCCAATTAGACATCATATGCAAATGAGTAAAACCATTAACACCAGGAATGAGTTAGCATCATTTTTGATTAACTGGTCAAAGGGGTCCCATGGACTCCTTAAACATTTCAGATTGGGTCATAGGCCCAGGAGAAAGCCTGCTACTTGACACGCGGCTCTGCCATTGGTGAGCACACAGCTCAGCCCTCACCCAACAAGCTTCTTGCAATAGAGCATAATCAATACAGAGATTCCCCACTGACAACAAGCAGACAGTGAGAGACCCTGGCCATAAATGAGATGCCTTTATCACATGCCTCCCCTCCAGCCTGGGGATCTGTATGAGGGAGGAGGAGGAAAGCCCGTAAGAGTCAGATGTGGTGAGGGACCCAGAACACAGGATTTTCCAGACAGGACAGGGCTGAGGCACATTTGAACTCACAGAGACTGCCAACAAGCACAGTAAGACCTGAATGGGTTCAAACCAGGCAAGATCCGAGCACTGAGAAGGGGAAGTGAGAATAAACCCCACCCCCCAAGTACAAGGCCATGAGCAACTGATACGTGCTGAAGATGTAAAAATCCATTTTCTCCAATGGAGTAACCCTGGGTATAGCTACCAGAACCCAGGGCAAGCCTGACACAAAACCACATAGCAGACTCCATGGTTTTTGTATGCTTTTTGTTGTTTAAGTTTGGTGGAGAGAAAGGGAGGGGAGGAGGGAGTGAGGGAGAGAGGGGGAGAGGGGGAGGGGAAGGGGGAGAAGGAGGGGAGTAGGGGAGGGGGGAGGGAGAACGGGGAGGAGGAGGGAGAAGGGGAGGGGGAAGAGGGAGGGGGAGGGAGAGAGACAGATAGACAGACAAGACAGACAGACAGAAAGAATGAAGTTGGGCAGGTGGAACAATAGGGGAGAAACTGAGGGAAGGTTAAGAATATGATGAAAATACATTGTATAGAAAACTTAAGTTCTAGTGATACCTGATTTGGGCACTTTCTTTCTTTTTTTTTTTTTAAATTGAATGTTTTCTTTATTTACATTTCAAATGTTATCTCTTTTTCCATTTTCCCCTCCGCAAACCCTCATCCCTTCCCCCTCCCCCTGCATCTATGAGGATGTCCCCCAACTCACTCCCACCTCACAACCCTGACATCCCCCTACACTGGGGCATCAAGCTTACACAGGACCAAGGGGCTTCCCTCCCATCGATGCTAGACAAGGCATCCTCTGCTACATATGCGGCTGGAGCCCCCACAGTCCCCTCTATGTACTCTTTGGTTGGTGGTTTAGTCCCTGGGAGTTCTGGTTGGTTGATATCGTTCTTCTTCCTATGGGGTTGCAAACCCCTTCAGCTCCTTCAGACCTTGCCCTAACTCCTCCTTTGGGGTCCCCGTGCTCAGTCCAGTGGTTGGCTGTGTGCATCCACATCTGTATTGGTCAGGCTCTGGCAGAGCCTTGGGCACTTTCTTGAGTCTCAAATAAAAGTGACACTTGCCCGTCAGGTGTGGTGGCATACACCTGTGATCTCAGCACTATCCTTCCCCTGAAATTACCCTTTCATATTCAGCAAAGTGTCTAAGCGCTCGAGTGTGCCCTTCCGCACAGACAATCAAGGGGTGCCACTTCTTAAATAGGTAATAATTCTGGTACTTGAAAACTTACTTTTTTTTTTTTTTCGAGACAGGGTTTCTCCATGTAGCCCTGGCTGTCCTGGAACTCACTCTGTAGACCAGACTGGCCTCGAACTCAGAAATCCACCTGCCTCTGCCTCCCAAGTGCTGGGATTAAAGGCGTGTGCCACCACCACCTGGCGAAAACTTACTTTTATTTATTTATTATTACTACTTATTTTTATTTTCTGGGTATGAGGGTTTTGCCTGTATGTATGTATATATGCTTGTTCAAACGTCTCTTTGTGAGACTTAACCAGAGAACAAAGTCTCTGCTGGGCTTTTTTGAAACTTCCTTTGTCAATGCAATAAATGCAATTAATCCAAGTCTCTTCACCTTGGCCTCAGGCAGACTTTTCAGACAAGGGCAAAAAGTAGCCACATTCTTCACCAAAATACCACAAAACCAGTCTTTATACCACATTCTGAAGTTCTTCTCCTTTGAAATCTCTTGGGCCAGGTCAACACAGTTCAAATCACTCCCAGCAACAAAGTCTTCCATATTCCTACTAGGATGACCCATTAAGTTCCATTTAAAGCATTCCACTGCTGTCCAAATCCAATGGGTGCTCTAGAAGGCCAGAAGAGTGTTGTGTCCCATGGAACTGGAGTTATATATGGAAATAAGCCACCATGTGGTACTGGGAATTAAACGCAGGTCCAGTGCAAGAGCAATTCGTGCTGTTGATTTCTGAGCTGTCTCTCCAGCCTCAGGAGTGAAAGCAGGAGTCTCGAGAGTTTTGGGCCAGCCTTGGCTACATACTGAGTTCAAGACCAGCTCGGAAGACTGGAAACTCTGTCTAAAAGTAAATGAGCCAACAAAAACAAGGCAGGATACCTTCAAAGTACCTGTTCATTGATTAATACTGAACTTGTCTTAAAGCTATTTGGAGTGATGATCTTTCAAAAGCTGAACATCTAAGTGTACACTCATACTTTCTCAACTTGCTGTTTCCCAGAGTCTCAGCTTCCCCTGTGAGACTGCCAGCTGAATCTACGAGCGGCTCTTCTGCTAGATGACGTGCTTGCCAGCAGCTATGAGAGGGCTTCGGACGCAGATTAGACCACTGATCAACTCACAGATGGCAACTCCCTAAAACACTTTTTCAGGGAGTCATGCACCCAATCTTATCCAGGGCACCCTTACAGCACGACAAACTGCAGAAACAGACAGCCACACTCCTGTTGTTACCATGGAGACACGCTCCTCTGGATCTCCTGAATCCACACTCTAAGGTGGCTGTCGGTTATGGCAATGTCCCTCGCAGTCACGCACCCTTTGATATTGGTGGCTATGGAGAATTCTCTTTTCATATTAGATGGGGAAAGGTGTACACGTGTCTTACAGCACCTGCAGTCCACCCTGAGCTTGCACACACCCTCTTCACAGTCAGTCAAGGGGTGCCACGTGGTAATCTCGTAAACAAACTGGGCCCCACTCCAGGGAACTCGGGAGCAAGGCTCCCAGCAGGTGATATCCCAGAGAGCACAGGCAGAGTTCTTTGCCTTCCCCAAACGATGGGGAGAACATGGCCTTTCGGACCACGTGAAAGGTGAATGAAGGAGACACTCTGTAAGACATCTTAGTCGCTGTAACAAACACCTGACAAGGAACACACTAACAGATGAAGGACTGGTTTTGGCTCACAGTTTGAGGGTGAAGTCAGTCACAGTGGGGAAGCTATGGCAGCAGAACTTGAAGTGGTCTGTCATAGCATTCACAGACAGCAAGCAGTAAGATAAATGTTGAGGCTGAGCCAGCTCTTTCTCCTTTTGATTCAGCCCAGGACCCAGCCCATAGGATGATTCCATCTTCATGTGGGTCTTCTGTCCTCAATGAAACCTCTCTGGAAGCTCCCTCACAGACCAGTGTGAGGTTCGCATCCTAGGAGTGGCTAAGCTCTGACAGGATGAAATGAAGTTCCAACTTCACAAGGACCCGGCACTAAAGCTAACTGCAAACAGACTCCTGCTTCTGTGACCTTTACAGTCCAAGCCTTGGCCTTCTGTATTGCAAGTGCCCACATATATGTTGTTACCTTACCACAGGAGCCTTCTCTCTACCCAGAATCACACCTACTCTCTGTTGTGCATGACGCCGTGGTTTCTATGCCACATCAGGCTCGCCACCTTCTAGCATGTCATATGCACGTTCTTGCTTGCTTTATATTGTCCGCCTCTTTCCATTTGAACATAGACTCTGGACAGCAAGGAACTGGCTATTCCCTGCTGTGCCTCAGAGCCTGGAAAGTTCCTGGTTCATATGATGGGGAAGCCAAATTTGTTAAATGAATTTTCAATGGATGGCAGAGCAGCTCAGAAGCTGAAAGGGATGGACGGAGAGGAAGCGTTCCATCTAGATGTGGGAGCCCTTCTACACACCAGCCAATAACCCCAATTATGGTCTACTTGCTTTCTAGGGCTCAAGTAAGATGCCATCTCTCAAGGAAGCCTTGTGAAGAGCTCCAGGATTAGGTGAGTTGCCGCTTCTTTGGGTCCCTGTGGCCATGCTCACCACTAAGGTGTGCTCTCCACACTGTGCCTTCTGTTAAAGCCTGGCCATCACAGCTGAGTGTCAGCTCTGGTGCACACCAGTGCCAACACCTGAGCTATATAATGCATCGTACTTCAGGTAACACCACAAGCTCTTGCCAAAGCGTGACTGAATAAATGAAGCTCTCATACAGGGGTGGAGACTGGGGACTGAGACTTGGGGGGTAGGAGCGTGTGTTTTGACCAGGGCGGTGCTGCAGCAGCCCGTGGTCCTTACAAAGCCAGGACGAGTGTGGGAACATGATGAAGCAAGTGATACAAATTAGTCAGAGATAATCTAGGCAAAATGGTAAGGGCCTAGACCAGCCTGTGGTAGTGGGATAGTGAGGAGGGGGCAGATGCGGCTGAAGGCCTGAGTGGCTGACTGACATTAGAAACGGTCATGAGTGTTGCATGACGCAAGCCTGAGAAAATAGAGGAGAGTGGGCTTCTCTCTCTGGTCCTCAACTGAGATCTGAAACTCTCAAGAAAATAACATCTGGCAAATGATCCTAACCAATGAGAGCAGAAGGAATTATAGAAACAGAAGTATCTCCGTTTTGCAAAACTGAAGGAGCTCCATGTGTTGCTTCATTTGTGGCTCAAACAGGTGACTTAGGTGATGATTATAAGCGGCTGAGTGTGTTAGTGACAGGCTGATAAGGAAATGTTTAAGGGAGGGATGTGGGTGACATTAACAGACAACATCAACTTCACGGAAAGAGTCAGCTTAGCATCTCTTCCTCTTGATGTGACACAGCAGGATGCACATAGCATTATGTGTTCTCTTGTAAAACAAACAAACAAACAAACAAACACCCTCAGGGCCAGAGAGGCACACAGTAGGTAAAAGTGATTTCAGTACATCCCCAAGGACGGAGGATGGGAGTTTGATCTCTGGATCCCATGGTGGAAAGAGAACTGAGTCCCAAAAGTTCCCTCCATAAGCCATGTGTCAAGTGCTAGCCTGCATGCAAAGGTGCACACGCAGGTGCAGGTGCAGGCGTGGGTGCAGGCCCACACCACACCTTACATAGACACAAACTTGCCCTCTAGTTATGAATAAGATCAAATAAAGCACAGGGGAAAGTTCAGACCTGAATCTGTCTGATTCCAACAGAGACCAGGGGGCTGAGAAGCGTAATAAACGCTCTCTCAGAAATGGGAGGCATGTAGGCTCATGATGTGAACCCCGCATGAGTATTTCATTCAAGTTTCAAAACAAACCACAGAGACGAACCTGTGTATTTAGACAGACACTGGAGCACTACAAGAGGGAGCGGGCCAAGCCTGCTGGGATCCCGACTGAAGAAAAGGATCGCGGTGGCCGCATCACGTGACACTGCTCTTCCTGGCTCTGTACTCACTATATTCTTGGGAATACAACCTCTAAAACAAGAAACACATCTGTGGCTTGTGAGTCGCATGGCTTACATATCTGTGGACTGAGCAACTACAGAGTGGAAGCATTCGTGAAAGAGAGTGGAAGCATTCGTGAAAGCGCCCACGCTGGCCCTGCACTGATGCGTCTCTGGCCCCTCCCCGCAGACGGCACAATGCACCAAGCATGGTGGTTACATTGGTTTAGGATTATCAGAAAGAGGAATGAGAGGAGGCTTCGCAGGTCTTCTTTTCATTTAGTATAAATGACTTGAGCATCTTTGGAATATGGTGGCTGCAGAGGCCCAGGGCCTATTCTCATGGTTATTGTAGACCGCTGCCTGGACAGGTAAGTGAGATGGTTATAAGGAATCTTTCAAACAGTCCAGAGAAAAGAGGGAAGCTGCAGATGGAGCTGGAGATGAATCAAGATTGCCTATGTTGGGTACTGGCGAGGTGGGCTGTTGTTACCGTGAAGGTCATAATAGCTTTATGCCCACTGCTGAGCTGTACTTGGAAATTCCAACACTAAACCTTTTGAGGAAGCTATCGCTGTCTCGTTTATTTCATTTTCCTTGAGCTTTTTCCTGGAAAACTATAGCATGATTTATGTGGACAAAGAGCCATTAAAATCCCTCTTCGGAACAGGCCGAAATAATAATGAGATCCACAAACATTAAATCTTCTCTACCCTCATCAGTTATTTTAAAAGCAGACCATTTCTCACACCGGCTGATGTGGAATATTTATATGGCATACCCTTGGTTAGAAAGCTAGGTCTATGTCAAGAAGTATAACACTCACCTTCGAAGACAAAGCACAGATGGTTTTGAAATCAAGGAAACGTTCCAGTAATTTGACATTTAGTAGGACTGAAATATATATTCCAATCTGCTAAACATTTGTCACTATATAAGCAACAATAACAGCAACAACAAAAAACCCTGATTTTTTTTTCCCTTGTGCAATTAGACAAGACTGGACCTTTCTGTAGACTGGGATTAATACCTCTCTCCCTATAACCTTACCTGGTGAGGCTTCTCCATGGCACAGCCTCTCTCCTGACAAACACACTGACAGCATCATCCTGAGGTGGGAAATAAGTGATCATCTGCCTTGCCTCAGGGGCTGAGAGGTGGCTCAGAAGTTAAGAGCACTGACTGCTCTTGCAGAGAACCCATGTTTGCTTCTCAGCACCCATATGTCAGCTCATAACACTCTGTAATTCCAGTTCCAAGGGGGATCTTGTGCCCCTTTCTAGCCTCTGCAGACACCAGACATGCATGTGATACACATATATATATACAGAAAAAACACTCAAACACATAAAATGTACACTTGGAGGAGGAGAAAGAGGAGGAGGAGGAGGAGGAAGAGGAGGAGGAGAAGAAGAAGGAAAAGGAGGAGGAGGAGGAAGAGGAGAACAACAACAACAACTTCAATTGGGCATGATGATGTAAGCCTGGAGCCCCAGTTCTGTGGAAGCTGAAATAGGATACCTGGAGCTTGCTGGCCAGACAGTCTAGTCCCAACAGCAACTCTAGGTTCACTGAAAGACCCTATCTCAACAAAATAGGGTATAAGGGGTCAACGAGAGCACAGTTTTTAAAAGCACTGGCTGTACCACAGAGCACCCCCAGTTCAGTTCTCAGGACCCACACAGTGGCTCAAAACCATCTCTAACCCCAGATTTCAGGGATCTGATGTCCTCTTCTGACCTCAAAAAAAATCAAGTACCTATGTGGTACACACACACACACGCACACACACATACAAACACACGCACACAGACACACACACACAGACACACACACCCCAGAGGCAAAACAGTTAAACAAATAAAGTAAAAATAATTCTTTAAAAAAGTAAAACAATTTAAAAAGCCAAAGTAGTAAGTGAGTGAAGAAGCCTTGAGACATCAACCACTGTATGTTTCCACATGCACACACACACTCTCACATACAGGCACTCACATGCACACACTTAGACATTCACATACACTCACATATACACACTCACAGACACATATACATATACATTTACACACACACTCACATTCACATATACATACTCACAAACACACATTTAAACACATACTCACATGCACTCATACACACATCCTCACACACAAAGACACATTAGCACACACAGAAACACATCCTCCCCATGCACATAAAAGAATAAAATGCTGCAAAAGAATGAACACATCGCAACCACTGAACTTAAACTTCACACGATTTCTTATTTCTAGAGTCAGAAAAAGAGAGTCGGTATTTAAGGACGGATGCCGTAGCAGAGGTGGGATGCCACTGCCAGCTGATTCCTTTGAGAATGCTGACAAAACTGGCTACCATGTCAAAACGAAGAGAGAAACTCACTTGGTTTTCTTCACACCTAGGACCGTCATTGTCACAGAGCCCAAACTAGATTGCATTAAGAACTCTACTATGCTTTATGCTGAACAAGGCAGGGTCCGTAGCTACTCTGCACTGATACAGACGGGCACATCTTAGGGATCTGGCCCAGGGAGCAACGGCTTAGCTGTGGCAGACTAACTGAGTGGCTGGGGTGCACCACTTATCCTCTGTGTGTTTTAGGAACTATTTAGCCTTGAGAAAATGGGGCATCTTCTCCCCAATTCACAAGACAATATGATGGAGCACTCAGGAATGGCATCCGTACCATGCTGACAGCTCCTGCCTGTGGGTTAAAACTACTCGCCATAGAAGCTTGGGCTCTGTGAGACAGGCTGCTCACTGTTCAGGTCTCCACCTAGTGATCTTTTCCTCCAAGATCATGCAATTCTCACCGGGAAGAAGTACATTTCCCAGCATCCCTTGCTGCTGGGAATAGCCACTGACTGACATTCTAGCCAATGAGAATCAGCTAGAAATTGTGTGTGTGTGTGTGTGTGTGTGTGTGCGTCTGTAGAGGTTCTGGGACTTCCTCCATCTCCATCTCCACCTTGCTTTCTGGAATGTGGACAGATGGAACGTGTAAACTATAACACCCCACCAGCTCACAAGGCCCTGTGTGAAGCAGGACAGAAGGCAGAGTGAGTGTCCAACTCTGGAGATCGCTTCACACCCCAGAAATGTAAACTTTAAGTCCTTTTTCATTTTTTTGTTTGTATTTTGAGACTGTGTCTATCACTGGTCCAGGCCTTCCCAATTAGACTGGACTGCCTGGCCAGTGAGCCCCCCGGGGGTCCGCCTGTTTCTGTTTCCAGCAGTGCTGGGTGGTGAAGTGCACCCTCTCACACACTGATTTCTCGTTCTGGGGACTGAGGTCTTTGTGCATGAAGGATCTTTACTGGATGAGCCATCTCTGCAGCCCAAGCCTTGATTTATTTAATCGCCTGGCTTTTGCTTTGCTTTGTCTCACTGTTATGGTTATTAAGGCTTTTAAGCCCTTCACAGATCCCACAGAGACAAATACAGATGGGAAATAAATACTCAATTTACAAATATCTGTGTGTACAAGCTAAAAAATTACCGACACTAAACAAAGGACTGGTGGCTCACACTCCCAGAAGGGTCATAAGAACCAGGACGAGGCTGTGACCTTCACTAGTGACACTCGAGGACAAAGGTCACCGAGCAAGCGAGAAGAGAAGCCTGGCGCTCTGGCTCATGGCTTTGCAACAAGAAGAGACAAAAGTGTGCACGTGTGCTGAGCCTTGAGAAAGAGCCAATGAATCCTGCAGCCAACCCATAACAGGTCAGAGCCAGGACACCAACAGACCCACCCTGAATCAATCAGGGAAACATCCCTTCTACACTGAGAATTGTTAATTTAATGTCAACTGGTTTGGGATATATGTGTTTAGTTGTCACGAGTCAAGGTGGTCACGGTGATTTATGCTGGAAGAAGTCATTAGCTGCCTTCTTTCACGTCAGCCGTGCAGATCCAGTGTAATTGCTGCTAGAATCCCTTCAGTCAGGCTGGCCTGGGGCTGTGGGCTGGAAGCTGACTGACAAGCTTCCTGCTGCTCTCTGTATCAGCCAGGACACCTCAAGATTCTCATCTCTGCATTGTGACCGGCCCAGCTCACTCCTCAGTGACTTTTAAGCCCAGCTTGCTCCTCAGTGACTTTTAAGCAGCTCTCAGACCATGCAACACTTTTTCCATACATAGTTGCTTTCTAGCTATATTTTGAAGCTAAAAGGAACTGTTGACATTCTTTCAACATTCCCTGGGTCAGGAAGATGCCAAGTTGAAAGTGGCCAAGACTGATTGTTACTTACAAAATTTTAAAGCAAGAGTCTTTGATTGCAGAAATATAACTTAATGGCACCAAGTTGCCAGAAGTTCTTCATGAAAAATAAAATCTCTTACTTTTAATGTATTTGTTTCTTATTCTGTTTTTCTCCTGCAAAGCCCAGGCTGGCCTTGAAGTGCTTGCTCTGCTTGCTTGAGTGCTGGAGCTATGTGTATGTGCTGCCCTTTAAGGCCCTGCTTCTTCTTCCTGTCTCCTCTGTTTCTCCCTCCCTTTCTTCCCACCAATCCCTCTTCTCCTCCTCCCCTTCTCTTCCTTACTTCCCTTTTCATCTTTCTCTTCTTTCCCCTCCCTCTTCTGATTCTTTCTTCACTTTTGTAGTGAGAAGGGTTATCTCATGCTAGGCAAGAACTCTACTGCCCACGGACTCATCATAGTCCCAGCCATCCCAAGCCTTTCAAACGTTAAACAATTTCAGTTCTTTCAACTTTTGAAGACAATGTTTGCATATTTAACTCTTTTAAATAAAATTTTCATATGGGTGATTCAGGTTTCTGAATCTTTTCCAGTTTCTTAAGACTTCTCTGAAACCATGATGATCCAAATTGAATTAATGGGTCTGAAAGGAACCTAACTAATACCAATTATGAAGGAAAGGCCATTTCCACATCTGGCTACTTTTATAGAGGTGGTATCTTTCTCACCTCTAGTGCATGTCTACACACTGATGCACAACCACCACATCGTTGTTGATGGAAGGAACTTTCTCCTATTACACTTGACTGCACTAGCTGGTGACCTCTGACCTGTGCTCACAGTCTGGCTGCACTGAGGACTGTGGGTATGTTGCAACAAGATGGTTGTTAGCTGCAGCTATGCTTTAGTGTGGAGGTTATGCCTAGGGAAAGACAGTGCATAAAATGGGCTTCTGTTAGTCTGACAAGCACAGTGAAAGCAAGGTAATGACTGCTAGTTTACCATGCCACACAGCATGCCACACATGTCACACAGCATGCCACACATCACACAGCATGCCACACAACATGCCACACGTGTCACACAGCATGCCACACAACATGCCACACATGCCATACAGCATGTCACACAACATGCCAAACAACATGCCACACATGCCACACAGGATGCCACATGGCATGCCACATAGCATGCTACACAGCATGCCATACAACATGCCACACAGAATGTCACACATCATGTCACATAGCATGCCACACAGCATGCCATACATGTCACACAGCATGCCACACCGCATAATACACAGCATACCACATGTGCCACACAGCACTTTCCTACACCTGGTAACACACACATGACTGATATATAAATCTACTTTACAAATGATAAATAACATGAACAACATGGAGGTTATTGTAAGTCATTTTCTAGAAATGGCCATGACCATGGGATGCCTGTCCATCTCCTGGACTTGTGCTCATTGGCTGTCTATATGGTTATGTTAATCAAAGGAGAATTAAGGTAAAATCTCTTAACTAAGAAAATGGGCAGAAGTCACAGTAGCTGCGAACGTCTAAGCAGCGTTCTATGAGGCTAGCGTTCGGAGGCTGTATTAGTCAGGGTTCTCTAGAGTCACAGAACTTATGGATAGTCTCTAGATAGTAAAGGAATTTATTGATGACTTACAGTCGGCAGGGCAGCCCAATTCCCAACAATGGTTCAGTCGCAGCTGTGAATGGAAGTCCAAGGATCTAGCAGTTACTCAGTCTCACGCAGCAAGCAGGCGAAGGATCAAGAGCAAGAGCTAGACTCCCTTCTTCCAATGTCCTTATATTGTCTCCAGCAGAAGGTGGAGCCCAGATTAAAGGTGTGTTCCTTAAACTCGGAGATTCAATCTTCTGGAATCCATAGCCACTATGGCTCAAGATCTTCAAACCCAGATCCAGATAAGGATCTCCAAGCCTCCAGATAAGGGTCACTGGTGAGCCTTCCAATTCCGGATTGTAGTTCATTCCAAATATTGTCAAGTTGACAACCAGGAATAGCCACTACAGAGGCCTTATAGTGTTGCTGCACGGATGATAGCATCTTGTCATGTTGACATGAGACTAGAGGTGCCTTATGGTAGTGTGCTTTGAGATAGCCTAGGGTCCAGGCAAGAGTGAGGAATGCATGCCATATTAAAGGAAACAGAGAATAGAATTTGGAATGCTAATGTTTAAAAAGTCATGGCTGAGTGTGGTGGTTTGAATATGCTTAGCCCATGAGACGTGGCACTGTGAAGAGGTGTGGCCTTGTTGGAGGAAGTGTGACATTGTGGGGGTGGGCTTTGAGGTTCTGTGCTCAGGTTCTACCCAGGGCAGAAGAGGCTTCCCTTGGCTGCCTGCAGACGCCAGTCTCCTTCTGGATGCCTTTGGATCAAGATGCAGAAGTCTTGCTTCCTCTAGCATCAGGTCTGCCTGGATGTCACCATAATGACAATGGACTGGACCTCTGACACTGTAAACCAGCTCCAGCTAAATGTCTGCCTTTACAAGAGTTGCTTTGGTCACGGTGTCTGTTCACAGCAGTGAAGCCCAAACTAAGACATAAGAGTTGCTTAGGTCACGGTGTCTGTTCACAGCAATGAAGCCCAAACTAAGACACTAACCATCTTTGCTTCACACATACACCTGGGGGCTTACTATGTAAATGTTCCTCAGATGGTCTGGCATAGGAACACCACTAGTAGGGAGAATGACCCCGTGGGGAAGGATGTTAACGGCTCCCTTCCCCAAAGCACACAAGCTCAGCTAAATGTGAATGTCAGGTAGACCACACGTAATTTTTCAATATCAGTGTGCAAAAGATGTTGTCCACATTCTCATATTCAAACATAGTTAAGGCTGGAAAAGATGTTCGCAAACCCGATGACTCAAGTTCAACTCCTTTGACCCACATGATAGGAGAGAACTTTTTTTTCTTTTTCTTTTTTTGTATGTGCACGCATGCACGTGCGTGCATGTGTGTGTATGTGGGTGTGTGAGAACTGACTTCTTTAAGGTATCCTCTGACCTGATCTGCTCATGCACGTGTGCGCACACACACACACACACACACACACACACACACACGCACAGAGAGACAGAGAGACAGAAACAGACAGAAACAGAGACAGACAGACAGACAGACAGACATAAGTAAATGTAAAAAAAAATCAATGAAACACTAACAACTATTTGTTTTAGCTGGGATTCCTGTAGAGGAATGCAGGCTGAACCCAGATGAGTGGCTGCTGTTGTTCCTTTGATTGTTCTTAGTCTGAAACAATTTTAAACACAGCTGATTTCTTCTAATACATTTTTTTTTTTTTGTTGAGCTGTTCTACTAAGTTTCTTCGTTATAAATTTTAAAGGAAAGAGCAGGGAGAACAATTTCTATTTTATAACTGTGTTTGTAATTTGGAGATATTAGGGTGGAGGTGATGCCAGAAACTGGCCAGAGGGATCAACTGAAAAGAAAGACCTTACCTGAGAATTCCTCCTTTTGGGCTTGACACTGCTGCTTGCTGTGCAGGGGTCCTGGGATACCTGGAGTACCAACAAGAGAAACCTCACTGAGGGGCTCCTAGACTGAAATGCCCTGCAGCCTGCTGGGGGAAGCCCCTATACCCAGGGGAAGCCTGAGCTGAGAACACAGAGCCTCTACAGAACAGGATGGACCAAGAAGGGCCACATGTCTGTGCATCCAGTCATCACCGGAAGTGTAGCACTGGAGAACAAACCAGGATGCAGGAATCCCACCTGAACAGGTGACATGGGGCTGAGGACACAGCTCAGTCAGCAGTGTTTGCCTAGCGCTATAAAGACACCGATTTGAACCTCCAAACTACAATCCATGTGTGGTGCCACTCACCGTGATCCCAGAATTCAACAGGGAGATTAGGCGTTCAAGGTCACCCTCGACTATGTAAGAGGTGTAGCCTGGGATGCATAAAATCCTGCCCAGAAGTGAGGGGGGTAAGTAAGCTGGACTCTGTCTCTTAGTGTTAGAGACAAGTCATCCAGGGTTCAGTAACATAAATCCCTGACAAACCACAAGCATCTTAATTGAATAAAAGTGACAATCAACTAACTCCAAGCGCACATACACTGGTACCGAAATTCTGTGCGGGTTTAAATAGACTTAGTCGGCATGCCTCAACAACTGAACACAGGTTTTCTTGACACAGATAACAAGGGATCTCTGCAAAGACAGACAGCTCTCTTCAAGAAGGGACTGGAGGGTGGCTGAGATGTCCGCAGTCTCTGGAGTAAACATAGTTATCAGTAAAGGGCCACAGCGAGGTGATTCAGATCACCCCATCAGGGATAAACCATGGGACAGAAGGGGTCACGCCTGAGCAGACATCCAAGCTCTGGGCTGGCCTGCCAGTTTTATTTTTAGAGGTCCTGGTGGGAAGAATGGAGGATGACTTCAAAGCTATGATAATCTCAGTCATTGGATTCTTAGTAGCCTTAAGGCTCTGTCAAGAATCAGCAAGGAGATCAATGGCAACAGTCTCTGGAGCTAACAGCGCTGGGCCTCCCACACGTCCCGCAGCACATCTGAAGCGTCAGACACAGGAGTGACTCCATAAACAGTACGCAGAGACCATCTGATGTAAGGGGAATGCGGGAGTGAACGGCAACCTGGATATCGTCTAAGACGACGCGGGCTAAGCTGAGTAGAACAGCAGTCTGTGGTGGAGACGGGTCTCTCAGTGGCACATGGTACTTACACAGCCACAAAGAAGTCGATGCTTCTAGCAGGCATTACACATTCGCTACATTTCACATTCGCTACACATGACAATGAGAAACATGCATTTGCTTGCGTGCTTATAGCTGTCCTCAGGGTAGCACTACCATGGTGTTACTTACAAAGAAGTGGATGTTTGGAGAGGTTAAGTATCTTGTGCAAGCTCACACAGCTATGCCATCCTCAGTGTTTGAACATGACTGCCCAACTGTGCTGCTTTAGAAAGTTGTTTGGAGGTGAAGTCTGGCAGAAGGAAGTGAGTCACTATTGGAGGTGAGGGGCGGGTCATGAGGGTTGTAACTCAGCCTTGCTTCCTGTTCACCCTCTCTGCTCCCTGCTCTGGTAAGATGTGACCTCACAGCCTATGTCCCCATTGCTACAGTGGAGAACAATCCACCACCACACCTTTACCACTGGGGCAGGCTACACCCCTCAAACTGAGAACCTGAGTAAACCACGCCCCCTTCCACAGCTCCTTGGTGGGTATTAACCACCTGCTCAGGACACTTCAAGTCAGTCACTTGCTCATTCCATGTCTGCCTCATCTCAGACCTATAGGCGACTTCAGCTTCTTGTCCTCGTGACAACCAGCATTTAGGTGTCACTGACCCAGGCCACTCACGCTTTCCTCCATGAAATGTCTCTGTTGGAGTTGGTTTGATGCTGCCATGTACACAAATGCTAAATACTGGCTCTCAAGATTAGGCTGCCTGCAATTAGGAGATCCCCAACGACACTAAATGATACTCTGTAAGCCTTGCTCCCCAACTTAATTGGTCAATAAAAACCTTTGCTCCCCAAGTTAATCAGTCAATAACTGCCTGTGGTTGGGCAGTAGAGAGAGAAAGGCAGGACTTGAAGACTGCGTGAGGGGTCTCAGGAAAGAGAGCAGAGAAGAGAAGAAAGGACACAGAGGGAGGAGGAGGCCTCCATGAAAGGAGATGGACCATGAGCACGTGGCCAGGAGGATCAGCAAGTGACAAGGGACATATGGCTGGGATGTAAGTTAGAATAGCTCAATTTTAACTAAGCCTGCCCAATCTAGGCTTACAGCTTGTAAATAAATACCAGTATTGTAAGGTTTTTATACAAGCTAGATAGAATATATTAATTCTACTATAAATTGGCCCACAACTTAACAGCAATTAGAATCCAAGCTTACAGCTTGACAAGGCCTGGGTAAAAGGGTGGGGGGGGGGGAGAGTCAGCACAGCTGGACAAGAGGCCTGGTCTTTTTAAAAAAAAAAAAAAAGAGAGAGAGAGAGAGAACAAAAGCAGACAGAAGCCCTAGAGAGAGCTAGGCCTGAGGCTGTGGGTGAAGGCCTGAAGCAGTGCAGAAGCCCAGTGGGTTGGAGAGGCCTGGCCAGGAAGGCAGGAGGCTGAACCAGTGGGGCAACCTTCTGGACTGAGCTGAGGGGGAGGAGCTGCGCTGAGGGGGCGGAGCTGCACTGAGGGGCGGGGCGGAGCTGAGGAGGCGGAGCTGGCTGCCTTAGACACCTGCTGACCCCAGGAGCTTGCAGAGACCCAGAAGTTCAGAGGGAACATTGCTTCTGAGCTGCAATAAAACTAACAGCCCCAAGCGTCCTAACTGCGGAGGCACTAAGTTTAAAATTGGTAAATCGACATCCCTAAAGCGAGTCAGAGATTAAAGGGAAAAATACTTTCCATGTTAAAAAATGGAAAACACTCCAGCAGAAGGCGCTTGGATCTTGTACGGTTTTGTTTTTCCTTGTTGCCATGGAGCTAGCACATTCAGTAGCACCATGGTTTCTGTGCCCTCTCTGAGGAAGATCAAATGAAACAGACTTGGGTAAAGAGAGATCTGAAAGATGGAACGCTAAATTAGTCAGGAAAAATAGAGGAAGAAAAAAGGAAACTGGTGGCAGCTGGAACTCAGAGCTCTCTGGCTGTGAGATGTTTGTTAGCGCTTGCTGCTACACGGGCTCAGGTACAGTGTGGCAACGCCTGACTTCCAAGGCCTGTGAGATAACCTAACACAGCTGGCCCCCAACTTAGAATTCTCTTGTTTCCTTGCTTGGATTTTGTTTGAATGTTTTTGTTTTTCCCTAATAGCGGGGAAACAGGAAGGATATTTTTATTGGTTGACTTTACTAACACATAGAAGAATTTTAAAGATTTTAAGTAAATTCAGAATGTCACTACAATTTATAAGATATAGCAATTTGCAAACATCCAAAATGACACATTTTTTCCATAAAAGTACTATCTAGGTTTTTGCTTAATAATAAATAATATATCCTTAATGATCTAAAAGGTAAATACATATTGATCTCAAATTTATATAAAGAAAAAGGGGAATATAGACATATTTATCTACATAAGGTATATTTATAATTTCACTTTGAAAGATAATGCTTTTTCTGTTGGCAAAAATAATTTTGCTCTAGGAAAGATATTTTCTAGTAGTCAATATAAGGACCCAGAGTTAGGGTTGGGGCAGGGTTATCTTCCATCTAAATTATTAGAAATAAGATTTGACCGGGGAAGACACCCTGAATATCTTGGCTACAGACAGACAGAGAGAGATTGGCAATATCAACAAGATAGGTTAATATATATCTGTTCTGTCTACATGAGAAAAGCTCTGAGACCAACTGAGACATGAATATGAATGTATGTGTGTGTGTGTGTGTGTGTAGTCAATAAATCTTGTTGGCAACCAAGTCTTCAGGACTTACCATGCCATTGTTTTAAGTGGCATATATATTAGTCTATGTTACAGTTTTGTTACACGATCCAAACTAACTTATAAAGACAGACAGATAATTTTCAGCTGCTCAAACAAGAACAAAGAATCATCTTTAACTGATCTATGCACCCTGCACATTATATACACTATTGGTACAGAACTGTCTATTACTTGTGAGAGTTTACATGTTAACAGAAAATGACAACCGAGGAAGTGGCCCTAACCGGATCCACCCTTGTGGGTGCTGGGATGCCTGATCTGGCCTCAGACTGCCTCAAAGCTGTTTCCTTGGGAGACTTGCTTCCAGAATGGCTTCAGGGAAGGCTGTTGGCCCCAGATGACCACAGTTCATCCAGCCTTGCACACTGATCCAGCCAGGACTTCAATTAGGCCTTGAACTTTCCCACCCCACAGAGACTGGACAACAAACGGTGCAGCCAGTTCTCCCAGGACTTGGCCAATATCCCACTTTTCACAGAGTCCCAAATCTCTTAGGATTCCCAAAAGATGCTGTTGCCCCTAAATAGCAGGAAGTGATCTTAAGTAGACATGTTCCCCCATTGCCAAGACATGGGATGGATGATTTTGGTCATTTTACTGGATAAAGGATGCTTGTTGTTATAAAGAGGTTGGTTACAAGTTATTAATGGTCTTGATCGGGGAAAAACAAGGTTAGGAGGTTAGACTCGGGGATTTCTTTCTTTCCCTTTCTTTTCTCTATCCTTCTTTCTTTCTTGTGTGAGGGGAAAGGGATAAAAGAAAAAGGGTAAAAATAAAAATATTATAGGGAAAAGGTGGGACATAGGAATAATGGGTAGATTATTGAGTCTACTCTTCAACTATTAGAGCTACTAGCCAAAAACTTACATTAGTATAGATCTTTGAATATTAATACATATTGAGGTTATAATTTGTTACATTGGGTATATAACTATTGTATACTGATACAAATTTAAGGTTATTCTTGATATACATAATGTATATATGTCTTCAACTTTTATTTGAGGTATTGATAATTCTTAAAGATGTAATGTAAATTTCTACTCCTTTTGAGCTGCTATAATGGATGGTTAGGGATAAATAAGAAATGCTAGTTAAATGCCAGGCATGGTGGCACATGCCTTTAGTCCCAGCACTTGGGAGGCAGAGGCAGGTGGATTTCTGAGTTCGAGGCCAGCCTGGTCTACAAAGTAAGTTCCAGGACAGCCAGGGCTATACAGAGAAACCCTGTCTCAAAAAACCAACCAACCAACCAACCAACCAAAAAAACAACCCCCCCAAAAACAAAACAAAACAAAGAAATGCCAGCTAATACTTAGGCAATTAAGTTCATGATTGTGTTAATACTAATTAATTAATTATAATAAGATATTTTCAGGTTATTCAGATGGCAAATAACTAAAAGTAAATAACATTTGACAATTCAGATATACTACAGCTAGATAGTTGGTCTACAAAAACCACAGAGATCCACATAATGTGGCATTTCAAGTTTTGCTATTAAAAAAATCTTTTTGACATTGAGCCAAGCCTGCTCCTAATAGTAACCCCAATTCACTTCAAAGAAAATGATGAGCATTGAAGCACCTCCATTTGGAGAAGACTTCAGTTATGGCAAGCTAGCCATTGGGCAAAGAAAATGCCCTAACTTCATCTACAGACAAAATATTGTCCAACATGGACAAAATTCAGACGTGGGCAAAGTCAACTGCCAAGCTCGGTCAAGACAGGGTAAGCAAGTCCTTCATAAACCCTGCTTCACAAGTACATCAGATATACTGGGCAAGAAGGCTGAAGAAAGAGGCTCCAATGTAATTTTGAGACTGTCCAGTCAGCCAGTAAATTCTAGAGTTTGGGAAGCTGCTTGCCCGCACTTTTGGCATACTTGGGTAACATTTATTCCTTTTCAAGTCCCTGATAGAGTTCAAAGCTAGATAATCATAGTCTCACAATTAAATTTAAGTTAAAAGGAACTTTAAAAAAGCATTTTAGGATCTAAGGAGATGTTTTATGGTTGGTAATT
Organism: Mus musculus; assembly: GCF_000001635.26. Taxonomy (NCBI): domain Eukaryota; kingdom Metazoa; phylum Chordata; class Mammalia; order Rodentia; family Muridae; genus Mus; species Mus musculus. The sequence continues at coordinate 2,066,999 of NT_166305.2, forward strand.
ACAAGTTATGAAAATTAGAGGATTTAAATGCTTAAGATAGTAATAAGGAAATGATTTAATCACAGAACTCTAAACTTACCAAGACAGGATGGATAATAGAACACTTTATCCAAAGTTGCCAATACAGACAGACTGGACTTTATATATGTAACTCTTACCTAATAATTTTCATAATTGTTTCATATATGTCCCTACTATATGTTTTTTATTAGATGAGAAAAAGGGAGAAATGTTGGAGTTGGTCTGATGCCATAGGTATGAAAATGCTAAATAATGGCCCCCAAGATCTGGTTGCTTCCTTGACGAGGACTCACGTACACCAAGTCATGCTATGTAAACCTTGATCCTCAAGTTAAATGGTTAATAAAAGGCTAGAGCCTAAGATTGGGCAGTAGAGAGAAAAGGGGGGAACTTGAGGATCAAGTGTGGGGTCTTGGGAGAGAGAGCAGAGAAGAGAAGAAAGGAGGTGAACGGAGAAGGCGGCAGCCATGAGGACATGGACCATGAGCATGTGACCAGGGGGAACAGCAAGTAGCAAGGGCATGGTTGGGGCATAAGTTAGAATAGTTCAAAACTTGTCCAACCTAGGCTTACAACTTGTAAATAAATACCTGGCTTGTCTTTTATACAGGCTAGAGAGAATATATGGTTCCTACTACACTTGTCTTTTAATCTCCCAGTGTCTCCCTCCCACCCTCAGCAGACTCCCTTTGCCTGCTGCTTTCTTAGGAGATCAGTCTGAAGAGAAATGTACAAGCAAGCTAACAGTTTTTGAGTCCCAAAGAGCCATGGTCTTTAGTATAAGCAGAAACTACCTCCGGGCAGTGGTGGCACACGCCTTTAATCCCAGAATTTGGGAGGCAGAGGCAGGCGGTTTCTGAGTTCGAGGCCAGCCTGGTCTACAAAGTGAGTTCCAGGACAGCCAGAGCTACACAGAGAAACCCTGTCTCAAAAAATGCAAAAAAAAAAAAAAAAAAAAAAGAAAAAGAAAAGAAAAGTTGGTAAATATATCACATTACTGTTATCTAGGCTACAAAACATAGTGTTTTGTACAATTATGTATTAAACCAGTTATGAAAGAAGAAATCTGTCTTTTTAAATAGCGTATTTTTAATGGGTGTGTGTGTGCGTGTGTGTGCGTGTGTGTGCACGTGTGTGAGTGCGTGTGTGTGTGTGTGTGTGTGACATAAGTGCACACAGTGCACATGCAGGCCCTTACAGGTACATGCAGAGGGCCAGGGGGCTGATATTGAATGTCATCATCAGTTGCCCTCCAGTTCACTTTTTGAGACAGGGTCTCTCAGTGAACCCAGACTTTATTCTTTGGCTAGTCTTGTTGCGCAGCAAGCTCTTGGGATATTTGTCTCTGCCCTGGGCACTGTGGGTTTAGGTGTGTGCCGCTAAGCCGTTATGCCATTATGCCTGGCTTCTGGCTTGTTTGCTGGGAATTCAAACTCTGGTCCTCACAACTGCATAGCAAGCATTCCCTCAGGGATTAATCTGCTCAGGATCTTTGATTTTTCATGTGGCTTCTATTCGAATCTGACTTGACTTGCTCTTGGACTGCGCTGTGCACCGTAGAGTTTCTCGTAGGGAGCTCTCCTGGCAAACCCCACAGCTCCTATTGTTAGCTTGTTTGACTTTTTGTTTTCCTTATGCATCTGGGCAGACAGTTTGGTTTCTCTGCCCACCTCAGACATGACAGTCTGTGCCTTCAAGCCTCAATGTCAGCAGGTCAATCATTAACCATAGGACACAAGTCTCCTGTGAAGGGCACGCCACTCTGCTCTTGTTCCTTCCAAGAGTCTCTCTCCAGACCTTTGGTTTTTAGAATTTCTGCTGTGATGTCCCTAGTTGTACATCTGTTTGTATTTATTTGACTTGTATGTCGTTAAATCTGGATTCATACATTAATCTTTTAAATTCATTGCCATTTCAGTCAGAATTTCTTTATGAATCTTTTCTCTCTCTTCTCCTTCAGGGCCCAGATCAAGATGCTGGTGCATGTGATGGCGGTCCACAGTTCTCTGGGTGACACTATTTTAGGCTGGGTATTTTTTTCATGGCCTCTTTTCATATAACATCCAGTTACTGATCTCCGCCAACTCAGGACCAATTGCTCAGTGGTTTTCAGTAGTTTTCAGCAGCATAAATTGTTTTATGGCCAAATCCCATCAACATTTGTTTTGCCGAAGCTAATTTTCAAGGCAGTTCTACCCAGAGGTCTGTTTCATGTTTTCTCATTAAGGGTGACTAGCGTGTAGTTGTTCCCGTATTCCCAAAGTCCCTCAATATCCACTCAACGACTTTTCAGTGCAAATGTGTTTGAGAGTAGCCCTAAAAATGGCGTTCTCTATATGGCTGCAAATCGGCCAGTTCCTTTGGGAAGGGACTTGGTGGCTCTTGTGGATTGCTTGTCCCTCTGAAACAGCTTCACTGGGAGCTGACTCAGTCCCCTCCTTCCTTTAGCTTCCTGTCTCCCACTAACACATGCTGCTGAAGAGAAGCCTTCTTTGGGTCTCTGTTAAGAAACCACAGGGGGCCGTGGCCCACTGTGACTTTTCCCTGAAGATCCATGTCTCATCCTGTCAGACATTCCATTCCAATGTTTCCATCTCCATCTCCATATCCTATGGAAATGAAATGAAGGACTGACATGCAGAGACGATTATGTCACAGAAACCATATTTATTCTGTAAGTACAAAGGCAGAAACATGTCCAGAGCCTCAAAGTTATACTTTTATTCTTTCGGGGGGGATAATTTACATATGAAGGATGAATTCAAAGCTTTGGTTTTTATCGCCTCTCCCAGTCTTTTCCCTCATCTTTTATTGTTGCCTCCCCCACCCCCGTTCTTTCCTTAGAGATCCATCCTTCCCACCTCTCTTTGTCTAGAATTCACAGGAGTTGGCTTATCTTCACAGAACATATAGATGCTGCCCCAGAAGGCTGAGATCCTGATGACTTCACGGAGAGGAGGGGCTCTGAAGACAGTCCTTGCCCATTCCCAACCCTCACATCACTGCATACCTTTCTGGTCCCCTCAAGGGGACCTTTGCAACCTTGAGCCCTTGTAGATGACAGTTTAAATCTCCATTTAAAAAAAAAGCCATTCTTGAACAAACCCCTTTCCTTCCATGAATCCCCTGTAACTAACATTCCAGACGCCTTCTGGCTTTTGGTAAAGCAGGGAAGGGTACAAGCCTCAGATTCTGCCACCATCCCTGGGTGCATCTTCTATCCAGAGCACTAGTGCATGGATGATGTCACTGCTAAGTGACAGCCCCACTCCAGGAGCATGGGAGTCAGTGAGTGGGTACACAGATGGCCTGAGTCTTCTCAGCATGTCACCCAACCCCATGAACCAAAGAGTGACCCCATATGACTCTCATCCCTTGGTGGGAGGCAAAGAAATCCTCTCTTCAGGCCCACTTCTCTGAAACAGTGTTACCTGTGGGTAGTTGCGGGACAGGCTTACGTCTGCCTCTACTGAGACGACAGTTCTCTAACTAAGCATGGGGCAGCATGGGGCTCTTCTGTCCTTGACTAATCCTTTCTGCTGTGTCATTTCCACCTCATGAGCTGAAGGACTCAGGAAGCCATGTCTTGACTCAGCATCACAGTCTCTTGCAGCTTTTATCAAGTTTTAATGGGGTTTTCTTGAAGAATCTCTCTTTATTTGTGCTATTCATCTTGAGACATTTCCAAAGGATTTAATTGGTGGAATTTCAGACATAACTTTTAACAGATTCCCTGGAGAGTGAATGTGCTACCAAATTTGGACGTGGGCTGGGTCCCTTTTCTTTGTGGATCATGTGAACAATACACCAGCCTTAACGCCACTTGAGAAGGGAGGGACGGTTTGTATTTGGCCAAAAATAGGAGCAGCAGGGAGAACTTCACAGCTTGCTTCCTGCTCCTTCAGCATGAAGTAGTCATAGATAGGAAATCATGCAAATGTGGGGGATGGGGTGGGGGCAGGTGAATAAAAAGGAGAAATGTTTGTAATGTTTGCCCCATGGGTCAAGCCTTTGAGGAAGTCGGTTACCACACCATTGCTCCTTTTGTGGTCCTTTCTATTCGCTGTCTCAGCAACTATCAACTACTACGGCTCTGAATAGGTGTCAATAGCACGTGGATTTTTTTTTTTCAATTTTTTTTTGGGGGGGGGGGCTTTGAGACAGGGTTTCTCTGTGTAGCCCTGGCTGTCCTAGAACTCACTCTGTAGACCAGGCTGGCCTCGAACTCAGAAATCTGCCTGCCTCTGCCTCCCTAGTGCTGGGATTAAAGGCGTGCACCACCACTGCCCGGCTTCTTCTTCTTTTTTTTTTTTTAGCATGTGGATTTTGGGTGGTTGTTATAAGTTGGGTGACTTAGCACTCACATGAATTCTAATGGCTAAAGGTTGTGTGGCATCACAGAGTTACCACTCTCAGATCCCATTAGCATTGGCTAGCTCAGCTGAGAGGACCTCCTGGCTGGTCCTAAGAAGAATCTTCCCAAAGGCCCCAAAGACCATGTCCTGCTTTCTCCTCCCAACCATTGCGAACTCATTCCACGTCTTTCATTTTCTCAATTGCCTTTATGTCTCCAAACATTACCATCAAGTTCCTACTTCCATTCCCTCTGCCCAGAGCACTCTTCCTTTATGTATCTCCAAGGCTAACTTTGTAGCTTCGCTCAACTAGTTACTCAAATACCACCATAGAGAACCTAGTAATCACAGTACTTGGAAGAAAGAGGCAGGAAACTAAGGAGTTCAAGGTTAGTGTCAGTTATACAGTGAGCTCACTGCCAAGCCTGGGTAAGAGGAGAGACCCTGCCTCAAAACAAAACCCAACAAAAATCACATACTACCTTCTTTAAAATTCCACCCTAAGTACCATAGTTAACATTACAACTCACCCCGACCTGTGCAGTATCCCTGAGAGAACTTTTAACAATAAATAGCATGTATTACCTTTTAATGTTAAGATTTTAATACATTAAGTCTAGTGTGATTTTATAATCGTCTATGTCCTTCAGAAGCCAAGGATTTCACCCCAATCGCTCCAAACACCGCCCATTTTAGGAAGAGCCAAGTAAACATGTATTGATTGAATGCTAATTGGATACAATTGTGGAGGCAGAAATTGACCTGGAAACTATGCTTTGAACCAAAACCCTATGTTGCTATTCGTTAAGATATCACATTCTGTTTATATAAGAGTCACGGACTGAAGCAAGTTTTGTACAAATAGGTGTCACATCTACTAAGGGCTTCGTGTCATTTTAAAAGTGTAAAGAAAGCTTCCGGGGTCTAGATTCATTGGCTGACATTATCTGAGAATGCATTGTTGTATTTAAGAACAAAAGGAGAAGCTCTGGGAGCATACATTTGTCCATCTAACAGAATGGCAGTGTGTGAGTTACCTCTCATAGCTGGGAACCAACACCTGACAAGAAGCAACTTCACTTGAGGGAAGGGGTTTATCTTGGCTCGGGGTTTAGGGAGACACAGTCCACCATGGCAGGGGGAAGAAGCAGCAGACTGTGCAGGGGCAGCGGGAGCTGACAATGAGGCTTCCTCATGCGTCCACAGAGCAGGTAAAGGTGGGGGAGACAGAGCCAGGTTCGGTAGGTGGGGCTGAGCTTATATATGACTCACAAGCCTTCCCCACAAGTGGCCCACATTTTATGTAGGCCACACCTTCTAAGGGTTCTACAAACTTCCAAAACAGGCCACTATCTGGAGACCAAGTGTTTAAATACCCGGGGACACTTTACATTCAAGCCACAGCAGGAAACTATAAAGTAATTGATCAGACCATATGCTGTCTGACCTGGTGGTGTTGGAATTTGTTCCACGGAGTTTCTGCTATAAGTGTGGGTGTCACGTCATCAGTGGGGCTCTGAGCTTGTGGGGAGCACATCTGGACAGTGGGTACGAAGGACAGCCATCTGCTAGCTTCAAATCTCATGACAACCAGCACGAGAAAGTCCCTGCAGGACCTGGGAATGGAAAGGGGATTGCCTCTTACTGTATTCGGCTTGTACTCACACGTATGTTTGTTAAAACAAAACTGGTGAACTGAAACAGTATTGTACAATTTTTTTCTTTGTTGTTGTTCTTGGGGCAAAATGTAATATTTCCAGGTTAAGCTTCTTTTACAAGATGAATATGACAATCTGCCTTCCAGCTCAGTTCTCGCTTATTGCTTCCCAGATACTATAGTTTATATCTCTGCAAAGATGCCAGGCAGTGGCTGCTGCCACACAACAACCTCTGGCTACTTTAAAAAAGAGTGCCAAGGACCTCGTTGTGGTTTGTATATGCTCTGCCCAGGGAGTGACACTATTAGAGGGTGCAGCCCTGTTGGGAGTAGGTGTGTGCCTGTGGCTTTAAGACCCTCATCCTGGCTGTCTGGAAGTTAGTATTCTGCTAGCAGCCTTCAGATAAAGATGTAGAACTCTCAGCTCCTCCTGTGCCATGCCTGCCTGTATGTTGCCATGTTCCCACCTTGATGACAATGGATTGAATCTCTGAACCTGTAAGCCAGTCCCAATTAAATGTTGTCCTTATAAGAGTTGCCTTGGTCACGGTGTCTGTTCATAGCAGTAAATTCCTAACTAAGACAGAGCTCATATTAACAAAAGCTGCCCATCACTTTCTTCCCTTTCAGCCACACACATTGTGAGCCTCTGCTTAAAGCCTCTGGACCCAGATTTCTCCAGGGGATAATTTAACCCTGGGCCATCATTAACTCTTCTGTCCTGGAGAATTCTGCCTTGTAGTCACAGTGTAGTCAAGAGCCATTGGACTCTTCCAATGGCTGCTCTTCATATTCCCCAAGCAGACACTCTGAGCTCTGCCACTCTCCCATTTTAGGACCAGAACTATATCTTCTCTGTGTGTGACTTTGATGGGTATCTTAGATTCTACTCAACTGATCCAGAATGTAGATCTGGATTGATATGTTTTATAATTTCCTTTCTTGATTTTAATGTGCTCAGAAACAAGAGACTTTTCTCTGAAAAGGAAAGAAAAGGAAAGAAAAGGAAAGGAAAGAACAGAACACGAAGCCTTGCTGTGTCCTGGGGAAATGCCATGGTGGAGGTTACTTACATGTGCCACAATTATGGTTTAGTCTGACTTGACTCAGCAAGTTTCATCCTGTGGCTATTCACAAGTATCTGCAGCCTGGCAGCCACTGTGCAATGCTAATAATGTGCTGGACAAATCTGCCCTCATGTAGCTCTGGTCAAACTTCAAAAAATTGGGAAGATAATTGTATAAAAAGAAAATCATACATTTGAGGAGTGACCACCACACCCGTTGGGTTGGCACCTACAGAAAGAGTCACTTCTTAACAGTCTACTTCCTAGATACAGCGTGCAATGAGGAAGATATATTTGATGCATGTAAGTTGGGTCTTTGAGCAGTATCAAGCTAAAATCCTATTGAGGGTGACTGGCTAGGAAATTGGTTTAGCTAATAATTTTCTGTAATAATGAATACACATGAAGCAGTGAATCATTTGTACCTAGGTATGGACCACATCAATAAGATGATTATTTCTTCTGGCCACTTGGATCAGTGTTGCCTTTACAAAGGGATGGGGGAGCATCCCACTTCTGAAAAAGGGTCTCTTCTGTGGGTTGTGCAGTACCCGAGATGACTGGTCCTCTAGGAAGAGGAGGGCAGGAAGCAGGAGCCTCGAAGAGTCTACTCCAAGTACACACACCTCCTCCCCGGTCCCCACAGCTTAGGATCTGTGTTGTTGCTCCACTGGGCCTCACTTCAGCACCCATCACTCATATCTCCACTTATGCATCTCCTCAGCAAGGGGCGGCTTTCTCTGATCGTTCACACTGAAGTCACTAGCCAGTTACTTTGCCTAGCCTTATCTTGATTACCCCGCCCGTGCACATGTGCTTCCTCTCTTGCATTTCTCTACGTATAGCACCGACAATCTCTAAACTCTGATGACTTAATATCACTTTTCAACATTATGATGGTAAGGAAGTGATCCAAGTATCCCTACATATGTTCTGAGTTTTTGCAGGCTAGTAATACTCGGAACAATTCTCCCTTACGTTCCTGGACAATGCTGGCAAGTCACATCTCCTTATCAGCCAAACTGATTCTCTCTAGAGTGCACGCTGCTAGACTGGCCTGCTCTTTGGCCCAGAAAATAAATATCCCCCAGTTACAGCACACAAAGCCAGGCCGTATGAACATCATCTCAAGAAAGGAAAAGCAATGGGGACTGAAAGCAGCTGTTGGTCACCACATAATGGTCAAGTGCAGAGAGAAGTGAGTACAAGCTTGCTTACTGCTCAGCCTCCTCTCTCCACACCCAAAACAGCCCCCAGTGGGCTGGGTCTTCTCACAGCAATTAAGGCAGAGAATGGAGACAATACCCCACAGACACGCCCACAGGCCAAGCTGGCCTAAACAACCCCTCACTGAGACTTTCTTCCTAGCAGATTCTGAGTCACCTCAGCTGGCTCAACAGGAACTAAGGTTCAGAAGCCCTTTGCATCTTTCAAGGCTCCTCAACATTTCACCCTCCTATGCAATTCATCTCCCAACTCTGTCATCCCCCCCGCCCCCCGCCCAACAATAGCCCGTTTATCTTTCCAATAACAACTCTCAAAATGAGATTTTCCCCCTTTTACCGAAAAAACAAAAAACCACCCTTTTCCCTCACATAATATATCCTGATAACAGTTTTCCCTCCCTCTCCTCCTCCCATTTCCTCCTCACCCCACTTCCTAACCAGACCCACTCCCTCTCTGTCTTTCAGTAGGAAACAAACAGGCTTCTATGGGATAATGATAAAATAAAACAAAAATTATCACATGAGAATTGGACAAAATAAACCAACAGGAGGAAAAGAGCCCAAGAAAAGGCACAAGAATCAGACCCCCTCATTCGAATACTCAGGAGTCCCACAAAGACACTAAACTGGAAGCCATAGCGTACTGGAAGCCATAGTGCATAGGCGGAGGACCTGGTGTAGGCTCTGGGATTGCTGCTTCAGTCTCTGTGAGCTCCTATGAGCTTTGGTTACATTGATTTAGAGACCTTGTTTTCTTGATGTCCTCCATCCCTAAGGCTCTTACACTCTTACTGCCCTGAGGGCAGGACTTTGATGGAGACTCCCTGCTTAGGGCTGAGTGTTCCAGTATCACTAGGTCCTTGAGCAATGTTTAGCTGTGGGTCTCTGCCTCTGTTCTGGACAGCTTCAGGAAGCTTCTCTGAGGATGCCTGAGCAAGGCACTGCTGTGTGAGTAGAGCAGGTGAATCACTGTGTTGCTATTTAAAAAAAAAAACAGCAGTATTTGGTTTTACCCAAGGCTGTCTGGTCTCAGGTTCATAGTCAGCCAATGAGTATCAGGTAAGGGAGTGGGCTCCACCTCGTGGAGTGGGCCTTCGGTTAACTCAGACATTGGTTAGCTATAGCTAGTCTCATAAGCTTTACACAGGCACTGTTCTAGCATCAGCTCGCAGGCAGGACACTACTGAAGGTCAAAGGGCTTGTGGATGTTGGGGGATTTACGTTTTTCCTTTCGGGCAGCGTGCAGAGCACATTCCTGTACCTATGATGTTGGGATGCAGGGGTGGAGGGTCTGTGTAGACAGCAGCTCTGCCTCTTCATGCTCACTGAGCTGTGTGGGTGCTGTCTTCAGTCATGAGGCCTTCCCATCAGTCTGTGGAGGACAACCCACAGTCTACGCAATAGCCGGAGTTGTTTGGAGATCTCCATAGTACTCTTGGCCAACAGCTCTATTAGATGCAACCCAACCCCACACTGGACGCTTCTTTTGTGATAAGGGATGTCTCACTGTTATTGGTGATTTCATTTGTATTGACTTCAGTGTGTCTATATTTTAGGAAGCTTCCAGTGAATTAGGTTTCTTCAGTACCCCTCAAATGGCCCTTAATGTTAGCGGTCTCTCCCCATATGCCCTCTCTCATCTCCCTGTTCTCTCTCCTTTCCACTTGACCCTCCCATTCCACCTCCCCCACTCACCCATAACTATCCTATTTCCCTTCCCTAATGAGATCTACCTGACCTTCCTAGACCCTCAATTTATGCCTAATCTCTGTGGTTCTGTGGACCATAGTTTGATTATCATTGACTTAACAGCAAATATCCACATATAAGCAAATAATACTAAATATTTATGTTCCTGGGACTGGGATACCTCAGGATAATTTTTTCTAGTTCTATCTGTTTACCTGCAAATTTCATAATTTAATTTTTAACCCCTAATAATATTCCATTATATAAATGTAACACATTTTCTTTAGTTATGTTGAGAAACAAAGGTAGCTAACGAAGAAACTGGCAGTTTCTTAGCCAATTTCTGGATATGGTAAATAAAGGAGTAGTGAACATAGTTAAGCAAGTATCTTTGTGGTAGGACGAGGTGTCCTTTGGGTAGATGCTCAAGAGTGGTACAGCTGTATGTTGGGGTAAATTGATTCCTATCTTCCTTCAGAATCACCACACTGATTTCCGTAGTGTCTGTACAAGTTTGCGCTCCCACCAGCAATGGATGCGTGGTCCCCTTACTCCACATCCTCACCAGCACCAGCTGTCCTTTGTGTTACTGATCTTAGCATTCTGACAGAGTAAAAGATAAAATCTCAAAGTAGATTTGATTTTCATTTCCCTGATGGCTAAGGATGGTGAACATTTCTTTCTTTCTCAAGCCATTTAAGTTTTCTCTTGAAAATCCTGTGTTTAGACCTGTACCCCAATGTTAAAAACTGGGTTATTTGCTTTCTTGATGTTCAGGGTTGAGTGTGTGTGTGTGTGTGTGTGTGTATGTGTGTATGTATAGAGGTCTCTGATCCACTTGTGGTTGAGTTTTACGCAGGGTGATAAATAGGGAACTTTTTGTATTATTCGACATCCAGTTAATCACGTTTGAGCAGCAACTCTTTGTTAAAGATGTTTTCTTTTCCCCAGTGTGTGTCTCTCCAGAGCTTCTTTGTCAAAACTGAGGCATCAATAGGTGTGTGAATTTTTGTCTGGGTCTTCAATCTGATTCCATTGATCAACCCATCTGTTTTGTGATAACATCATCCTGTTTTTATTACTATAACTCTGTAATACAACTTGAAATCCAAGATAGTGATATATCCTACAGTTATGTTATTATTCAAAATTGTTTTGGGTGGGGTGGTGTGTGTATGTGTGTGTATGTGTGTTTCCATATGAAGCTGAAAATTGTCCTTTCAGAATCTGTGGAGAATTGTGTTGGAATTTTGATGAGGATTGTACTATATCTCTAGATTACTTCAAACTGATAGTTATGTTCACCATGTAAATTCCACCAATCCACAAGCATCGAAGATCTTTCTGTCTTCTTCAATTTTTTTTCTTCAACTACTTGATGTTTTTATCTTTCAAATGTTTCACTTGCTTGGTTAGATCTATCCTCAAAATATTGGAAGCTATCGTGAAAAGTGCTATTTTCCTGATTTCTTTCTCAATCCATTTGTCATTTATATATAAGAGGACTACTGATTTTTGTGAATTAATTTTGTACCTAGCTACTTCCCTGAAAGTTTATCAGCTATAAATGTTCCCCAATGGAATGCTTAGGGTTGCTTATGCATACTATCATATCATTGCAAGTAAAGATGCTTTGACTTCTTCCTTTGTACCCCTTGATATCATTCAATTGTCTTATTGATCTAGCTAAGACTCCAAGTATTATACTGAGTAGGGATGGAGAGAATGGACAACCTGTCTTGTTCCTGATTTTAGTAGAACTGCTTTGAGGTTTTTTCCCATTTAAGTTGCTGTTGGCTGTAAGCTTGCTGTAACTGCCTTTATTACATTGAGGTCCTTTTATCCCTGACCTCTTCAGGGCATTTATTATAAAGATGTAATGAATTTTGGCAAAGGCCTTTCCTGCAGCTGCTGATGAAGTGATCATGTGGCTTTTGACTTCACCCCAGTTTCTTAAAGAAACACCAGTGGGTATCTTTTGTATACTTTGTTCTTTGAGAAGGGGTCTCTTGTAACCTAAACTGGCTTAAAACTCTCCAAGTAGATGAAGCTGCCCTTAAAGTCCTGATCTTTCTGCCTTCCACTTCCAAAGTGCTGGAATTAGAGGCATGCATACACACCAGACCTAGCAATCCTTTCTATGTTCTTCTCCCAGGACACAGAAGGATGCAGTTCTGGGTATTGTACTTGAAGGAGCTGATGGGTGGTCACATGACTTGAGAGATGAAGCAGGGAGATCAGAAATTCAGTCATCCTCACCTACACAGCCAGCCAGGGATGGCCGGAGCTGCAGGAGACCCTAGGTCAAGGCAAACAAACAAACAAACAGGAAAGGAGGAACTAAAGTTTCCCCTCACAACATAGAAAGTACTCAAAACATTTAGATAGCTGCGTATGAGCTGAAGGAAGGTGAACAAATGGAACTAACATTAAAAAACAAAGACAAGCCTTTTGTGTTCTGCCGACAGATCTCGCTCCTCTACTTCTCTCTCATGTCTCCCTGCCTCTCCTCTTCCCTCTCCTTCTGTCTCTCCTTCTCTCCCTCAGCATGTATATGTACTGAATAAATTTCTCAAGAAGACAGGAAGACTGAACAGATTACTGCTGTGAAGGCCACCGTGGCTCAGTCTCTGCTGCTTACTTCTAATGTTCTTTTGGTTGCTGACTGTGGATGATTAAGGAGTGCTAACTTACCTCTGGCTCCCAACACGTCAGCAGCTGACTGTACAGTGATGTTTCTAACCCTGACCCTGTCTTCTGTATACACAGTTCTGAAATTCAGGGCAGAGGGTCTATCAACGACAGAGGGTCTGTCATTCGGTTTGACAGGGCAGAGGGTCTATCAATGTCTGTCATTTGGTTTGATTTTTCTTTAAGGACTGGCTTCACCACGGATGTCTGGAGAGCTAAAAGTGGCGACCTGGACATCAGTGACACAGAGTGAAAATGGTAAAGCAGTCGTTGAGCACTCTGGGCACATGAATGATGGCTGCGTAGAGACTTCTACAAATCAAGACCCACAGATTTGCTTCCAGTAGGCTGTGAGGATGCCAGAGTAGCTGAGATACAGGAGCTGAACATCTATATTGCATGTAACTAAACTGCATAGTTAATATATAAATAGCAAGCAGTGCAGGATAAGATGGTGCGAATGAAAACACTCACCCAGTTAAAACTAGCTGCAACAGGCCCACCTCTCATATGTTCAGACAAGGAACATGTATCAGAGCCCAATTCCAAAACAAGTTCAATGCCCAGCCCAGAACAATTATCTGAAGTGGAAACTTAGGGTTCTTGGAAAGTCAGTTGTGTTGGATGGTGTTTTCCTGGGGCAAACACGTGAAGGAGTGTTTTCCTGAAGGAGACACAGGTGAAAGACTAAGACAGACTCCTGAAAGTAAGTTTCACTGAAGCAGACACAGGTGAAAGGATGCTCTGCTGAAGCAAGCACGTGCAAGGACACGTGAAGAATTCTTCGCTAACACCACCCGTGCATTGGTCCACCTTACACTGTGTGATTGGGCTCCATATGTTGGACTCTATAGAATAGAGAATTGCACCAAGAAACTTCTGGTGGTGTGCCTAGGCTTCTTGCTGCTTCTGCCGACTTGGGCTGATTGGCAGAGTGGTATCAGCTGAAGCAGACACACGTGCCAAGGCAAGAAAGACACAGTGAGACAAGACCCATGGAGGACATGTGATGTTTGGAGGGGGTATAAATAGAACTCTATGGACAGTGACAGAGGCTGAGCTTGGCTTGCTTGTATAGCTGACCGCTTCTTGGTCTTGAGTCTTTGCTGATCCTTACTTTGCTGGGAGAGGCACAGCCGAGAACTTTCCCTGGCATTCCTGTTGGCCTGGTCCCTCCTACTGACTGGTGCTGAGGCTGAGGCCCGGCTGTTTCTGCTAGGTAGTGCCATAGCTGCTGATCATGTTTGCTATCCCAGCTCTATTGAACTGGACTACTGGTGCGTCTGTGAAGTGCTTACAAGAGGGTTGAGCTGCCCAGACAACACAGAAGGGAGTTGCTCTAAAGAACCATTTCTAAACAGGTCCACTTCCCTCCATATCCTTTCTTTTCCATTACCTCTGGTGGGTGGTGGGCTAGAAGGGAGGTTAAAGCATTTAAGAACCATCATTAAAAATAGGCTTTGAAAAATTTAAAGTTACAACTGTCCTCCTTTGTACTTCTCTCCCTCATTTTATCACAACCAAGACAAGTGCTGTGTGACCTGCCCTGGGGTCAGATAGTGAGGGCAATGATGAACCAAAGGAACAATCACACCCAGGTCTGCCCTGGTGAAGCAGTCAACTTCTCTGGATTACTTACAAGAGCATGAGTCACTCAATGGCAGCTGTGGCACTGGAGAGCCCCACAGATCAGAATACGTGACAACTCATAGAAAGTGTATCTCTGGAGCTCCCTGCCCAGCCTGCAGGCAGCTCCGCCGAAGAGTCTCCTCAGCGGGGCTGGTGAGGCTTCTGAGTTTCTTGTTGCTTTTATGAGCCTAGTATGTTGTATCCCTTCCCTTCAGGATGGCATGTTTCAATGGGGGAGGAAACAGCAACAATGCAACAAGTCAGACTGGCTCAGCTGACACCTGTACGCCAGTGTGCCATTGACAAAGGCATGGTATTGCTAAAGGACTTTACCACTGACAGATGAGATGAGTAGCTAGGCAGGTGTTCTATAACATGAGAGAAATGTTTGTACTGAAGGCTGTGGGATCCCACAGAAGATGAGTTACGGGAGTAAGAGGATACTTTCTTAGCTCAAGTAATATAATTGAAGGCAGCCATATTATCTATGCCCATCACTGATAGTGGGCAACCTGGGGGGGGGGAGCTGTTAGCTCAGGCTTTGCTTTTATCTACAACCACCCTCCCGCCAACCCTTACTTCCCATGATATAGAACTGCCTATATTCTGACTGACCTGTAGAAAGACACTCCAAGAACTAGCCAAGAATCTTACGTAGGATCTACCGTCGGCTACAGGAATACTTCCCGTCCAGACTGGGGCAGCCCCAGCTGGGACTCAACCCTCCCGAAACTCTGGAAACAAGGTGCTAGGTTTGGTCATTTCACTCTTTTTGTTTTGCTCATTTCTTTATATCTCTCTCTCTCTCTCTCCTCTTCCTCCTCCTCCTCTTCCTCCTCTTCTCCTTCCTCCTCCTCCTCCTCCTTCCTTCCATCCTTTCTTTGTATTTTTGGTTTTTGCTTTATTTTGCTTTGTCTGGCTATGAAACAAGGTCATATTATTATACAGCCCAGGCTGGCTTCAAACTCAAAGTGATCCTTCTGTGTCCAGAGGGCTGGCATTATAGTTAGGTACCACAATGAGAGCTCTGCCTGACAAGTAAGTGGGTACACATGCGTGGAGTTGTCTGGTTACAGAAACAAAACGTGGTTGTGATTAACATTACTGGGCCGCTTACTCACAAGGCTATCACGTTACAAGTCTTACTCATGAGGCTCAGCAATATTCCCTGAGCCATCCTGTGTAAGGCACTGGAGGCAGGCATGGTGGCACTAAGGCATGATCCCTCTTGGAGGGGAAGGTGGCTGTGTACAAGTCAGAGACAGACACTGAGCTGCAGCCCCTGGGCTTTGGCTCATCTCTGGCAGGTACCACACTTGGAAGAGTGCTGGGCTCTAGGAAGCCCAGCAAAGGTCATTACTATGGAGTTTGAAAGGCTTCCAATACACAAGGAACTTGGACTATTTTTAAATGCAGCTCAAAGCTAAGCTAAATCAGAATCAAGTTATAACCACATTGATTCAAACTTCATGGTTAAGGTTCTGGATTGTAATTAAATTAGGATCCAACCACTCTAGGATGATTACAAAACTTGTCAGCTCTTAGATCCTTTGAAAGTGAAATATGGGCTGTTTATAATAAGAGCAAAATAATGGTGTAAGTGAGGACTGTCCTGGACACACAGGATTCCTACTGAGGGAAGGGCTTGAGAGATAGTTAAATAAGGCTTAAAGATGTTACTATGTTTAATCAAGACAATTCATGATCTGATCTATATTTAAATTATATATAAATATATATTAATATATATATTATATATATTATATTATACATGTACATATAATATATAATTGGTACATTCATCATGAAAAGTAGTACAGATTATCTTTTTAAAATTGGACTATAATTTCCAGTAAAGGAAATGAAGTCAGGCTAGCAAGGAGGTGCCTGTAGCTCACATGAATTGCAGTGCAATTCACAAGTGAGCGCATATAAAAAGAACAATGTATTCTGTGATGGCTGGATGAATAAAGCCAATGAGATATGATTCAGCCATGGGGAATATGGGAATGTGCCATTTATGACCAGATGGGTAAACCAGGAGGACATTGTGCTAAGTGAAATAAGGCAGATGACAGACAACATGGGAGCCTAGCCAAACGGGGCATCTTTAAGGAATTACTCACAAGCAGATGGGGTGAGCGCTAGCAAGTCTTCTGAGGTGTAACTCTGGGGTCAGATATGAACATGGTCAACAGAGTCGAAGATATTAGATTGATAACTTGAAATTTGCTATGAGGTCACATCCAATGTCTTTACCACAAAACGCACATACCTTGTCAGGTAAGGATGGAGATCAATAATGAGTGTGCTTGACACCTCAGCTTGATGTACACCCACTCAATCATGAGACCAATCACTCTGGCCTCTGTGTACAGACAGGATTGTATGGGCCACAGGAAAAGGCAGGAGACGTTTAGAAAACATTGCAAGGACTGAAGTGACGTGTAATACCCGTTCACACTCAAGAGGAGAAAGGGAAATAGAGAAGGATCCAGTCCATAGACAAGGGGGCGGGGCCTCTAGACAAGGGGGCGGGGCCGCAGGACTAACCAACCTCTGAGAGTGCAGGAAGAGCTGCTATGCACAAGAAGTTGCTGTTCACTGATAGAACAATAAGAACCAGTGTCTTTGGATTTCGTAAAGGTGTGCGCCACCACTGCCCGGCTACTCTTAAGACCCGGTAAGGGTCAATCGTATGCTCCGAACAGCCCTATGCAGAAGGCATTGCTATCTCAAATATAAGCAAGCAGGCTACAGGCCAGGGAGTGAAGTCGCCAGGGTTCAACCAGGGAGCTGCAGAACAAGGCTTTTATTACTTCAATTGTGGTAACTCCAGAGTCCACCTCTTCATGCTGAGCCATGCTGTTTTGAATCTGTTTGACTTTGACTCTAACTCAGGGCCCCAGTTCCACATCTGTCCACCATCAGTGAATGATGTTGGAAACAGGACATGAATAGGCTGAACCAGCACTCCCACGGTTGGAACACATGCTGTGATGCTGAGGAAGAATCACTGGTGTCGAGGGTCACACATGCATCCTAAATGAGCACTAGCTTCTGTATGCTGCATTCTGCACTTTGTGAAAGAACAGGAGCCTGCCTCTGTTTGGCATCATGGCCACTCCTGGAAGCTGTGTAACTGGGAGGAGTCTGGTGTAAGCTCCTGGCTTCAAGTTCTTTCTTACCTCCTGTTGCCAGGGTGACTTCTCTGAGTTATTTAACCTCTTTGTCTGTCTCACCCTCAGAGAAGGGGATACGGTGACACTGCTCTGAAGGCTGGCAAGCAGCTCTCTAAACTCAAATCACTTTCCTTCTAGCCACAAAGTTCAACGGTACCCTCCAGCCCCGCCCCCAACCTGGGATAAGAGCACCTGGCCCACATGCACCTCTCAGACAGCACTACACCTTCTTCTTCCCCTTCTGAGAATCAGTACAGAGGATCCAGTGAGGACTCAAAGGCCCTGGGGTCAGCAGAGCCACAGATGTCAGCAGTCTGGAGGCGGAAGGCCTCCTTCTGAGTAAGGTGGTCCACTCATATCTGCCTGAGCCACTGGCGAACGTCCTCAGTGATGTGAATCTCTGCCTTCAGTGCTTATCTTCACTGTCCCCTTGACTGGGCGTGGACTTCCCGTGGGCTGGCTGTGTCCATGCCAGTGTTTCACAGAGAAGATAAACTGGAGAAGGCAAAATCTACCCTGAATGTGGGTGATGACGGGACTGGGATCCCAAATCAAGCGAGAACAGAGCCCTCCTCCCCTGGGTTTTCTGCTGTGCTGTGATGTCAGGGGACCCAGCCAATGTTCCCACTGCTGTGAGCTCTGTCAAATCTTCCCCACCGTGACGAACTGCACCCCTGGGAACTGGGCCAGATTAGATTCTGTCTCCTACAAGTTGTTTCTGTCAGGCATACGGTCACAGCAACAGAAAAAATAACCATCACTTTATTGGTATAAATAGAGGGTTATTACACAACCTATCAAAGACTATCCTGATAAATATGCTTTAAGAACATGGAGGCAAAACTATCTCCACACTTCTCTTTGCTACAACTAGAGAATAATATGAACTCATCTTAAAGTACCACTTTCCAGGTAAGGTATCTTATTGTGATTAACAGCATCATCTATTCAAATACAATAACCCAGCTTCCAACAGGTTGTGTAACAGGAGCACTATCCAACAGAGCACAGTGCCAGGGCCCACAGGAGCACAAGAGGCTGTTGCTGTCATCTTGGGCTACCTCTGCCTGGAACCGTCTGTCCATCTAGAAACAGAAGGCTTGCTCAGCCATCCTGAATGCTGGAGGCTCCGGTCAAGGCCCTCTGCTCATGAGATGGTGTCCTGCTCCCTCCTCTTCAGGGACAAGACACTGGGTACTGGCTTAAAAGAACGAAAAGTTTTGATTTGCATTTCCCTGATGATTAAGGATGCTGAACATTTTTTCAGGTGCTTCTCAGCCATTCAGTATTCCTCAGATGAGAATTCTTTGTTTAGCTCTGAGCCCCGTTTTTAATGGGGATATTTGATTTTCTGGAGTCAACCTTCTTGAGTTCTTTATAGGTAAAGATCCTTTCTTAATCTGTTGGTGGCCTTTTTGTCTTCTTGACGGTGTCTTTTGCCTTACAGAAGCTTTGCAATTTTATGAGGTCCACAGCACAAGCCATTGCTGTTCTATTCAGGAGCCTCCAAACGCTGACACCATTGCATACACTAGCAACATTTTGCTGAAAGGACCCAGATATAGCTGTCTCTTGCGGGGCTATGCTGGGGCCTAGCAAACACAGAAGTGGATGCTCATATATTTTTGGTTCACCTTCAGGCTTTTAAGACATGGCTTCCCATCAGCCATCACCATCCTGTTTGTCTTCGCAGCATCACAAATCTTACTTTAAGATACAGTGTGACACAGATCTACTGTGCGGTTGGACAAGGAATGCCACACAAGCATCAGTCATGGCGTTGCAGAAAAGCCAGTCTACAGCTTCCAAGACATTAGTGTGCTCACAGAGACTTCTCAGTGATATTCTTCAATATGCAGGCAGGAAGCCACACCCATGGTAACAGACATAGCTACTGTGCAGATATAAAGCCAAGGAAATGCCCATCCCATGGCCACCCAGACAGGACATCCAGTATTTACAATCACATCACAACATCCTTGAAGAGGATGCAAGGATGTAACTAACAAAAGGCTGGGAGCTGCTTCCTCCTGCAGCCCACCTATAGCCCTGTGCACACAGGGCTTCTTCGGGGCTCTGTTGTTCTGTCAAAAGCCCATCTCCTTGCCCTAAGTCTGTTCAATCTGCTTTCTAATTTTGAGTCACAAACTTGCCTTTCTTCTGTGTGTAGGAATGGGGCACTGAGCTGACAAGCCCGACCTTCCTCGTTTGCCTTACTGTTCTTGCCCCACCCACCTGTGAAGTGTAATAGCAGTAACTGTAATCCTAAACTGTACACATGGCCCCACGGCCTCATTTCCAGAGTGTTCAAACATAAAAGCAGTGCTTTGTGGGAAATGGAGACAACCCTTTGCTTCTGGCAAGTTATCTCTCCAGGGCTGCACACAGTCAAGGCTACAACAGAAATTCTCCTGTGTCACCTAATGAGAGAAACTTGACCTGTTCTTCTGCTGCCACTAACAGACATGATTGCTCTGCCACATTCAGCTACACTTCCACCATGTGTGAAGACTTCTGTGGACTAATTCTGAGGAGGGAGAGTCAACTTGCCTAGAAAAAAGATCTGTAACTAAAAGTATTCCCACCCTCAACTAAGCACTTACTATCAATAATCTGCCTTCTGTATTGTCCAGAAAAACAGCATTCCCAAATGCATGCAACACACACACACACTTATACACATGTATGCATATATACACTTATACACACATGTACATTTACACACATGAGTGCACACACATTTACAAACACACATATACACATGCACACATACACAATGCATATATACACATACAGCACACATACACACATGCATACATACACACTTACATGCACACATACACACATGAATATATACACACTTACACACATGCCACACATACACAATGCATATATACACATACAGCATACATACACACATGCATACATACACACTTACATGCACACATACACACATGCATACATACACACTTACATGCACACATACACACATGAATATATACACACTTACACACATGCCACACATACACAATGCATATATACACATACAGCATACATACACACATGCATACATACACACTTACATGCACACATACACACATGCATACATACACACACATGCCACACATACGCACATGCATACATACACCCTTAAATACATGCACACATACACACACACACAGACACACTTTCCACAATAAAGTCTGCTCTCATGAACAATTACCAAAAGTAATTTTGCTTTTGCCCTTATGTTAAGTGTTTCACAGATGAACATCTGGATTACATATGTCTCCCCATGTTGAGGGGGGCACAGGCCACTTGTGTCGGTTTTGACAAAAGAGAGAGAGATAAAGAAAAAGGGTTATTTTCTCATCTCTCCACCAATTATTGGTGGCCTTCCTTGCATATTCCATAGCCCGACTGTGGACAAGCTCTTGCTCTCAACTCAAGCTTCAGGAACTAGAACGGCCCACCTCCATAGTGCCATCAGCTTAGATAGACAGCCATGCTCTCTTGATGCTAATTCCCACTTAAGTGGGACCCAAATATTGGGTGACTTGGGGTTAAATGATTTCTCCTCCTCCCCCTCCTCCTCCTCCCCCTCCTCCCCCTCGTCTTTGTGGATACCACTATAATGACAAAGACCAAACAGCTCCTTGAACAGTAGCTGAAACAGGTTTCTACCCACCAGGTGTCATCAGCTCCAAAGAAGGAGAATCTGACCCACAAAACATTAGCCTTTTGCCTGTTTAGGAAGCTGTCACTGTAATTGATAATTACAGTGATTTCAGCTTAAACTTCCCATCTACATTGATGACATGTTTTCATTGTGAATTGAATCAGGGAACAGAAAAGACTAGTCAATCGACTTCAGAAGTATTGCTTTAATCTTCCTGTTTTCCAACAACTTAACACAATACTCTTAAATCTCATCAATCCCTATTAATATACCATGTAAAAAGAGAGGTCTAGTTATTAAATAAGCCATCCTCGCATCACGCATAAAAGGAACATCTGATTACTTATTATACTTAATATCAACAGTCAGTTCTCTTGATTTTTATGGGTCTTAAAGCATACCATGTGATTTACTTTTGTCCAAGGCCAGAAGAAGGCGTCAGGTCCCCTGGGCCTGGAGTTATGGAACATTCCAAGCCACCATGTGAGGGCTGGAAGCCGAACCCTGGTCCTCTGCGAGGGCAGCAAGTGCTCTTGGCAGCTGACCTCTCTCCAGTGGCAGCTAACCCTACGCATGCCAGCTCCGCGGCTCTTGTCTGCGTTTTCTACCTCACACAACAGAGAGAAACTGAGGCTCTTCCTTTCAACAGTCCTAGCTAACACTATAAATAAATAAATCCATCCCCTCTGACCAATTCCTGATGCCTGTCTTTTTGGTCAAGTAGTGAGCTAAGAACATGAAAGTACAATTTTACCAACTGAACAGAACGCGACTCATGCATATACAGGTAGATATAGGTACAGAAAAATTACTG
Source organism: Mus musculus (assembly GCF_000001635.26). Lineage (NCBI taxonomy): Eukaryota > Metazoa > Chordata > Mammalia > Rodentia > Muridae > Mus > Mus musculus. Next base: position 2,089,008 of record NT_166305.2, read on the forward strand.
AATACCACTTGTTTCCTTATTTATACAAGTGTTACTTTTTTCTGCACATGTTCTTAACCCCATTGATGGCGTGCTTAAATGAAAGGTGTTCTCGTCACAGTGCATCCTCTGCACGCTGAAACACATGCAAACAACTTCAAGTTTCTGTGTCCAAGACGGCAAAGCTGGGAGAGAGAAAAGCAACGGCAGATGAAGGGTTATGTAACAGTGGACGGATCAGGCCAGATCAGGCACTGTAGGCCAAATGGATCTATTTGTAAGGGCGTGAACATCTGACACTAGGCATGTTGCTCAACACCATCATCTTTAGTATCCACAAAACTTTGACATCATGGTGGCACGAATGTGGACAGTCCCCACAGGCTCGTGTGTGAACGCTTGGTCACCAGCTGGTGCTGCTGTCTCAGGAGGCCATAGGGTCTTTAGGCGGTGAAGCCCTGCTGGAGGAAGTAGGTCCCATCAGGGAGACCTTGTGGTTATAGATCCTGGCTCAGTGCTTACTCTCTTCTTCCTGGCTGCATACTCAGGTGCTGGTCAACATCGCTCTAGCCGATGCCCTCTCAGCCAAGATAGGTGGCATCCTTCTGGAGCCAGGAGGCAAGCCACTTCTCCTTTTACATGACTCTTGCAGGTGTCTTGCAGGACTCATTGCAGGTCACAGCAATGAGAGAAGTGACACACCCCCAATGACATGCTCCTCCAAAGAAGTGGCTGCACGGACTTTTACAGTTACAGATGAAAGCATTTATCAGATCGTCGCACCAATGAGAACATGAGTGGGAAAAGCTGTGCATTCTGGGTGCTGCTCACATGCTTAGCTGTCGGACTGGGTCGGACTGGCAGAAGCTAGCGGTCCCTAGGTTAGTGCACACCGGCATGCGTGCAACGGCCACATTGGTGCTGGTTCAGATACACAGACCGATAGTCAGTAGCTGCTAAAGGAGAGGACAAACAGTCTGCAATAATTGTGGCTCATAATTTGCAAGGTTTCCAGTCTCCACAGTCATGAGCTCCATCAGCTGATCTGTAGAATGTACAGATGCGTTTTTTTTTTTCAAGGAACCTCACTTACACCTCTTTATATATATATATATAGCTTCATTGGCTATTTTTTAGCTATACCAAACTCAGAGGAAAAAATTTAAATTTCTAAAATTGGTAAATTTCCTCTTCTAATTTGACAGTTTGTTATTGACATGAGATCTGCTTACACACATACACACATACAAATATTTTCTTGGCTTTTTCCAAAGGATGAGTTTCTCTATAAAAAAAAAAAACACCCCAGCCAGGAAATTCATATTGCACATTCCTGAATAACTCATCCTGAGACATGATTGGGGTTCCTCACATTGTCCTGATTGTGATTTTCATGCAAGGACCTGGTGACAGCCAATACTGGATGTCACCTTGCCTATGCTGGAGTCATCTAAAACCCAAGCATCTGGCACACCTGGGAGGAGCCTTCTTCAGTGGATGGCTGGAGGTAGGAAGATGCACCCTAAATGCAGAGCACACTTCTGGCATGGGGACCACAGAAAACGACATGGAAGACGGAAGTCTTTGCTTTATGCCAGCTTGTCCTCTTTCTTCCGGGCAAGGTCATCCAACAGCCTGAGGCCGAGACAGTCCTTTAACATGATGGTGTTAAGAACTACTTCTTTGGTATTCCAAAATTTACTGAAGACTAGCAAATCTTCAGGAATCCTCTGGGACTCAGCATCAGATTGGGATTGCTAAAACAGGCTTATAGACTGAACAGCTACTGGCTCATTGGTCTTCCCACTGAAAGAAGGAAGTTGCATGACTTGGACCACCACCTGGAAGCCACTCAAGTGAATTTCCTCTGTGTGTGTGTGTGTGGGGGGGTGTCTGTGTATGGTATATGTATGCATGTATGCATGTGTGTTCAAGAGAGAGTGTGTGAGTGTACGGGAGGTAGTAAGTTGTGCTGAAGACTGTGCCTCACCTGGGATTTTCCAGTGTGTCCTTGTGACTGTCACAGATCCTCAGCAGGAGTATTACTGGAGCCAATGCTCTTCAGCTGCCCTGTCTCTGCTGCCATTGTCACTTGACTGAGGTATTATCCAGGCCACTCCCCTTCCAATATGTATTTGAGAAATTATTTTGGAACTGTGTAAAGATCCTCATTAAAAGATCATGTATTTATACACTATGGGCTTACAGATTTGTTTAATCCATGTCTGAAATTACTTATCTAGATGTTCAAATTGTCCCAGATTTGGGCCCTGGGAGCATCTCCAATGTGGCCCTTCTGTCCTCTTGGCACATAGCCATCAGGCCTCAGAAATACTTCCTCCTTCCTGGCACAAAGCCACACCCCACAGTCTCTGCGACCTCTTCCTGCCTTAAACCTGGGATCACACATGTTCCCAAGATGCTCTGCTCCCTTCCGGAGGGAAGCTGTTTTCCAAATTAGAGCCCTTTGTGCAAGGTGAGTCTGTGAATACAGATACACATTTGTTTCTGTATCTTCGTAAACTGAAAGCCTTCGAGTTCAAACAGGTGATCCCTGGCATATTCCGCAGCATAGATCCCTCGTGGCAATGCCCTTCACTCTGGGGTCCTCTGCCTTGACAGAAAGGACAGTGCCTCCCTTACCTTCACTGTGAGTACCTCCTCAGACAACGCTCCACAAGCGCGACAGCAGCCTTTGCTGTCATGGCCCCTCTTGTATAGACAGAGACCTTCCCCTCAATCCAGAACCCACGCCAGGCAGATTCCCACCACATCTCTGCTAAGGGGTAATGTCACGCTGACATCATTTCCCTAATTCTTGGTCCCCCATTCTTGCTCAGCCCAATTTAATGAAATTCAGAGCAGATTGTTCAAAGACAAAGAAGCAATCCTTATACAGAGTTGTGTAATTCTTTTTTCTTTGTGGGCTTGATGAAGAATCATCTGTAGTAATAAGTCATTTCATTCTGAACTAGAATAATTTGGGTTGGCTCTGGAGTAGGAGAAATTGATCTCATTCCCTCCCTGAGTTCAGCAGGTAAAATGTTCAGTGGCATTTTTAAACTTTACATATGAAGAGCACCCACTAGACTAGTCAGGGCGCAGCTGCTCTTCACATCAGTGATTATTAGGTAATTTTGAAATTGTGATTCCAACTTTTTCCTTTGGAATTTTGAAAATAAATGTAAACTCTGGGGCTAATGAGATGTCTCAATAGGTAAAAGTTTAGCTTGCAAGTACAAGGATGAGAATTCAGATCTCCAGAACCTGTGTAAAGACTGGGCAGGTGGTCCCGGGCACCGCCCTGGTCAGCACATGGGACGCAGAAACAGTTGATCCACAGGGTGAGCTGGTTGGCTGCATTAGCCAAATAGGTCCGCTCTGGACTCAAGTGAGGCATGTTCTGCCTCAATATAGATGGTAAAGAGAAATGGAGGAAGATAAACAGCACCTGACCTCTCTGAGCATGCACACACATGAAATACACACACATGCACACACACACACACACACACACACACACGAGAAATACACACACACATGAAATACACACACATGTACACACACACACACAAGAAATACACACACACACACACGAAATACATATACACATGAAACACACACACAAAATACACACATGAAATACACACACACACACACATCCTTTTCCCTGAAATAGTCATAGACCTCTTTGTGCCAGACCTTGACCTATAAGTTTATTATTGGGCAGATGGTGATTGCTCTGACTCTGTAAATAACTGAATGCAGTATTTTTAAATTAATGTCAGGAGGGAGACTAGCAAAATGTTATTAACTCTTTTATAAACACTGCTGGGTCACTCCAGGACAACCCCATCTTATAAGGGTTTCTACCTGACTCAGTGAGAATCACTTGCATATTGAGGCAGTCACACTAAGTACAAAGGCAAGTTTTTTTTAAAACATTGAAAGATAAATCAGTGTTAGGCAATATAAAAATATGCTTGGCATCACGAGTCAACAGAGTGATGTACCTTAAAACCAAAACAAGATACCACCACCCTCCTAATGGTGCAGAAAAACATAGCATGGAGCATAGCCCATTTTAGCAAGAGTTTACACCAGAGGACACTAGGGAAAGCAGCCCTGCCTGGGAATACATAAGCTGGTGCCAGTTTCAAAAACAATTTACTTTGTTTAGTAGTGGTAAAACTAATCCTCCCCCCACCCCACCCCTCTCTCTCTCTCTCTGTGTGTGTGTGTGTGTGTGTGTGTGTGTGTGTGTGTGTGTGTGTGTGTGTGTGTGTATGTGACACGAGTCAGACTTTTATTCCTGGGGATAGAAAACCAAGAATACAAGTACACATAGGAAGGGGTTTGCATGTTGAGAACAATAGGAACCAGCCAGGAGCAGACAACGGCGGAGGGCACAGAACCAGGCACAGACATGTGCTGAGATAACCTACATACAGAAGAATGGCTGACTGATAGCTAAATAATAATGTGGCACTGGCTAAAACATCAAATATTCAAACAGTTAAAAATCCATTAACAGAAATGTCCTTTAAAAACTAAAACATATCAGACAACATTTGCATACATAGTAAAAAGAAGAAACCCCAGGTCCAGGATTATAGCTACCTTTAGGGGACGACAGTAAAGATGGAACCAGACAGACATCTCTAGGAGATCGCAAAGAAATCTGGGGTGCAGTTTATATCTTAAACTCCTGGCAAATGTACAGATGCCAATTCTTATTGCTACTCTTTTAAAAATATTTTCTTATTAATTGAGAATTTTAGACCATGTATTTTGAACACATTTGCTCTCTTTGACCCTTAATACTTAAAAATATGTAAGATGTTCTTGGTTGTTGAGTATTTAATTTTTAATGGTTTATTTGTGTGTATGTGTGTGTGCGTGTGCATGTGCATGTGTGTGTGTATGTGTGTTGGTCTGTGTGCCTCCAGGACACTGGTGCTTGCAAAGCCAGAGGAAGGCATTAGATGCCCTAGAGCTGGAGTTACAGATGGTGTGAGCCGCACGTTCTGTGTTTGGGGAACCAAGTTCGGGTCCTGTGGAGCAGCAGCGAGAGTTCCTGACTCTGAACCACTGGCCCAGCCCCAAGTACTTCATTTTAAAGAACATAGAGAGTTGGCTGTCTTCTTGAGGCTGCCTGGACCATGAGAACTCTAATGGTGATTAATTTGCTGGAGAGATGGGGTTTCTGAGGATTCTGAAGAGAATATTCTTGTCTCGATTCTAAGGTGAGTCCTTTGCTCCCAAATAAGGAGTTGAATAAGTTCACACTGTGTACACTGGACCTATCTTGGCATTCTCCGCCTGAGTAAAAATGGGGTGAGAACTCAGAACTATTTGGTCCTGAGAGGGACAGTCAATGTTGTTTCACAAGTGCCTTCACTCAAGCTCAGAGCCTCAGAGTGGGCACAGCGTTGGGTTCTCATTCATTGTGTGTTTGGGTTGGGTGAGGAATGGGGGTCAGGTCTCAACTGTAGTCCAGACTAGCCTAAAATTTGCTGTGGAGCCCAGGCTAACCTCTAAGATGGCAGAGTCTCTCTGCCTCCGTCTTCTGGGTGCTGAGGTTACAGGATGGATCATGGTTCGAAGCTTCCTGAGATGAGGGCACCCTGCAGGAGCCAATGTTTTTCCAAGGTCATAGCACACAAGCACTTACATCTAAATCTAAGTCCTAACTTCACTGACTCAATAACCACTGTGTCATCTCTGTCCCCGAGAAACAGCACAGAACTACGAGCTGACGTGGGTGACAGAACCATGGAGCTGACGTGGGTGTCAGAACCGTGGGGTATGAAAATCCCAGTCACCATTTCTGGACTCCTCCAATATAATAAATAATCAAAATGGCCATACAAACAATGCTTTCTCCATTCTGGTAGCTCCAAATGAGCCAAGCAGTTTCCCTATTTCCCAGATTGCTGCTCAGAATCTGGGACACCTTGTGACAGGTTCATGCCTTCAGCACCCAGGTCACCCTTTATCATCAGGACCAACCTAGCTCAGGGCAGGCAGATTCCCGCTTGCCTCTTCATGTCCATCCTAACCTTTCCCTTGCTTCCTCTCTCCTACGTGGCTCCTGGGTACTTTCTTGTGCCGGTCTTAACCTGCTGCTGCTTAAGGCCCAAGTAGGGGACACACGATGTCCTCTTTCGGGCTCTACCCTGGACTGCTATTTTAGCTCCACTTAAACAGCGAGGTGCTGCAAAGGCTGTGCCTGCTGAGACATTTATTTGTTGATGATTTATTTTTAACACACACACAAATCATGTTAAAAAATGGGGTGGTTGTGGAAATGGTTATGCTCTGCTCTCTGGCCACTTCAAATCAGCAAATCGAGTAGCAGCTTGGCCTTCTCAAGCCGGCAAATGGCAAAACCTCAGAGCAGATCTAGATCTCAGGATCCTTTTTAATAAGTTATGCTTGAAATTATATCACTTCTCCCCTCCCTGTCCTCCTTCCAAGACTTCCCCTCTCACAGACTCTCTCCCTTGCTCTCTCTCAAATGTATGACCTCGTTTCTTTAATTGTTGTTTTATGAATGCACACACACACACCAACATACATGGAGACAGACGTGTCAGGTTCTCTTTTGCCTCTTACTGTGTGAGCATGTGTGTAAGTGTACATAGGCGAGACTGCATGTGAGTGTGTCGGTACTTCACAGTTCCTGTCATTGTAGGTTTGGGAGCCAAGAAGGGCATCTTGTGGAGTCTAAGATACAGACATGTGAGACAGAAGCAGCAAGGTACTTGTAGGAAATTACGAAGTGTGCTTGAGGATGCCACAGCACACGAAGCCCTGCATGCTAGCTGATTGGCTAACTGACATGAGTTCTGTTACACATACATGCAAATACCTCTGTGAGAGAGTGGCTACAGATGAACTGACAAAGCGCCGTGTTAATTTGACCCAGAGCTTTTACTATCAACCCTGCAAGCAGAGTGAAGATGCCTACGAGGAAGCCGGGGATCCACTGAGCACACTGGCTGGGATCCTACACTAAGGTTGAATAGCACATATTGGGAGGAGTCTGTGCATGCAGTTCCCTTGCCAGGGTTACAGCCTTCCCAGGAAACCGAGCACTGCTTTGTCATGGGCTGGTGAGGCTTTCCTTGAAGCTCTTTCCCAGAGTGCAATGCTCTGCACCACACAGCACCCAGGTTCCACATCAGCAGCCAAGATTCTGCTTCTGTTTTTAGTGGTCTAAGGGTTCTCTTGTGTTCAAAACGAAGTAACTTGTACTCCGTGCTTGCTGGGGAAAGAGCAGCTGGGTTGGAGAAACAACAAATCTCTAGGGGAGTGCTCAAGAGCTGTCATACTGAAACTGAGAGATCATTCAAAGCCAGACCCCAGTCATTCAGTGAGGCGGGATAGATGGACTGCTGTGGAGGAGAGCCGACTTCGGTCCCACATACTGCTGTAACCCGCAACCCGAGAGGACACAGAACAGCATGACTGGCCAGTATACTCAGAGTTCCCTGTATGCTAGCTCTCTTCACACACTCCAAAGAACATCAAAGGCACCTTTCAAGTTCAAAAGAATTAATCAAAACAGCCTCAAGGTTCTTGACCCCATGAAAGGCGCTGCTTTCTTGGCAGCAGCCCAGAGGCCCAAAAGGCAGAGGGCTGTTGAGAATATGCGACCTCCTTAGTCTTGCCCTGATGCTCACAGAGTTTTCTGCACAATGCCACCTCCAGGTAAGGCACCAGCATTGGGAACTGCTTTGCAGTCTATTATCTACCCAGTGCTTACTTCACAACAGGTGCCGTGCAAATGACAATTCACTCAGATTTTCAATTAGTAGTAGTGGTTGGTGGATCATCCACACTACGTGCTTTTATTCTACGTTCTGAAGTTAAAGTCTCACACAAATGAGATAGCAGGGGTCGTGACTATACCCCAAAGAGTTGTGTATAAGGATTGGTACCCAGCCTCTGGAGCTACAGGAGGTCATGGTTTGCTAGGAGAATCGGATCCTGCCCTCTCCCTTTCTCTCTTTACTCCCGGACTACCACAAGGTGAACAAGATTTCTCCTTCCACAATGCATTGCTACCACAAGCTGGATGCCATGGAACAGGCAACCAGAAACTGAGTCAAAACATACCTTTCCTATTTCTAAGTTGATTTATCCCAGATATTTGTTACAGTGTGTAGCACATGAAAAAAAATAAATCAATGTAAATTTTTTATTAAGTAGTATTAGTGTTCATAGGAAAACAAAGTAGTGTAAAGGGAAAAGGGAGAGAGAGGAAGGGAGAGACAGACAGACAGAAAGGCACACAGAGAGAGAGAGGGGGAGGGAGAGGGAGAGGGAGAGGGAGAGGGAGAGGGAGAGGGAGAGGGAGAGGGAGAGAGAGAGAGAGAGAGAGAGAGAGAGAGAAGCGAGTCCCCTCTAAGGCTCTACTGAAGTCTCACCTAAGCCTAGAGGTCTGGAAAGATTTAGAAGTAACAGTGCTGTGTGACGTTACCATTTAACATGGTCAATGAATAACTCTGATTTTCTTAACCCAGTGTCTTTGACCCCACTTGTTGGAATAGAGAAAGCCTAAAGCCTCCCTCTGAAAAATAGCCAGAGATTGCCCAGGATATTGTTGGCTGCTGATAACTTAGGTATAGCCATTGCAAATACGTAAATATCACCAGAATGGATCATTTTGAAATTTTTACTCCTGTCATTTTAAATTAATTACTCTGTCATTTTACCAAAAGGTCAATGAGCAGAGATTTATCACTTTTTTTTTTACATTTGTACTTATTTTTAATTATGTACATGCGTATGTATCTATGAGTGCAGGTACCCTTGGAGGCCAGAAAGGGCATTAGATGTGCTGGAGTTGATGTAATAGGTATTGTGTGTTGCCCAGTGTGGGTGCTGGGAAGTGACCGTGGGTGTTTTGTGAGTATCCTTAACTTCCAAGCCCTCTTCAGCCCTAGCTTCCATTTTCTCACATCTAAGGAGGCTCATTATTCTATACAACTCTTATATACAAGCTTCCACCAGAACTTGGTTTGTTCCAAGTTCCCTGATGGGACACCTACACAATTCGAAACTATTTTAAGAGAATAATTTTATTTTTGAGGTTGTCCCACCATTCTTGATTTTACTTCACACCTTTCTTTATAGCAATCGTGTTTAATGATTCCAGTTTGTTTCTCCACCAACGAGTCATATAGTATATCTACATAGTGCTAGTATCCGAGGCTGATTTTACAAAGCCACTTTTATGACGATAAAGCAACTTCATTCACCTTCTCTCTTTCTTCCTCCACTCTCATTGGCTCCACTACACTACCTGTGTGTGCGCTGTTTGCCCTTGGCCTGGATGAACACTAAAGAGGCTCCATTCCTTTGTGGTCACTTCTTAATCATTGAAAAATCTTGGTTGTTTCAAGTTCAGAAACAAAACAAACAGCGCTCACTTCTGTAGCCCAAAGTGTTCAATTTCATATTGTGAAAACATTAATCTTGCTTAAAATGGCATTTAATAACTTATTTACTTAAAAACAGCTGGACTGTATTTTGAGATTATTTTGAGAGCCATCTTCAGATAATTCTGATTACTGTTAATTACTATCTTGATAGCAGCTTCAGATGCCTGTCTTTTAAGATAAGATGAGACTGCTCTATACCTAACCTTGGAGACAGATCCGATTAGAGCTCTCTGGTCAGAATGAGAGGAAAGTGGTCCATCAGCAACCACTCATCTGGATAGGCAGGAGCATCCCTGGGAACCCACACACAGCTCCCTGGAGGGCTTGTGATATGAAAAGATGAAACATTTAAGTCTCATGCTCTCTGGATGTTACTTCTTCCTTCCACAGAGTTCATCCACACCTCAGACTCTATGATAGACATGCAGAACACATGTACGTGAGTAGTAGCACTTATAAATCTCGGCTGTGCATGACTTAACCCTCAACCTTACCCGTGAAGTAGGAAGACCTCCCTGGGCACCTGACCCAGATTCTGTATCCAACAGCTTTCTTCCCTAGGGTCACCCTTTTAATTGCCAGATGTAGATGCATTCAGGTCTGACAGTCACTGTGAGCATTGGTGCATAAGGGAAACATCAGAAGATGCTTTGTCCTTTATTCAAATATTCCAGACAGACCTTGCTCACACAGGAAGAACAGCCAGGCTTGTGTTTCTCACCATAGGATAGCCACAGTGTTTGCAGCCAACTTTCTTATTCCAGTGAAGAGCAAGAGGAAGTGATTTCCAGGGTTTGCCTCATGTGTGGGAAGCCGCACCGGCCGAGAAGTTGCAGGCAGTGACTCGCAGCGTGAGAGCAGGGGACAATCCATTTCTGGGGAGGAAAGGGTGCTGCCGAGAGACTGAGATGAAGCAGAAAGACCTCTGATGGTGACGGCCACCTAGTCCAGCCCTGTGTTGTCCTGCAGAAGGATAGGAGTTATTCTGGCTCCTGGTGACACAGATCTCAGCCCACCGTGGCAGGGAACACATGGTGGCTGCTCCTTCAGTGGGGAGAGTGTGAGCATGGCACGTCACAGAGCAGTGGACCAGAAGGCACAGAGCTAGGACAGGGACAAAGGTCTGTTGTCCTTGTGGTCTACCTCCCCTAGCAGATGCACCTCTTAAAATAGCACCAGAAGCTGGCAGTGGGGGTGGGGGAAGAGTCAGCCTTTAAAGTATGAACTCACAAGACCTTTCAGACTCACACCCTAACACTTCCTTGTGTCCAGCATGGCAATCAGCTTCAGAGAGAGACAGACCTGGGGCACTGGGAGAGTCAAGGTAGCCGGGGCTTTAAGAGCACAGGAAAGAAGGGTACGGCGTGGAGATGAACTCTGGAAAATGGCACAACTCCCTTTGAGTCTTCACTTGACTGATTTGGGGAAACCTTCTAAGCCACGTAAGAGCCATGTAGAAAGCACAAGAACGGTGTCCATAGCTCACAAAGGGCAAGCATGGTTCTCAGCTGTGAGGCCCCAAAGGACGCTTCACTGTCCTACAACGGCGGTCAGAACACTGAGGAGCGCTTTACCTCAGCCACCTGCAAGGCCATTAGCCACAGATTAAACGTTGCTCTAGTGTGTGGTTAAGATCCAAGAGTTAACAAGTCCCAGAATATTCCTCAGGAATCGTCACGGAAACACTGAAGCAGCGGGCATCTGAGGAGGCAACTGCAGAAGGTCTAGGATGGAGAGGAACAGCAGAAGGTGTGCCCTGGAAGAGGTGGATCAAATGTACAGAGAGAAGAAAAACAGTCAAACTAATCCAGGAAGTAGAGGTGTTAGAGACCGTAGATAGCAGGAGTAAGTCAGCTATTATAATTACTATAACATCATTATATCATACATTCATAAAGCCGATCAACTGTCAGAACCCATCACAGAGAGATGCCAATGCTAAAAGGCAGGCAATAATTGCTTATTTAGAGACAGGAGATATAATACTGACATACAATACTGGAGGAAATTAAGAATGCCTTACATGTTTCATTAGAAAAGATCTTTGAAGCTCAAGATAAAACTATAGAAACCATCAAAATTAAACACTAGGAATAAAAGAAAACATTACCACATATGTGATAGTTTCAAGTTGTCGAGTCTCAGTGGGATTGGGGAAAACTAAGGTGTGGAGGGAACCACATCCGAAGTCTTCCCAATCATAATACGAGACAAAGATGGAGAGACGAAGGGACTCCAGCACTGAGGGGAGATTCCTACTGGGATGACTCAAGCTAAAGCTGGTGGAAGGGCGCCTTTAAACACTGAAGCAAACCCAGCCTGAAAGCTGTCACTTGGTGAGCATCTCTTAATAACAGTGATGAGCACTTTCCCAGACATATCACAAGGGACGGAATTAACCAGATAAAGTAAGTTAACAGGAAAAGAAGGAAGGGAGGGAAGGCGGGAGGGCAGGAGGGAGGGAGGGACGGAGGAAGGGAGAGAGGGAAAGAGAAGAGAAGAAGAGAAGGAGAGAAAGAGAGAAAGAGAAAAGAGAGAGGGAGAGAAAGACTGACCAACTGCTAGAAATAGTGCCCATCAGGGGGCGGGGCAGTGGATGGCCCAGTGAGTTAACCGCTGGCTGGGGGAGCATGAAGATCTGAGTTTGACCCCATGTCCCTTGGAATTAACCGTCCTATAAGTTCAAAAAAATTGTTCTCACAAAGAGGGTTCCATAGTTTAAAAACCGAAATACTAATTATTAATATATCTGATCAATCTCTTTATAAGAATTTCTGATAAATTTTAGTAAATTAATTTCCAGTCAGGGAATATTATTCACCATTCTTTAACTTGATAATAACTTTCCTCTAAGACAATTCTGTAAAAAAAAAAAATTCAATTTGTAGCAAGTTATCACAAGAAATTGTACTGATTTAATAGTGACTACTACCATGGTAAGAACCTTTGGAAATGACGCTTGTATTTACATACTGCGTGGAGGGTGTTGCCTCAGTGCACATGAGGAGATCAGAGGACAGTTTGTGAGCATTCATTCTTTTCCCTGCACCATGTGGTCTGGCAGCCGAGCTCAAGGCATTAGGCCTGGTCCTAACCACCTTTCTGGCTGAGCCATGTCACCAGCCCTCATTTTGTACTCTCTTCTCATGAACCATTAAAATGTGCAATTGATTGGGGCCGGAACCATGCAGCAGGGTGCTGGCCAGGAATCCAAGAGACCCTAGGATTCAACAATCACAGCACTACAGAAAACAAGTTATAGGTAGATAATATGACCACCATATAAATGTGCGCATCTAAACCCCTCCCTCCCCCGCACCCCTGCCAATGCTTCTTGGCCCTTTCTCGATAACTTCTGTAGCTCTGCCTCTTAACACTGGAGAGAGTTGGAATCAGACCTTGTGCTTCTTTCATTTAGCAATGTGTCCTCAGTCTTCCTCCATGTGTGCTCATGCCTTGCTTGTTTTGTTCCTTTGTGGTTTGTTTGTTTTATGTTTTTTAAGATTCCACGGTGCTGTGTGTCAACCCCATCCACTCATCTATTGAGGAGCAGGTCAATGCCCACTGAGTGTAGGCATTAGCGATGAGGTTTTTATAAATGTTTATATGCAGAGTTTTTCGGTCAATTGAGTAGATGTTGAGGAGCTAAGTCATACAGCGTATCTTTAGCTCTGTTAAGGAGCTGTGGGCCACCTTAGAAAGGGCAAGAATTCCCCTTCCTCTTCCTATCCCATAGCTGTGCATGGTGCTATCTTAAGTGATAGCTGTGCACTGTTACTCCTTAATGTTTCCATTTGCCGTTCCCTAATGACATGGGATGGTCAGCATCACTTCATTCGGTAGGATATGAACAAGTACTAGGGAACGAATAGCACGTGCGTCATCATCTGCGCCGAGTGGCAGCACCTTGTCAGGGCTCTTGGTCAACACTCTTCCAACAGCAAAGTGAGAGTCTTCCAAGCACAGCGTGTGTCTGAGGCATCTCAGTTCAAGGACCCATTGTAACATCAGCAGGTCTCTGGTGTCGTCTCTAGAATGATGTGAGTAGATTGATGTTTTGCTAAGTACCATGTGTAGCATTGTATTTCATGGAACAACACAAATATTCCTTCTAGACCAGTATATATAAACTTTTCCCTAAGCATAGCCATCCACAACAAAAAATGCATTTCTCCATGATCTTCAGCTCATAAAACCATCAGTGACAGGGAGATGACACGGTCATGATGGCCTGTGTTGCATTTGTGTGTGTCCTGTGAATCACATCCTCTTATCTGAGATGTGAAAGGCTCCGTAGAACTGTGCACTCTCTTCTCCAGTCAAGGTGGCCCAATGTTGTTGAAAAAGCAAAATGTTACCGTAAGGGATGCAGGCACACAGCTGCAAAAGGCATGCCAGTGTCATAGAGAGGAGTCAGACTTTCCGCAGACTTTGGTTGGAGCTAACAGTAATAGCAACCATTTTTAAAACATGCAGCACTCATTTCCAAGGCATCTCCGCAGATTCAACGGCACTTAACAGTCCTGACAAGCCCGTGGAGGAGAGTGAGCAGAGCTGGCAGCCCTATGGCGCTGAGAAGTGGCTGCCACTCTCCAGCAGGCTGCCATTGTTCTCTTCCCCGTCTCTGAGCTCTTCAGTCTCTTAGTTACCACAAAACACGCATCTCATAAATGAGAGCTATGTATCAAGGACCTGGAGGAAAATGCTAATTTTGGACGTTTTTCCTGGCATCTCATCTCTTCTGACAGAAAGAAAAGCTACTCTCAGCAGAGTTTGATTGGTAATCAAGCACCTCACAGCTTCAAAGCGGTGAAAGAAGCGGCCATCTCTGGAGATGAAACAGACCGGGATTGCTTTTCCATCTCTCAGAATGAGGCTTATGTAAGGAAGAATTCTGAGATCTGTACAAGACTGCGTTTTCCCCATTTGTTCTCCCATGATCCTCAGCTCCATCCTGCTCTGCAGTCCAGGAAGATTACAGGAAAGCCAGCTACGCAGAGAGAAATGTGCTGCTTCCCGCGCACATAAGATACATGTGCGTGCTTGTCAGTGTGCGTGTGACTGCACCGTTCACACTCAACTACAGAGACAGAGAGTATGTGTTTAAGGCCAGTTGAAAATGATCTAGAAATACAAAGTATTTTCATACCCGTTGAAATGTAGCTTAGCGTCAGTTTTTGTGCTTCAGAACTGCCTTGATGTCTACATTTTTCTACTTAGAATATTCTTCAAAATTTGGTCTTTGGATTTTCAGAAAAGTGGGTTCTAGTCTGAGATGCACTTTATGTGCGAGCACCACACAGGTGTTTCTAAGGGTTGGGGCCTCACAATTGGTAGGCTGTAGCTAAGGTTCCTCTCTTGTCTGCCACGGTATCTTCCTAAGTTCCTCTGAAAGGTTGCCACTCATTTCCACTCATACTGTCTGCTTGTGGAACTTGCTCACTGGAATGTGATGGTCACTTTCTCCTATCACGCTGAACTGTGAACCATACAGAAAATAATACTGTGAGCACGTGTGTACTGGTCAGAAGGCCACACGTCAGAGCATCTTCATACAAGAAACTTGGACCTCAAAAAGAGTAGGCAATTTGTTCTCAGTGAGAACCTGCATTTTCTACTTATTTAAATATCTGAACAGATTTGCCGCATGTATACAATTCAAAACATTTTTAGCCAACCCTTATGTTGTGAGAAAATTCTGGTTCTTATTGCATTTGTTTTTTTATTGAAGGACATGTTATATATCCAACTGAGAAACATTTTTAAGTAATGAAACATACTGCCTGTGGTTCACTGAGTTTACAATATGCTCTTTCTAAGACTTAGCTACTTTTATTTTATTTGTATAAGTCTTTCTGCCTGCATGTGAGTGTAGGCATCATGTACATTGTGTGAGTCTTTTTGCCTGCATGTATGTACACACCATGTGCACGTGTGTATGTGCACATGTGCACGTTTGTGGAAAGAAGAGGGTGTCAAGAGTCCCTGGCACTAGAGCTACAAGTGGTTGTGAGTCACCATGTAGGCACTGGGAACTAAACCTGGATCCTTTGTGAAAGCAGTAAGTGCTCTTAACCAGTAGGCCATTTCTCCGCCCCCTCTAGACTCCCTATATACCGTAATATACTCTCTCTATACAGCAGCTCATTTAATCTAACTACAGCAAGCTGCTAGGAGATGCATATACACCATCATCCTGGGCTGACACTGAGCACAGCATTCTAGCCTTCTAGTAGGGATGGCAAGCAAACCTCTGGGATCTATGTCTCAGGTGCTTGGAGAGAAGAGAGTGACTTGTGGCACATCAGAGGGCATTGGCCTCAGATCGTCCAGGGTCATTGTAGTGGAAGCTGCAAAGCTCATGAAAATGCAGCCAGAGATTGGGAATGTCATTAGCTGGTGGAGTGCTGGCTGCGCACGCATGAAACCCTGGACTAGGCTCCTAGCACCACATAAAACCATTTGTGGAAGGGCATGCCTACAACCTCATGACTCAGAAGCTAAAGGCTGGAGAATCCAAAGTCCTGCTCATCCTCAGCTACAGAGTGAGTTGGAGGACAGCATAAACTATATAGAGACTCTGTCTCCTAAATCCAAAGTGCAAACTCAATGAATTTCTGAAAAACATTATGACAAATTTGCTTTCAGTTTAGGGAGCACCACCTATATTCCACCTGTTTAGCATCTTACCTCTGACCTCTGACCATGGAGCATGTCAGCAACTGTTTATTGTCATGTAATACACTTCACAAGCCTGCAGCAGCAGCAGGTGCATCCTCACAGGTGCAGCAGCAGGTGCATCCTCACAGGTGCAGCAGCAGGTGTGTCCTCACAGGTGCAGCAGCAAGTATATCATTACAGGTGCAGCAGCAGGTGTGTCCTCACAGGTGCATGGCTTCTGTATCCAGCATCCAGATCAAGTAGCAGGCCAAGAGTGTGTCTAGCACCCAGAAAGGCCCGTTTGTGCCCCACACTAGTCATTACCACCCCAGACACAATCACTCTCCTGCCTTCAGGTCTGGATTGGAATTGTGTAACAGAATCATGCAGGAGTCCTTGCTTGGCTGGTACCATGCTTCCAAGCTTCACTACACTGTTGTGTGCTGTGGGAGTCCATGTGGTCTCACTGTCACGCAGGACTCAATAAGACTGGGATAGGACCTACTCAACCCTTCTAATGTGGACAGGCACATGGGTGGTTTCTTGTTTCTGACTCTTATGAACAGTCCAATACACCTTAATGAAAGTGTGTGTGTGTGTGTGTGTGTGTGTGTGTGTGCGCGCGCACGTGCATGTACACACGTGCACACACATGTTCCTTTGCTATGTCACTGATAGATAATGAAAACTGTTTTTCTGAAACAGATGTTCTTGTGTCCATGTCCACCTGCAGTGCACAGGCGTTTCTGGCTGCTGCGTGTTCTCCATGGTGCCTGCTACTGGTAGTAAACGCTGAAAGTTTAATTTTTATTGTCTATCTCTAGTCCAAACTCAAGTGATATTTTAAAACAATGAGCCTTTATACAACAAGTAATGAAATAATTAATCTTTCTGAAAAAGCTAGATATGCCAAACATGTCCTGACCAAGGGTATTGTTCAAAAGCTGCTAAGCATCTTGGGTTCCCCGTATGGGTGCTGTTGGATGAGCAAGCACTGGGTCATGTGGCAGTCTTCACATGTGAGTCAGAATTAATCTGTGGATTTTAGCTGAAACATCTGATATTGATTTGAAAGATACGAATGTACTCACATCTGGGAAAAGAAGGGCATTTTAAAGGAGAGAGAGTTCAAATAACTTCCCCAGCTATAAGAAACTCAGGTAAAATTTACAGTTATAGTATTTCAAGTTAGGAAGTCTGGATGATGCCCACATGAAAACAGGAGGGCAGAGTTCCTGAACCAAGATACAAATTTGTTGTAACTTATTCCAGAAAGTTCTCAATTGGTTTTGCACTTTGGTTCTGAAAGACTGGGTCTCCATGTAGTTCAGACTGTGCTCAAACTCACTATGTAACGAAGGATGGCCTCAATGGTCCCTAAGACACTCACTGTCTCTATCTTCAATGTCATGAACTCTCCACAACTCCTTAATGGAGGTCCAATGTCATCTATGAATGAAATTCATTTACTCAAAGGTTGTATTTTAGTTACAGAAAATGGCAGTATTTATGACCAATTTATTTTCCTTTTTAAATTTATAAACATCAAGGAATTCCAGTTAGTGTAGAAAGTATTCCTTCCTCAGAGTAGTAGGATCAGAGCTGTGACGTCCCCAAGGTGGTGGGAGCCATCTCTGTTGACACTCAGACAAGCCGGCACCTCTATTCTCTGTTCCACAAGCTTATATCCCTCACTAAATATCTAGACTCGCCCCAAACTTTCCCTTTTCCTGGATATTACTATAAAGATCTTCCTCAAAAAATATTTTTTCTATATTTTTCCATCTATAAATCACCAAACTTCATTTAGTTATGAATTCTTTCATCCAAAAACTACTTGTTGGCACCTGTACAGAAGATTAAAGCTCATGGCAGGAGTTCTAAATGTTATACACATATAGAGTCATGAGCGTATAGACAGGGCCCGCAAGGTGGCTCAGCGGGTACAGGCCACCAAGCTTGATGTGTTGTCATCCCCAGAACCCACTGGCAGGAGAGAGCTGACTCCAATACTTGATTTTCTGACCTCCATACATGCGCCATGGGCATGTGCACAAATAAATAGGGGTAATTGAACAATTAAAATCATCCCTTTAATGTAAAGGGATAAAAAATATTTAAAGTGCTTCACAAAATTTACAAGATAGCCTTTCTTCTACATTTCTGGTCATAACTGCTTTTCTATTAGATGGAATGCACATGGCAGCCCTGACCTCTGAACTCTGAGGGAGTGTGACGATCCAGCCTGTCACTCGAGAAAGCTCCTCTCCTCCCTGTGTTCATATGAAAGGCATGGCATTCAGAGCAAGCCATGAGTTCTTAGTGAAAATGAAATCTGCTTTGCATTAATTGTTTCACAATGTCCAGTAAAATGGTATGCATGGAGTTATATAATTATAACCATGTGATTATTTGTATTTAAACCCTAAAATTAACTCCATTACAATCTTTTCAATTTTATTTCCTCACAAAGTACAGATGACTATCATTAAATAACTTCATTCATGGCATGATTTCTTAGCTCTGAGGATAAATAAGGCTATGTGGCCAAGGCCACAAGAACTCAAGTTTGTCTGGGACCTTAATCACCATGCTTTCCCAAAGAAGAGGGCCTGGGAAGGGAGAGGGGCCATGCTGTCCATGAGAGTGATCCACCACCAACAGAATGCAGTTCTCCATCTCTGCTTCAATCACTGACCACAGGAAGCTCCTCAGTAAATTACAGCCATTTGGAGTCATTTTTCTGATCACATTACCACAAGAGGATTTTTTTTTCTTTTAGCTCATCATTTCAGAAACACTCCTTAGAAATGGCAGCACTGATAAAAGCATGGTGCTAGGTCTTAGCAGTGAGGATTTCGCTCTGTAAGTGCAAAGTCAAAACTGTGGACAGAGTCAGGCGTTGCCGTCCACATACATACATTCTGCACCAGTTAGTTGTTGTCAACTTGACACAAACCTAAATATATCTAGGAAGAAGGAATCTCAACTGAGGAACTGTCTCCATCAGACTGTCCTGTGAGCATGTCTATGGGACATTTTCTTGATTAATGGTTGATGTGGGTGGTCCCATCCCATGGCAAATGGTCCTGGGTTGTATAAGGAAGGAGGTTGAGCAAGCCACCGGGAACGAACCAGTAGGCAGCACTGTCCCGTGACGGTTCCTGAGTCTGCTCCTGCTTGCGCTCCTGCCTGACCTCCCTCAGTGATAGACTGTGGTCAGGACCTGGAAGTCAAGTAAACCCTTTCCTCCCCCAGGCTGCTTTGGCTGCGGTGTTTATCCCAGCAACAGAAGCAAACGAAGGCACCTGCAATCCCAGTGCTTGGAAGGTAGAAGCAGGACGGTCAGGAGTTCAAAGCCAGCCTCAGCTACGTAGCAAATTGGAGGCCTACCTGGGCAGAAAGAGACTCTGTCTCAAACAAACAAACCAATGAAGAGGAAGGTGGCAGCCTAAATTGTGAGGCTGAGCTGGGAACCAGCTCCTTGGCAGGCAGGCAGGAAGACCCATCTGTGTTTCAGAAAAACAAGCATTTTATATGCAAAATGCAAGCAATAAATCACATAGACTGAGGGAAGGACACCATTTGGCACACACTCCATCCCAGACCTAACACGGAGTCTCCATAACTCAGTTCTAATACAACACCCTGCGAGGACCCCTGTAAGAGCCACCTCTGAGATAGGCACAGCAAGGAGGAGGAAGAGCCCTGGAGACCTTCCATCCTGAGAGAAAACCAGACTGACAGGAGGAAGGAGAGAGCTACCTTTTGTTGTTTAAGGTTCCAGGGAAATGACTGATTACAAGACATCTCAGTCTGTTGGACTAGGGTGGACACTGGGTCCGCTTTGAAGCACAACTGGCCCCATCCTGAGAGCTCTTTCACCTCTGCAGGCTGTTGGTCAGGGTCACGGTGTAGGTTAGGGGATGTTTTGTTTTTCTAGATGAGGAATGAAGCTGTAGTGCCCACCTCCCCAGAAAATTAGGAAAAACATAAATGAAAAAGCCAACGGAATATGGAAACGTCCCAGCATGCCTTTCTCTGAAGTTAATCTTCTAGCTTTACAGACCAAATCAATTCTACCCCTGTTGATCTGGGAGACTGCTCCAGTAGATCAAAGGACCTAATCCCCTTTTTTCCCTAGGAAAACACATTGTTTCAATCTGTTCTTCTCTCTGGCTTTGGTTGTAAGACTTCCCCTAACTGGCAACAGTAGTTGTATTTGTGTGAGTGACCCAACCAGATTACATGTTTGCTTTGTGGGTTTCAACATGATATGCAGATAATGACTGCTGTGCACTAACCCTTAAAATGGTCTATTTCTTAGAAGAGGTTGGCTAAAATTCATAAAACATATACCTAACATCATGTAATTTCTCAGGCATTTAACCCTACAGTTATGTATGAAGAATTGTTTTGCCAGGAAAAAGTTAGCCTTACATTCTCTAAATGACCCTCATGCCTTTGCGGTAGTGTCCCCTAGATTAGTGTTTCCTGGAAAGAAAAGAGATGGGTCGATCTCTTCAGGAATGCTTTCCTCCCAGTCATTAGGATTGATAGAATTGAAAGATGGAATTCGGTAGGGAACTGTGTGGCAGAGTTCCCTATCTCTGGGAGAGGCTCACTAAGCCCAAACTGTGGGCGCGGTCTGCCCTCTGTCCCTCATGCACTGCCAGCCAGCTGGGGCCACTCCAGGAGTGAGTGGTCTGTCAGCCCCAGGTTTGCTGAGAAAGCTCAGGACTGAGGTATGGGCCCCCAGGGAGGAGCATCACTGGACTCTACAAGGCGTAACTTCTTACTTCCCATTTTACGGCTGTATTTGCTGCTGGCAAGCTGATTAGAAAACCCTCCTCCACAAGCAGTCCTTACCAACACTGCAGGCCACTGGTCTCCTGGAATTGTCCTAGCTAGACTCTCTCTAGACAGACACTCTATCTAGAATCTCTCTAATGGCTTCTTAACAATTCTAGGACCTGGTCTTAGCAGTCCTCGCTGTAACACACACTGCTCTGCAAGTGCCAAAGGCCTGTGCGCTCCCTAAGGAGACTACGTCTGCCGGTGTCTGTGATCCCAGGTTTTATTTCCACTGTCAGTCAGCCCACATTTACTGAACTGTAGGCTCCCGCCTGCTGAGGGCCAGCCCCTTCCCCTCCCGTACGCTTTTCAAAAATGACTCCGCAGATCTGTTTGTAAAAGAGTTTCTAAACTAGCAGACACATGATGCTCCTCACAGCAAGACCTGCATTAAAGGCAGTGGGCTGAGTCTTTCCCTAGATGCTTTCTGTTGCAGTGACAAACACCATATCCAAAAGCAAGATGGGGAAGAAATTTCAGCTCACAAATTACAGCCCATTATGGAGGGAAGCCAAGGCAGGAGCTTGGAGCAGAAGCCATGGATAAACACTTCTTATTGACTTGCTCCATCTGGCTCCTGCTCAGCCTACTTTCTTTTTTTTTTTTTTTTTTTTTTTTTTTTTTTTTTTTTTTTTACAGAAAATCATTATTTAATGATAGGATAGCTGTGGTTGCACAAATGTATAATCTCAGAGTTTAAATAAAAATAAAGCAGGAAAACCAGGAATTCATGGTTAACCTTGGCTAGAGGAAAGGAGAAACTGTCTCAAAACATAACAAGAATAGCAACAAACAAAAACAATAGCAAACAAAACACACTTCACATAAAATAGATCATTGAACTTTTAGAGTTGGTCATTTAGTAGCAGTGGACCTATTTTTTTTCCAAAGAAGACATTCTTGCCCACTTGTCAATGAGACCTTTTGAATATATTCTTTCTTTATGTTTCCTTATCAGTTCCTTATTTTTAACGTTTTATTTGCTCACATGCTGCATATCTGTTGGTTTATATATGCTGGAGCCTATTCAGAATGAGGGATTCCAAACCTGACAAGAGAAATATTAGCAGCACAAGGGCCACACAGCTGTGATTCTCACCCATTCAGCCTACTTTCTTATACAACCCAGGACCATCTACTTGGGGAAGACACTGCCCACAGTGGTCTGGGCCTTCCCATATCCATCAACAACCAGGACCATCCCCACAGGCCAGCCTGATCTGGAAAAATCATTGCGTTGTTGGAACAAGCCTTTTTTAGGTGGCTCTAGGTTGTGTCGAGTCAACAAAACGGACTAGGATACTTCTTGCCATATCATTCCTTCAGTTATAATGACCCGGTGGGCAAAGGACTTGAGGGCCTGAGTTCAAATCTCTAGCACTCACCCATGTAACAAGTTAGGCATAATAGCATGAACCTATAATTCCAGCACTAAAGAGACAGAAATAAGAGGATTCCTGGAGCTTTCCCACAAGCCAGTTGGGCTGATCAATAAGTTCTAGGGTGGTGAGAAACCCTGTTTCAAAGAATAGGGTGGGGAGCTATAGAGGAAGTGACCTAACAATGACCATACACACACACATACACACACACACACACACACACACAGAGGCATCTGTGGTTTGTAAGATGCAGGACCCAGGGAGGGTAATGGCACAGAGTGAAGTGGCTCTGACCTGCAGGCTGGTATGGAGGCACAGGTTCAGGCCTCCCAGGGCAGCCACGAGCCCAGTGGACTTGCAAGGTCCAGTATGTAGTAGAATACTCTGACACACCTCACATGGAGAGCAGCCAACCATGGACGCAGACAGACTCCGATTTAAATCCTGCCCTAACACTTAATCTTCAGAACAACCTTGGGCAGGCTATTTTGCAGGCCCCTGACTTCCTGAGATAAAATTAATCACCTAGAGTGAAGCTTTGGTTTAGACGGGCTGTCTGTGTGGAGTCGTAAAAGCGGAAGCTTCGTAAATCCCAGTCCTTCATTAACTCCTCCACCAGGACCACCATGACAGGAGTCGCTCTGAATCCTGTCTTCTTGGTGTGCAAATGAGGATAACAATTGCACCATGTTTAAAATGCATGACAGTCATGTTGACTTTCATCTTAAATTCCCAGCCTGGGTAGGTAGACCCTAGAACCACTGCCCTTCCTGTAGTCAGACCCCACAAGGCCACATTCACCATAGGTCAAACCAGAGAAATGATTATATGAAAAATGTACTTTCCTATCAGCTTTATAAGCAGTGGTGTGCACGTGTTCATGCATATGCACATGTGTGGGGGCCATAGGTCACCATGTATTTATTTTCCGAGACAGTTTCTCTGACTGAGCCTAGCATTCACGGATAACGCTAGGCTGGATGGTCAGTAAGGTCTGGAAAGAGCTGTCTGTCTCTACCCCTCCTGAGGGCCGGCCACAGGCGCATACCACTGCCCCTGCCTTTCCTGTGGTGATGGGGAGATCTGAACTCACGACCTCCTGCACACCCTTCACAGGCCTCTTAAGAACCATTTATAATGGAAATTTCTGATCCTGAAGGAATGTATTCAAGAAAAAGAAAGAGAAAGTGCGCTTCATTTACCTTTCTACCTACATATCTGTGTTTATTTTAGACTGATAAGCTGTGGCTGATGTAAACACTTGGCAATCAGGGTACTTTGAAAATGTTTTCTATTTTCATTGAATGTTTATCCTGAGGAGAAATGTGTAATGTCTTCAGTATTGCCTCGCGGTGATGCATATTTATGATTTAATAGTCTACCACTTTTGGAAATTTTTTACCTTTAAATTTTTGAAAAATGATATTTACATAATTTTCCCTCAAGCACTTGAATAATTCTCTAGCGTACTCTTTCATGATTTTACATACAGACGTCCCTTTCATCTTCTAACGGCGGATTTGTTTATCTTCTCACTTAATCAGGATATTTTAGATGAATATTGAAATAATTGTTGCCTTTTAAAAAATCATGTAATCAACAGCTGGGTATGGCTGCAAACGATATGCATATTTCATCAGTTTAAAAACGTACTTGTTTTTTTATAGTAAATTCCATATAGGTGTCTTTTAAAATTATTTGACACATAGCTTATAAATAAAAGTGGCTTAATTCTGCTAGTAAAGAAAGGTTCATGTCATGTTCCCAACTTTGGAATGTGAAGGACATTTCTACTCACTATTGGCACATAATCTCTGTGTGTGTGTCTCAGTATATTATACAAGAATACATAGTTTTATATATTAAATTATCAGCAGTGCCTACTATTAACATATTCAAGGCCAGTTTCCTTTATCTGCCTTCAAGTCATCTGGCTCCAAATTCTCCCCTTGGCTGTTGCACAGAGTTCTGTCTTCACTTCTTTCTCAAAGTCCTTCCACCCTCCCTGGTCTCCACACATGCACACATGCACACACTCATGCGTGCACACACACATTCACACAAGCATGCACACACTCCCACACAAGATTTCCTCTAAGCACGGGTCCGCATGCTAGAGGCTTGGTCTCCACTGTGACTACTGGGGGCTGTGGAACCTCAGAGGACAGAGCTTCCTAAAGGGACACTGAGTCACTGAGAACAGTCCCTGGGAGGGAATACTGAAGAGCCAGCCTTATCAGTTTCCATGGGGTGGGAAGCTTTGCTCCACAAGGCACACCCCTCCGTGACGCTCTGTTTCATAGCAGGCTCGGAGTCAAAAGGCCAACTAACCACAGAAGCTCCAAAACTGGGAGTAATCTCCTATGCAGGTTACTGCCTGCGTTCTGTTTGCACAGTGGAACATTATGACTACAACAGAAAGCACACAGACACACAGGGGTTGCTGGGACCATATTTCTGCAGATTGCTACTGTTTGTACATAGGTATGTACATAACAAAACATAATTTTTTACATACCTATATATTTAGTTGCCCATTTGTTTCTCCTCTTTGTCAGAGACGTTAATGCTCTTCTCTAAGGACTCCACAGCTTCAGAACAGAAAGATACTGTTCTCAGCCCCTCCTTTGTTCCAAGATTTTTTTCCAAAACATACCATGGAGCAGGGTAGCAATCAGTATGCACTTTTCTTAGCTACTTCTTCACACACTCAGCCAAGACCCCCACAGATACGAGAATGGGAGTTCTTGCCACCACATTTTAAATCAGGTTTACGAGAGTCAGGGCTAACATGCCAGGTTGTGTTCTTTACATACTCAAATTGACGGTCCCTTTATCCCTGCTTCCTCAGTCAGTGCCTCGCATACGGAATAGACAGTCAAGGTAGAGAATGACAGAATGAGTTTCTCTGGCACATAGATCTACACAAGATCGGCACATGATCTACACGGGATGGGCACGTGTTACACAGATGCCACACGGGATAGGTGCCCGATCTACCACTGAACTGCACCTAGCCCTTTCTTTTTATTCTTTTTGAGAAAGCATCTCAAGAAGTTGCCCAAACTGGCCTGGAACTTGCAGTGATCCTCCTGCCTCAGCCTCCTCAGTAGCGAGGACCACCAGCCTGCACCAGCAGGAACAGCTATGGCTTGGACTCAGGTAAAAGTGAAAAGTAGAGATGAAGAAATGTCCGTCCATTTTCTGGGCAGGGATGCTATGTACTCAGAACACCATGATGGTACTGGCAAGCCAGAGCTTGGTGATTGCGAGCAAAGGAGTTTGACCAGTGCTCCATTAGGGGATAGCAGTCACAACATGGCCACACAGCCCTACTGTGGCTGAGATCAACCGGGAGTTTGGGGAGGTCAACAACTCTGTCCTCAAGTTAGTCTTCGGGTGATTTGTGAACCAATGAAAACCTCGAGCTCATGGGAGGAGATGGGGGAGATGCACTGAAGGTCAGGAATTTGAACAGAGGTGTATAGCAATGGGGGATGGGGAACTGGAGTTAGCCAACAGAAAGTCTTAGATGCTAGGAAAGCAAGAGGCTCCCAGGACCCAACAGGGATTACATTAGCTGAAACGCCCAATACGGGGGAGAGAGAACCTGTAGAGCCCATATACAGAAGTTAGGCAAGACCCCCAGCTGAGGGATGGGGCCACACAGCCTTCTCAAAATTTTAACCCAGAATTGCTCCTGTCTAAAGGAAATATGAGCACAAAGAGTGGAGCAGAGACTGAAGGAAAGGCCATCCAGAGACTGCCCCACCTGGGGATCCATCCCATCTGCAGCCACCAAACCCAGTCACTATTGCTGATGCCAAGACGTGCTTGCTGACAGGAGCCTGATATAGATGACTCCTAAGAGACTCAGCCATAGCCTTACTGATACAGATGCGGATGCTTGTAGCCAACCATCGGATGGAGCAGGGGGACCCCAATGGAGGAGTTAGGGGAAGGACTGAAGGAGCTGAAGGGGTTTGCAACCCCATAGGAAGAACAACAATATCAAACAACCAGATGCCTTCCCCCGAGAACTCTCAGGGACTAAACCACCAACCAAAGAGTATACATGGGTGGGTACATGGCTCCAGCTGCATATGCAGCAGAGAATGGCCCTGTCTGGCATCAAAGGGAGGGGAGGCCCTTGGTCCTGTGAGGGCTCAATGCCCCAGCATAGAGGACTCCTAGGGCGGTGTGGCAGGAGTGGGAGTGTGGGTGGGGGAGCACCCTCGTGGAGGCGGGGGTGGGGGGGGGTATGGGAGATTCTTAGAGAGGAAACCAGGAAGGGTGATAACATTTGAAATGTAAATAAACAAAATAACCAATAAAAAATTTTAAAAAGGAAAAAGAAAAATTCCATGTAACACTAAGACACTATAATATATATTTTATTACTTACAATTTTTATTGCACTTTCACTCAGATAGTTAACAATATATCCCTTCTGACTATGTCAAAAAAAAAAAAAAAGGAAAAAAAAGAAAGAAAACCTTGAGCTCGCCAAGCAAATGTGCACAGAAAAGGCAGCTCAATAGCGTCTGGCACAATCGATGGCCTGCTGATCATAGCGAGCCCACTGAATTGATAGGGGCATAGGGTAAGTGACAGGCCCAAGTCCAATAGGACACCTTTCACATACAAACCCTACTTGAAGACACTGTCACCTTTAATCAAAGTGTTTCTAAAATACAATTTTCTTTGTTGCCTTTTTGGAAGTAGGTAGCCATTTTAAGCTGGTCAGAGGGTTAAATGGGTTGTGACCACTTTGGGGGTTGAACAGCCCTTTCATGGGGGTCACCTAAGACCATCAGAGAACACAGAGATTTGCATTATGATTGATAACAGTAACAAATCACAGGTATAAAGCAGCAAAGAAAAAAAGTTTATGGTTGGGGTCACCACAACACGAGGGGCTGCATTAACGGTCACAGCGTTAGGAAGGCTGAGAAGCACCGGTCTAGATGAAGAGTGTGCGGGGTATCGCTGGTAAGGAAGATCCAGAGAGCCAGCTGACCTTACTCTCTCCATTCAACACTGCTGACACATTTGCATACACCCCGCCCAGTCTAATTCCCTCCAACTTGATGATTATGAAGTGGTGAGTTGGGCTACGCAGCCTGTTTAATGCATTGAGATGTCTTAATATCTGCTGACTTGGAATGAAGCATAAGGCGTACCCAGAACTGGCACCCAGGCAGGCTAAATGCTTTGGCCATCTGCTCCCCTGCAGCATTTATATCTCAGGTCCCGTTTGCTTTACTGTAGCTGCTACTTGCACACTGGGGTGCAGATCCGAGCCCCTTCTTAAAACCATCTCCATCCCGCTCCTGATCTCTGCCCATCTGAAATGATGGCTTGGAGCTCTGCTTTTAAATTTATGCTTGAGCTCAGAGGTCCGTTCAAATGTATACTTCCTTGAGTAGCACGGGTCTGTTTTGCTAACCTCACTTCTGGTTTCTGGTTTCACAGCACCCCCACCCTGAGTCTGTGCTCTAGTCCCCAGTATTTGCAAGGCCTCACTCTCCCTCGAACCACAGCTGAGCTGTCAGTCATGTTATCTCAGCAAGGCCACTGCTCTGCCTTCAAGCCCGCCCACTCTGATTAATTAAATGATTTGTTGACACACTCAGATTTCTGTTTACTCTAGCACGGAAGTTCTAGCCAAGATAATTCCATCCAGGGCTTCAGGACTTGCCTGTGACAAAATGCTGAGGCAGGAAAATGTTTCTGAGCAAGCTCTTGCTCAGATCTACCAACCTGACTTCCTCGTTTCTCTTTCCTTCTTATCACAACCTGTGAAGTCATTATTCATTTTTGGCTATTCCCATCTATTATCTATTTTAAATCCTTTGCCTGATGGTCCTTAGACCAAATTATAAGTCTCTATAGATGTTAGCAAATCCCAAATCTACTACTATTCCTACTAAAACATCAACGAATGTGAGTTCTTAAGTACTTGTGTGAGTTCAACTTTGTTGAAAAATAAGGCACTTACTAAGAGTTAGCTGAGCTTACAGCACACAGTAGGTGGTGTGGACAAAGGGCAAAATAAGGCACCAAAAGCCAGAGCCTCATCTTCCAGATGAGAAAAGCAAGAGACAGAAGTTAAACCATTGTCCCTCAGCAGGTAGGCAGGGTTGGAATTACTAAGGAAACCTACATAGTATGACGTCGCAACAGAACTGTCCAGAGAACTTTCAATGAAAACCAAATAATCCACATCTCTGCTGCTCACGACAAGAGCCACTCATCACTCAGGGTTACTGACATTTGAAAATTGGCTATGTACAAGCACGAAACAGAATTTTCAATTTCATTTAATGTGTGTGTGTTAGTGTGTGTTCATGTGTGTGTTCATGAGTGTGGTATATATGCGTATGTGTGGTGCATGTATGTATATGGTGCATATGTATGGTGCATGTATGTATGTTTTCCTGTGTGTGTGGTATATATGTGTATGTATGATACATGTGTGTATGCGTGTTCCTGTGTGTGGTACATTTGTTTCTCTCTCTGTGTGTGTAGTGCATGTGTGTGCATATGTGTGTGGTGCATGTGTTCATGTGTTTGTGTGTATGTGTGGTGAGTGTGTGTGTGTTCCTGTGTATGGTATTTGTGTGTGTGTACAGATCAAAGGACAACCTGTGGTGCCATCCTCAGGTGCTGCCACACACATGCACCATACTGACACACGTGTACCACACTCGTGAACACACACACCATCTTCTCACTGGAGTAGAGCTCACAAGTAAGCAAGTAGGGTCGGAGGCTCCTCATGATTGCAAGGCACACTCCAGCTGAGCTAGCTCCCCAGCCCATGAAGAAGATGTTTATACAACTGTGATGCTTGCCATGGATCCTGGCCTGCAGGCCCTGGGGAACAGCTTCAGGAGGGCGGCCCTGAAGACCGAGCGTCTTAGGTGTGGTTACTATTACTCTGATGAAACATCTTGACCAAAGCAACTTAAGAGTTCCACACCATTTGTTCATTGTCAAAGGAAGTCAGGGCAGGACCTCATGCAGGGCAGGAACCTGGAGGCAGGAGCTGATGCAGAGGCCATGGAGAGGTGCTGCTTTCTGGCTTGCTTCCCATGGCTTACTCAACTTGCTTTCTTATAGAACCCAGGACCCCCAGCACAGGGGTGGCACCACCCACAGTGGGCTGGGCCCTCCCACATTAATCACTAAGAAAATGCTCTACATTGCCTATGGCCTGATGTTGTGGAGGCATTTTCTCAGTTGAGGTTCCCTCCTCTCAGATAATTCTAGCTTGTGTCAAGTTGACATAAAACTAGCCAGCACACCTAGTATTAGCTTTCAAGCTCTCTGTGGGATCAGCCATGGCACTTGGGGAACCTGTATGAGTTCAACTCCTCTGATTTACCCCTGCTTCTTTCAGGATGTCCACAATAACCCCCTACATGCAAATCTGCTAGGCATGGTTTAATGTGCAATGTTCCCACAGGCTTATGTGTTTGAACATCTGGTAGTGGTGTTTGGGAAAGCTGTGAAAACATCAGGGGAGGTAAACCCTGGCTATATAAGGGCAGGCTGTAAGATCTTACAGCTGAGCCCACTTCCTGTCTGCTCTCTGCTTCCACTTCTTTAGAGATGCAGCAGGGAGGCTCTCCTTATTGATGTGAATGAAATCTACATCACATCTAAATCTGCTCTCCTCAGCTTCCCATCCTTGAGGTCTCCATCAAATGAATTAGAAAGAGACGCTCGGCACAGTGTGCAAGCCAGTCAGGGTTCATTACAGAGTAGGGTGGGACACCTCCTAAGGAGGAGAGGGGACGGACAATGGTCACAGGGATCCCGCAGAGGAAAACACTCCAATAGGGTAAGAAAGGACAAAGGCAGAGGGACCCTGCAGAGCAGCACACCCTGGGGGTGGGGTACCAGGGGGAGCCAGGGGGAAGACAGTAGAAGGAGACACAGTTGTGCCCAGCAGGCTTACCACTAGTTCTCTAGAACACAGCTTTCCTGAAGGACCAGGCGATTGACAGGCCCATTTGGATGGAATCTTAAAGGAAGAAGCAGTCTTCAGCAGAACACTTCTGCTAGTCAGTACCATACAGTTTTTCAGCAGCTCAGAACACCATGTCCCCACCCTGGCCCAGAGCTAGGACTCAGATCCCATTCCTGTAACCTGTAATCACACAAACATGCAGATGACCAAGATTTAGAGAGGGTCTCTCATTTGGGATTGTAAGGGTCTTGGGCTCTGTCTGTGCTAGGCAAGAGGTTGGAGAACCCTGCTATTATGGCTGCAGTCCCTCATGTCTGGATGGCTTAGTGAGCTCCACACCAATGGAGGACTCCCTTTCTCGGCAGGGCTTCTCTTTCTCTGCCTGACTTTGTCTGCAGAGTGTCTCTGAGCACAGGTACCTGGCCTTGTGCAGGGCTCTCTGCAAATGCGGCATAACTCAGCACGCATGTCCTGCTTTGGCTTCCCGACTGCATAATAATTAGGTACTGTAATGTTATGACCAGCCGGTCCCTTCCACTTGCATCACAGCAGCCCTTGCATACCCCGCCCCTGGGACAACAAGTAGAGCTGTCTCACCGCAGTGGAAGTCCTTCCACCATACTCACAGTACTCACAGCCTCTGAACCCTGCCTGCTTTGGCTCCCTTTGTCCTCGCTGCCTGGAGGGAGAACCCAGGGCAAGCAGGAGTGGCCCTCAGGACAACAGCAGACTTCTAGAACACCAGCTGAGATGGCTGCTGAGAGCCATCACTCCCCCCCCCCCACCTCCTTTGGGATCACCGTGACTTTGTACAGCCTCACATTTGTTAAAATGTGAACCTAGTAAACTTCAGAAAGGAGGGTCAGGGTGAGATTCATTTCTCTGTTTTGAGATAGGGATGTATAGCCCAGGCTGGCCTCTAATTCACAGAAATCCTCCTCCTTCATCTCCTGAGTGCTGGGCTTTGCATTGTGCACCATATGGCCTGGTGTTGTAAGGTTCTTTAAAGGAAAATGTCATTATTAAAGAAAGGGGTCAACTGCTTTCATGATAACCTGACGGGACAGAGGAAACAGTTGTGTGTGTCCACACACGGTCTAGGACAACACAAAAAACAACATCCTAGCTGTGGGGAAAAGTTGTGGGTGAGCATGGTGGTCACTTTAGAATATTTTCCTCTAGGGAAAAATGACAACCACAATACCCAATGAAGCATTTATGGAATTCCATAAAAATCCCCAATATACACTAAGTCAGACTCTGTATGTCCTGCAGAACAACCCTGGTCAGAACTTGGAAACATCTAGAATGACACTGTGGGTGGTTGCCACGGCTCAGGATCCCAGTCCTGGGGAGACAGGCACAGGCGGGTCCCTCAGCTGTCCAGTTAGCTAACTAATCATCAAGTCTTGGGTCCCAGGGTAAGAAGTGGAGGATGCCTGAGAACTGACACATAAAACTGTCTTCTGGACTGCATATTCATATACATGCATGTGCAGGTGTAACCCTGTCACATATGCAAGCATAGTCACACAGGTGCAAGTACAGGTGTGTGTGCCCCAATACATATACATGCATACTCATACACATGTATGTGCAGGTAGGTGTGCCCGGCCACATATACATGCACACTCATACAGATGCCAGTATAGGTATGCATGTCCCTGATACATATACATGCATATTCATATACATGCGTATGCAGGTGTGCCCCTGACAAATATACACGTGCACTCAAATACATGCATGTACACGTGTACCCTTGCCACATAGATTTAAATTCTAATACATGAGCAGGAATGTCCCCACCACAACTACATGTATACTCATAAACACGCATGCTCAGGTGTGACATATACACATGCATAAAAGAACAGGGTGGGGAAGCAGACTACTCTTTTCTGTCTCTTATATATTATTGATTTGCAGTACTGTGGGTTAAACCCAGGACCTTGGACATTCTGGGTAAACATTGCACCAGGAAAATACATATCCTTCCTTAAGTTTAAAAAATGTGTCCTTTGTTAGTGTTTGAATATGGTTGAACATTTCATTTAAGCTACGAGATAGCTATCTGTTATAAAAATAGTGAAAGAAAAAGGGAATAACTTGTAAAACCTCACTAATTAAAGGTAAATATTGTTGTCTACTATTTTTCTTGTGTGTGTGTGTGTGTGAGAGAGAGAGAGAGAGAGAGAGAGAGAGACAGACAGACAGACAGAGAAAGAGAGAGGGACAGAGACAAACAGAAATAGAAACAGAGAGACAGAGATAGAGAGAGAGCCCTAATAACTTTACTTAACATTTTTTTTCTAGTTGAACACATTGAGAGCCACAATTCAGCAGACGTTTGAACATAGAACAAAGGAGGGTTAAGAAGGAGAGGCAAGGAAGGAGGCAGAGGCTGACGAGAACCTCTGAAAGGGCTGGGGGACAACTCAGTGGGTGAAGAGCTTACCACACGCCTGTGAGAACTGGAGTCTGAATCCCCAGGACTTATGTAAAGCCAGGCAGAGATGGCAGATGTCCCCACAATGGGGTGCACAGACAAAATATCCCTAGGGCAAACTGGCTAGATAGACCAGCTGAGATTGGTGAGCTCCCAGAGAGGAAACTCTCTCTCAATAAATACAGTGGGGAGCAGTCAAGGAAGACATGCACATGTTTAAGGATGCATACACATGATTACACATATGATGTACACACACACATACAAACCAGTAAGGAGCCTAAGAGAAAACATGTGTGGGACTCTATAAAGATGCTGAAACTCTTGGTGTTTGTGGCTGTTTTGCCCTTCTATGTTTTGTTAATACCACACACTAATTCATCTTCTTTCCTTAAGCCACTTCACAACAGTAAGATACTGTTTACCTGTAGAGAGTGCAAAGCCCTCTATGATTATGATCTGCTTTTCCATTTCTGACATCAGAAATATTGTCTGCAACTCACCAACCTGCTATAAGAAATAGCAACACAGCCACAAAGACCGGTGCTAGCAGATCACTGGTCACATCATTGCCAACGAAGGAGCCAGGGTCAATACACCCCGAAGAGCTCAGCCAATCTCCAGGAAGCACCTGCACTCCACAGGGTTGGTGACCATACTGAGTGCAGGAAGTAGGAGATCAAAGGCAGGAAAACCAGCCCACTGCTGCCCAGTGTTCCAAAGTTTGTAATCTTCATCAAACGTTGAATTTCATTATTATTACTTATTTATTTATTATAATTTTTTTGAGAAAGTCTAATGTAGTCTGGCTGTCTTCCAACTTGCTTTGAAGCCAAAGGTGACTTGAACGTCTGATCCTGCTGCACCCCTTTCCCCGGTGCTTGGATTATAGGCAAGGACCACTATGCCCAGTTTAATGTGGTGGGGGGGGAGAGGGGGACCTAGACAAGCATCCTACCAACTGACTGCATCTCCATTTTTAAGAGAAGTCCAACATACCAATCTTTTATTGAAAATGCATATAATAAATGACAACCAATTCAAAAACTTGTTAAGAGCCCGACATGGGTCTTTCCTGTGGAGAACAATACCCTTGGGACCAGTTTCAGCTTGGGAACTGTTTTGTGTGAGACTCGGGGACAAGCTGGTCTCTAAGGTCTCTTTTTACTTAAACAGTTTTATGGTTTTCATTAAGCTATGCTGGGGTTTAAATCACAGTGGCACAAATCCAATTAAAATTGCAGCTGCAAATGCCAGAACAAGGACTCAAAGTCA
This sequence comes from Mus musculus, assembly GCF_000001635.26. Classification (NCBI taxonomy): domain Eukaryota; kingdom Metazoa; phylum Chordata; class Mammalia; order Rodentia; family Muridae; genus Mus; species Mus musculus. The sequence goes on from NT_166305.2 coordinate 2,123,037, forward strand.
CAGGCACCTAGACAGAAACGGGTCCTGAGAGGAGCCATTCATTACTTTCAGTAAAGTAGCTGGTAGCAACAAGCCAGGAGGAAGATCATTAAATCTAATTCAGGAAATGGATATGTTTAGGTCCTGGCTATAGCTTTCTTGAAACTAGGGAATAAAAGATTTTTGATAGTGGTTGCCATTATAGCCTGGAAGCTGCTTTCATTTTCTGAAATGGAAACATCACCTGGGTGCTGATGGTGTCTAACCTTCCATCCAAGAGAGAGAGAAGCCCGTAAGGGGATTCACTGAGTCCTGTCCAGTCGCTGGTCCCATTGGTTCAGAGGCACATGCGTCGTGGTATGATCCACAACTATAACTCTGCTATCTCAAAGCAAAGCATCCCCTGTGGCCTGGCAAGAAGGTTCCAGAAAACATGAAGGCACATCTACACTTGCCATTTACTCACTGTGAGACCTTATACATTCTGAACTTATTATTCATGTAAAAAACAGAAATTGTTGAGGGGATTTATCAAAACATCATATGCAAAAGGCTGAGATAAAAAAAAGATACAGTAAAAGCTGATTGAGAGTGTGAACAACAGATTTGTTGGGTTTGTGTGTGTGTGTGTGTGTGTGTGTGTGTGTGTGTGTGTGTGTTTTCCTAAGAATACCTCACAGGCTAGGGAGATAGCCCAGTTAGTAAAATTCTCACAGCCCACAGGTGAGGGCCTGAGATACATTTCCATATAACACCAGAGCATGGTGATGTGTGCTTGTTAGACAGCTCTAGAGACAAAGGGGCAGGAAGATCTCTGTGATTCACTGGCCAGCTGCCCAAGCCAACTTAGTAAATTCCAGACCAGTGAGAGACATTGATAAAAGAAGTGAGAACTGGCGTGAACACACATACATAGGTGTGCTCACACACATGCAAATATTCTGAACAATCCAAGACAGGGGTTGTCAGAACACATGAGATACAAGAAGTCTGTTCCAGTCATTGGCTGGAGTTAGACTCTGGGAGTAGGAAATTACAAATAGCCCAGAGCTTCTCTTAGCTCTACTGCAGCCAGCTCCACAAATTGTGACCTACGCCATGATGGTGTCAGATGTGTGAACACATTAGTCAGTCATTCGAAACGGTGAGAAAACCCAACGATACTCTTCATATGCACAGAAATATGGTACCTTAATATTTATGCAGCTTGATGTATCTCAGATCATCACAAATGCCCCATTAAAACATAAGCCACTTCACTGTACCACCTTGTCAGGTTAAAAATTAAAGCTAATCGATACAGCTAAGCAACATAGAGGCCAACACATGCTGTCCAAACTCAGGCTGTGCCAAGAATTTAGTTTATAGAAATAGTACACTGTGTTTGTCACAGCTGCTGAACTGTGAGACCTTCCTCACTGATGCCTCCACGAGACTGACAACCAGACACCAGACTTTCAAATAATAACCAAAACAAGATGCAAGAATGTTCTTCTAGCCAGGCATGGTAGCGCATGCCTTTAATCCCAGTACTCGGGAGGCAGAGGCAGGCAGATTTCTGAGTTCGAGGCCAGCCTGGTCTACACAGTGAGTTCCAGGACAGCCAGGGGTATACAGTGAAACCCTGTCTCAAAAAAGCAAAAAAAAAAAAAAAAGAATGTTGTTCTAGAAGACACTTAAGGTTCTAGAAGACACTTAAGGTCAGGAAAAAAGCTCCAGCTGGTGTGTCCTGTCACTTTGTTTTGGTGGAGGGAGAATCCTTTCAAAATCATTTAAAAGTTCTGACATCATGAATTGATGTTTCTGTTTAGGAATTGTTTTTGTTTTTGCTTGCTTTTTAATTTGGGATGCAACCCTTCTGGCTCGGAACTTGGCTCTTTAAGGCGCAGATCTGGCTGGGAAGATTGTCGAGCAAGTAAAGGCCTAGCCTTGCAAGCATGAGGCATGAGGGTGTAAATTCGATACAAAGCCTACATAAAAAGCCAAGCATGGTGGTACATCTTGGAACCCAGCACTGAGAGGCATAGACTATTGGGTCCCGGGAGTGCACAGCCAGCTGAACAAGACTGCCTGGTGATTTCCAGGATGTTAAGACCCTGTCCCCAAAATAAGGTGAATAATGAATGGCTTCCAAGGTTGTCTTCTGGACTCAAATAACAGGCACACATGTGTGCTCGCTCTCCCTCTATCTCTGATGCTGTCTCTCTCTCTCTCTCTCTCTCTCTCTCCCTTTCCCTCCCTCAAGTAAATAAAACACATGAATCTAACCTTCACCCCATTTTTGTTATCTCCCAAGCCTAGAAGATGGGGTACAGATTGCTCGAAATACGGGCTAACAGCTGTGTTTTTTCTGGCATTCCAATGCTCTGAACATAGGTCTTGGCAATTGAAATCCTAGCTTGCAAACTGCCATGAAGTTCTTTGGGAGTTTATCAATTTGTGTTTAGGGACTTTTCAAATAGAAAAGTAAATAAATTATTAGTGTTTTCATAGGCAGTTCCAAACTGCAAACTGTGTCAAGGGCAACATGTTTGAAAGGCCAAGGCAGAATGATGTAACCACAGGAGAATGCCATAACTCTACCCTAGGACCAAATCATGATTTTAAAATGTTGCTAAAATTCTCTAAGTTTATGCCGCAGGATACGGAACTTGTTGTACTTAAAAGTACTGAATGTAGTTTTCAAAATAAACATGTACGGCCTAGAGAGCTAGAAATCCAAATGGTTGCCATAAAAATATCCCATGTTCCCTTGTTTGTGAAGCCACCTCTCGGATGAGTTCAGTCCATGGCACACTCAATATGTCTATCCATATTGCCACAGGTAGGGGCGCACATAATGGGCGCACTTCCTTTTCATTGTTTAAACAACTGGGGCATGAAGGCTATAAGACCAAAGGCCACATGGGAATTCATCACGCACACATACAGTTTTCCAAGCCCACAACCACTAATCATTCATTCATTTGCACCTGGAGTGTAGGCTGCATACTACTTAAACTCAGGCGAGTATAGGCACATTGTAACTGCTGAAACATTTGGAAGTGAGTGAGAAGAACACGGTATATCCACGGGCTGCAGGCGTGGTGCAGAGGTAGCACACCTTCTGCCACTTCAGGTCTACCCTCAACACTGCAGAAGAGATTATTGAGCTTGTGCGTGGAGTGAACTTCCATGCAACAGTGAGTGGTTACACCATCAACAGGAGAGCGGCGGCACCACAGCAAACTGGTTTGCTAGAGAAACCGGTGGTCACAAGTCCTAAAGGGACTGCAGAGACAGGAGCTGTGGGTGAGCAGGAAGAGCGTCCACTCTCAATATCCGGGGCAGAGCTTGTTAACTCCGCAGCTCAAGGTTTTCTCCCACATGCTTTGAGAGTCAAACAACAGATGGATGGATGGACAGACAGACAGACAATAGAGAGATTGATGGTAACTAGTTGTGCTTGGAGGCTGTGTATGCATGCTAAGACTGTTTTGGAAGTTAACCTTTTTCACAGACATGCTGGGTCACACCCCAAGGCCACCACAAAGGCATGGAGCATTGTGAGTATTTAAGAAGAGTTAGGTAACCGAGTACTTGGAGCTCAGTGTCTCCCCAGTGAGGTAAGTGAGTACTTAGAGCTCAGTGTCTCCCCAGTGAGGTAAGTGAGTACTTGGAGCTCAGTGTCTCCCCAGTGAGGTAAGTGAGTACTTGGAGCTCAGTGTCTCCCCAGTGAGGTAAGTGAGTACTTGGAGCTCAGTGTCTCCCCAGTGAGGTAAGTGAGTACTTGGAGCTCAGTGTCTCCCCAGAAGCTGCTCTCATCCCAGACAGAACAAGACGCACAAAGCGCATAACCAGAAACCTCAGAGTGCAACAAACTGCTTAATCAAAAAGCATTTAAAGCAGTTGAGATCTGTGAAATTGTATTATTTGCTGGGATTTACTTGGCTTTATGGTAAGGTGGTAAAAAATCTTCTTTTCCACTGGAAGACATGGTGACTGTTCCATTTCCAAATGTTAGAAGGGCCTAATGTTTGCACGGATATTTTACTTGATTCAATAGTAATTCAAGAGTAATTCATTCAAGAGTAATAAACATTGCAAAAGTAGGTGCATTAAACAAGAAAACACTGTACCACTAACAGTGTTCTTATAGACAATTTCCAATGTAAATTTGACTGAATGGTAGGAAACTCACCATCGGGCATGTCAGTGAAGACACCTTAGAGATGTTTAGCTGAAGACCGAAGACACACCCAGAATATGGGCAACCCCATCCCAAAGGCTGACAGAGAGAGTGAAGCCAGCAGGAAGGCATAGCAGGAAAAAGCACCTGCCACAAAAGCCTAGTGGCCTGAGTTTGTCCTGGAGCTTAAGAAAATGTGAAATGCGAGACCCAATTCCACAGGTCTGTCCTCTGACCTATACCCTACCCCATGCACATACACTGAAACCATGGCATGCCTACCCACCCATATGCATTACACACACACACACACACACACACACACACACACACACACACACACACACATACACTATGGCATGCCCACCCACCCACATGCATTACATAATACATACACACCCAAAACCAGCCCCAAACAGGCACACACACACTAGTATTTTTAAAAGGAGAAGAAATGAGCTAAGCACTAGAATTCATCTCTCTGCTCCCTGACTGCACACTCAAGGTAAGCAGCTGACTCACACAGTGCCTCACACTCTGCCTCACACTTACACTTCGACCCACAAGCTGCTTCACACTCTGCCTCACACTCCAACTCACACTCCGATCACACTTTGACTGACAGGACAACTCACACTCCAAATCGCACTCTGCCTCACACTCACACTCCACCTCACACTCTGCCTCACACTCAGAATCACACTCTGATTCACACTCCACCTCACACTGACTCATACTCTCTCTGCCTTACACACTGCCTCACATTCCACCTCACACTCTGCCTCATAATCTGCCTCACCCACATACTCCACCTCACACTCCGACCCACACTCTGACTCACACTCAAAATCAAACTCTGATTCACACTCTGACGCATACACTGCCTCACACACTGCCATGACTTCCTTGACATGAATGGCTGTATCCTCAAACTGTGAGGCGGAAATAACGCTTCCTCCCCTATGTTGCTTCCCTGAGATGTCTTCCCAAGGCAAAGCCAGGCTACTAGTACAGTTGTGCACCATTCCTGCGCCTACTCCACATACACTTTTTGTTTCTTCAGATAAAAATAACACAAAGGCCATGCGCACTTTTCTTCTTGAAGGGCTTTAACTTCACAGCATGTTCTTAATCTCACCATTTTCCAAGCAAAATCATTTCTCGGTTTATTTTTCTTAGCAGATGAGAAGAAAAACTAATAAATTAGCAATGCATTGAACATATTCTCTGTAAGAATCTGGTAATTTGCAGTGAATAAGCTGACTGAATGAAGTGCCTAGAGGTCAGAACAGTGCACACCAGCCCACAAGTGTCGGAACAGCTGGGAGCGTCACCAGTCTCTAGTCCTACTCTCTCCAGTTTCATTTCTCTGTGTATCCCTGTGTGCATATCTTACCATATTAGTAAAAGCCCATCAATTCAATTATAATCAGGAAGGAACAATCATCTAATTAGCAAAGACTCACCAAGCATCTGACATGTGCCAGGCAACCAAGTAGCAAGGAACAAAAGTGTTCCTGACAAAGGCCTTCCAGGGCTGTACTGCCTGCGCTTGTCTGTATGGGAGGCCATTGTATATCTTCCCCTCATGAGTGGGGCACCACCTGGAATTATGTCTTTGTTTGTCTCCATGTGATGCGTGCAAGTGTGCGCAGGATGGGGACTGTCTTGCCACTACTGGATCTCCAGGGCCTGGAGCAGAGTAGGCCCTCAGCAAACACTTTCTGATGTTAATGGTTAACTGATAATAATAATAATAATAATAATAATAATAATAATAATAATAATAATAATAAATACTGCCAAGAAGGGAGATAACAGCTCTGTAAGCCACGTCAGGAATCCAGACTTCATCCCATAGCCAGAGGGAAGACTAGGATGGTTTCCCACAGGAGAACGGCAGGATCTGGTGTCACGCATAGCATGCAAGTTTCCCAGAGAAAATTGGTTGGGGTGTACAAGGACGAGGCTGATAAGTCCCAGGCAGGGCGCTATGCACACGCAAGACTACTCCAAACCAATGGTACTCTGTGAGAGGTTTCGAAGGTAGAATCAAAGGTCTCAGGGGCAATGTAACAGGAAGAGAAGACTCAACACTGCTGTGGGAGATGTGGAGCCAGCTCAGTGGGTAAAATGCTTGCCCTGAAGCACAAGGACAGAAGTTAGAATACCAGAACCACCTTAAAGGGGCGGGGGGAATCCAGCCTGGTGGCATGTACTTATACTCCTAGTGCCACAGAGGCAGGGACAGGTAGATCCCGGGTTCTGTGGTCAGCTGCCCTAGCCTACGTGGTTCGGTAAGCCAATCCAAGATTTTTATCTCAAAAATAAATAGGTAAAGTAAGGGGTGGGGGTGGGGATGTGGCTGGCTCCCGAGGAAGATATATGTGATTGACCGCTGAGTACCTCACACACGTGTGGGTCTGAATCCCTGGCTGGCTGGGTGATGTTAATATGCATTATGCATCAAAACAGTAAGTAGCAGAGTATGTGGACATTCTGGTGAAAGACCAAGAATTCCAAACTAAGCTGTTTATGGCAGGGGACACCTTTGATCCCAGGATTCTGGAGGTAGAGGCAGGCACATCTCTGTGATTTCAAGGCCAGCCTGGTCTATACAGTGTCAGGCTACTCGGGGCTGCATAGTAAGAGCCTGTACAACACTTAGGAATCAGGGCAGGAGGGACAGGCATTTGAGGCCAGCATGTGGTACATAGTGAGACTTTGCATCCAACCAGAAAACATACACATCAAAGACTTCCAAGGTGAGTGGGTGTTCCTCACGTGCCTGCTCCAAGGTGGGCACATACACCTCAGGGTCCTGCATGGTATCCAAATAAGAATGCCACCAGATGATCTGAAAAATGAGTCTGACTGAAACTGTGAGTTAACCCTGAACTCTTCAGCAAGTTGCCATCAGAACACCCTTCTCCTCCGCAGTCTCAGAATGCTTGCTTAGCCACTGATGGCTGTACCTTCCTGGTGTCAGACTAGTCTTCAAGTTGACTTGCTGAACTATACTGACAGGGGCCAGGCCTAATACAATCTTCAGCCGAAGGGGGAGAAAAACTCATTATGAAGCCATCTGCCCTGAGATCCTGTCCTGGTTTCTAAGCCAAAGAAATCAGAATAACTCTGAGGATTTAAATAGCACACCCAGTGTGGGCAAACTCTGTGGATACCTGGCTGACACGCTGGTGTGCTGTGCAGCAGCCAAGCCCTCAGATAGCTGCATCAGGTGTATTACCAAGTGGGTCCCTAGGCTGCTGCCTTCATCTCCACAGGTAGTAACCAAGCAGAAGGCTACCACTCAGGGCAATAGGAGTCTGCTGTTTTCGCTAATATCATCCCTTCTGTATACTTTGTTTTCAGCCTTACAGGAAGATATTTATGTAAAACAAAATTAAAAGATATCAGCAATGATGAAATTAATTGTATGGCCAATTTGAATCTCAATTGTGGTAGGGAGACTTTCCTGGGGGTAAAGCCTTTCTCTCCTAATTTCATCTAATCTTGTATTTCTGGTCCCTGTCCTTTCTCTCTGTGTTCTGTAGGACAGGCTCTCCTGTAGCCCAGACAAGTGTCAAGCTGTTAGGGAAGACCTCTGACTCCTGATCGGGTCCTGGGAATACAGGCATGGCCTCTTACACGGTGCTGCAGATGGAACCCAGGATCTTACGCAGGCTAGGCAAGCACTCTGTCAACTGAAACAGTTTAATCAGAATTTTATAAGCAAACAGTCCAAGGAGAGACCGGTTGGAGTAGGCTGTCCCAGGAGAGGGAGCAGGTCAATGCACTGTGTTGTGAATTTTAAAGAAAATTGTATGAATATGGATGAGGTGGGTGGCATTCTTATGGAGTAAGGTGACCTTATTTCCCTCTGAAATCACAGCGAACTTGATCTGCATTTTACAGAATTCCTTTACATGAGCCTCTAGGAAAGCCCACAGAGGGGGCATCAGATCCACAATGACACCAGGTCTTTTGGGGACACAGACCATCCAATATTACACAGGTATGGGAGAACACCTGGACACTATAGTTTCTGATATAGTGGGAACGGTTTGGCTTAACTAATATTCCATCAGGGAACATATCTACCACAGCAGTTTTTCTATTTATCAACTGTTCACTCATCCAGTATCAATCAGACCCAGATTTTATTCTTCATTCATATTTATAGGGTTATCGTTCAATCAAACTCTTTCCCAGGGCTCAGTGTGTCATTATAAGAAGTTGAACAAACACTCACCTCCCACTACTGTGAACCTGGATTGACATCCACAGGAGAGAAGCTGCCCAAAGGGGCTTTTCTGAGACCTGGGTGTGTAAATGAGATCACGGTCTGTGGAGGTGATGGGTTTCTCCTCCGTAGGAGGTCCAGGTGAACAGAGTTGAACACCACCACCAGCTCCATGAGGGGGGCTCATTCCGGGCTTCACACACAGCTGCGTGCTGCTTTCAGAGCAGGGTAGGAAAAGCACAGCCGCTGGCCTTCACACAACCCCCAACACCTGCATTTGCTCCCGATTCTCAAAGCTAGCGTTCCACCTCAGCTTCCCCGTCGAGGACCTTCCTCCTTGCTCTGCAGCCATTCATCTCCCTTTACTCATTTGTCCACCAAACACCGCTGTCAGCTTATGCTGACCTGAGCCGTGGTATCATGGCCAAGAGCAACTAACCAGAGGAAACGATTTGTTTGGTTTATATTTCCGGGTCAGTCAATTCCTGGGGGATGTCAGGGAGGAACCCAAGCAAGAACTTGAAGAAGCAGAGATCATAAAAGGAATGTTCCTCATTGGGCTTGCTCACGCTCTGCACAGCTAAATTTCCATAGACAGCCCAGCACCACCTGTCCAGAGATCAGTGCCACCCACAGCGGGTGCGGCCTTCTACATCAGTCACTAACCAAGACAATCCCCCACATGCTTGCTCACAGGCCTATCTGATTGATCTGGGACAAACTGACAGTTAACAGATAACCAAGACATGTGGGAACAGGGGTGCCTATGACCAGGAACATGGTTAAGATGGTAAAGTACTCACCTGCCATCCAAGATACATGGGGTTTGATTCCCAATACCGTATATACAGAGCTTAGTTACATAGGTTCATATCACCCGCACTTTGGAGGTAGAGGCTAGAGAATCAAAGTCTTAGGCTGTTCTGGACGGCACAAGTTCAAGGCAGGTTGGGATAGATCTGACTCAAGAAATAAATAATTTCTTTTTAATCTGAAGCTATGGCTTCTCCATCAGGCCAGACTGTACCCCCCAAGCTGTGCGCTAAAACAAACACTCTCTTCCATAAAAAAGAAAAAAATCAACAAGGTATGGTGGTACATCTCTGCAGTCCCAGCTACTCAGGAGGCCAGAGGAGTGACCACAATTTGAGCCTAGAAGTTCCCAACTTAATGGAATCACACACACTAAAAGAATAATTGTATTACCAGTAAGAAAACTAAATCTCAGCAAGGTGGTTTTAAAAATCTTGTTTGATCCTAGTTACATAAAAAAATCATAAATGTATACACACAGGGATGAAGGACAGCCAGTATTTCTCTCTAGCTTGTAAAATTTCCATTTTACTATTTGAAAGTTCAAATCCATTCTTGGTTACAGGGAGAGTCAAGTCCAGGGTGGGATACAGAAGTTTATGCCAATAAAATAAAATAAAATAAAATAAAATAAAATAAAATAAAATGGCACAACATGCTATATAGCCTTCAATTCAATTATGTGCATTTGGATATCCTGAGGAAGGAAGGTATGTCCACTGATCCCCACCAGGCACAGTGCATACCTATAGTCCCAGCACTGATGCAAGCTAAGACAAGAGTTCACCTTACATCATCCCGAGCCAGCCAGAGCTACATACCCCAACCCAGATGACTGTTCAGGAAGACTCTCAAACGGATGCTGGCTTCCCAGGATGTACATAACTGGTGCCCAGAAACTCGTGTCTTTGGAAGAAGGGCCATCTGCCTTTCTCTTAGGTCTGGCCAGAGATCTTCTCTGCACCAGGTAATACGAGGCGAGGTGAGACATGGCAGGATGGTGGGGGGAGTGCACAGCCGCAAAGCCCTCCCCAGGTCACGCATGCGCAGACCAGGGAAGCTTGAGCACCCCACTTGTCCTGCGCAAAGCCGGATGTCAGGGATGCGCAGACCTCCAGTCTCCCGATCCTAAGTTCTCTCCCCTCCAGCCACTCCAGAGCCTTCCCGCCAAATTTACATCCAATCAGAAAGTACCACCGCTTCAAATTGAGCCACATCCAATCGCAAAAAGGACGTGGCGCCTAAGCCTGCCCCCGAGACGCTCTGGACTAATGAGCATCCAGGGAGAAAGCGTTAAGTACCCGGAGCATCCAGCCTGGACCGTTGGGCGCACGAGCGGCGGTTGAGGAGCAGCTCTGAGGATCGGCTGAGGTGCTCTGCTAGGAGTTCAGCATGGTGAGAACAGCCCGAACCGGGGTGGGACCCACGGGAGGGAGAACGCCATCTCCTCAGAGTCTGGGGTCCTGTGAGGGTGAGCAAGCGAAGCGGCTGGGAGCCCGCTTCTCCTCTCCCAGGTCCCCGGCAGGGGGTGGGGTGGGATGGGGGTGTTAGGTCTCAGAGCCTGGCATCTCCTCATGGCCCAAACTCTCTCAAGAGGGAGATGCACCTTGGGGTGCAGAACCTGCCTGGAGTCCCAGCCCAACAGCACCTGACAAAAGAGGCACAAGAGTTCCAGCCTTAGCCTCGTCCGATTCCAGTCTCGAGAGTGCCGAGATGGGTTTTTGGAAAGGGAACTTTTGTGTTTTCTGATGCCAGTGCCCTTGACTGAGAAAACAATCAATCGCCTGGGTTCCAGAAGATTCTAGAAGCTACCAAGCTTTCTGGCCTAATGCTCACCATAGGAAAGTGAAAGTGAAAGTGACCGAGCCCAGACAGCTTCAGTTTGGAAATTTAAGAGTCTCTCACGGCCTTTGCTGGTCCCTAGCTTACTGTGCAGGGGGAAATCCTCCAGACTCTGATAGTCCTGCCCTCTGCCTTCTCTGTCAGAATCACAGATGTTGGCCACCAAACTTCCCAAAGAAGTTTTTGTATTTTGTGCCTGCAGCTCCTTGTCATGTTAGGTGGTTTATAAGTGGAATCATTTGTGCCCTTTAGAAGGTATATGAGCTATGGTGTGGCATGCCACAGTCCCAAACACTATGCAGGCAGAGGTAGGGAACTTGGATGCCCAAGACTAATCTGAGGTAGTGAATTTGAGACCAGCACAGGCTACAAGACCTTAAGGGGGAAAACATAAAACTGAGAACCTTTCTTAAGTTTTTGGTTTGTTTTAAAATGTGTAGGTGTGTCTTTGGGAAGTGTGTGTTCATGACTGCCATTTCCCAGAGAAGCCAGAGAGGGCAGTGACTATCCAGAGGCTGCAGTCATGGGCAGTCCCTGAAAGAGGAGAACTTAACAAACAAACCATCTCTCCTGCCCTAGGCAGGGAACTTTTTAAAATATCTATATTCACTCAAAAGGAACACATGCTAACAAATACCAAATGAGATCTAGGTCTAAACAGCCGGAATGTGTTTGTTTTTTTTGACAGGGTCTCATGGTAAACTCAAACTTGTCTCCCTGCCTTAGCCTCATAATTGAGCTAGTTCCTGTCTTGTATCACCACACCTGGCTTGATCATTATTTTTTCATTAAGAAATGTATTGAGAAGGCACTTCAGCCCCCATCCTTTTGTTCTTATGGTGAAATCCTTGCCGTGCATGGAATTTGGCAACATATTCTAACTTGATTTCTGTTGCTGGGATAAAAACACCAGAGCGACTTTTAGGAGGAAGGGGTTTATTTGACTTCCAGGCTATGTAGTCTGCCAGTGGAAACCCATGCAGGAATGAAGGCAAATTATCTCTGTGAGTTCAAGTCAGCCAGGGAAACATAGTGAGACCTTATCTTAAAACAAAAAAGAGAAAGAAAAGTGGCAGGAAACTAGAACGCAAGATTTTCTAGATGGGCAGATAAAAAACACAGTGACTACCCAGGCTAGGGCTGGGTACCCTGGGACCTATTCTGTCTTTTTTATTAGAGTATATCTTATCCTTTAGACAGGCCACTATTAAAACCACATAGATTATTTTCCAGAGAATTACTGTGACTGTCCATGATGAGCTAATTGTCGACATTGTATGGTGTGCAAGTCTTAAACTTTAATATTTTGAAAAGTGGCAAACATTTATACTCTGGGGTGAACTCCTACTGAAGAGTATGGTTAGCCTCATGTGATGGCTTACATTTCTAATTCTAGAACTTGAGAGGCTGGGGCAAGAGGATTATCACTAGAGAGTTCAGAGCGGAACAAGCTGCTCTCTCTCTCGTGTGTGTGTATGTGTTGAGATATGGTTGGACTTGAATGTACTTACTCTTTCCTTCTGAGAACTGGAATTCCATAATCCTGCACAACCATACCTAGTGGAAGTCAGTTTTAACAGAGATAAAAGGAGTGCCTGAGCATTCTTGGAAATAAAGTTTGAAAATAGACACCAAGGTACTACTCAAAATTGTATAGGTGTGTCATGCAGTTTCATGTTTCTGTTCTGGTTTCCAGCGTGAGTGTATCTCTATCCACGTGGGGCAGGCAGGTGTCCAGATTGGCAATGCCTGCTGGGAGCTGTACTGCCTTGAACATGGTATTCAGCCTGACGGTCAGATGCCAAGCGACAAAACCATTGGCGGCGGGGACGACTCATTCAACACATTCTTCAGTGAGACTGGAGCCGGCAAGCACGTGCCCAGGGCAGTGTTTGTGGACCTGGAGCCCACTGTGGTCGGTAGGTGCTTGGGGCCTGAGTGGAGGCTTTCCTGGGAAACTGGGGTGTCTCGGAAAAGCCCACCGAGACCTGTGCAGAGTAGACAGGATGTACATATACATAGTATGTAGAATTGTGACTTTGTTGGGTGAGAAAATTAAAGTTGTATGAGCTGTATGATATGTGTACTCTTAGTGATATATATTTCCTAGGAGAAACTGTTGACATTTGTGCTTAATGGAATTGAACAGTCCTTGCCTGAAATACTCACACTACGTATGGTCTTTCTCTCTCTAGATGAAGTACGCACCGGAACCTACCGGCAGCTTTTCCACCCAGAGCAGCTCATCACTGGGAAGGAAGATGCAGCCAACAATTATGCCAGAGGTCATTATACCATTGGCAAGGAGATTGTTGACCTGGTCCTGGACCGGATCCGAAAACTGGTAAGAGGGTTGTAGAAGAGGCTTCATATGATGGTTGTCCCGGTCAAGGGGGTCACAGGTAGTGGGGGAGTTATTTTGGCAAAAAGGTTAGAATCAAGAATCTATCATGAGTACCAAAATATTTTACTAGTCTCCACTGAGATGCATCTACAGGTCTTCATTGTATTCAAACCCAGTGCGGCGTCTGTATGGTAGACGATCTGAATTTGCATCAGTTTGTAGAAGTGGAAGTCCTGCATGTGGGGTGGAAGTCGGGATGTGGCTTTGTAGGCACTAGCTTATGTACTCTGGTTTTACCACAGGCCGATCTGTGCACGGGACTGCAGGGCTTCCTCATCTTCCACAGCTTTGGAGGTGGCACAGGGTCTGGGTTTGCATCGCTGCTGATGGAGCGGCTTTCAGTGGACTATGGCAAGAAGTCCAAGCTGGAGTTTGCCATCTACCCAGCCCCCCAGGTTTCTACAGCGGTCGTGGAGCCTTACAACTCCATCCTGACCACGCACACCACCCTGGAGCATTCCGACTGTGCTTTCATGGTGGATAACGAAGCCATCTACGACATCTGCCGGCGCAACCTGGATATTGAACGTCCCACATACACCAACCTCAACCGTCTGATTGGGCAGATTGTGTCATCCATCACAGCCTCCCTAAGGTTCGATGGCGCCCTGAATGTGGACTTAACAGAATTCCAGACCAACCTGGTGCCATACCCTCGCATCCACTTCCCACTGGCGACCTATGCCCCAGTCATCTCTGCTGAGAAGGCATACCATGAGCAGCTGTCAGTAGCAGAGATCACCAATGCTTGCTTCGAGCCAGCCAATCAGATGGTCAAGTGTGACCCTCGCCATGGCAAATACATGGCCTGCTGCATGTTGTACCGGGGGGATGTGGTTCCCAAAGATGTCAATGCGGCTATTGCCACCATCAAGACCAAGCGCACCATCCAGTTTGTAGATTGGTGCCCGACTGGATTTAAGGTAGGACTGGGTGCTATGACAGTTATGTCTGCCAGTAACCATAGGTTCTGCCTCAGGGTCATAGCTTTGGGCAAGCTCATGGCCCTTGCCATGTCAGGCTCCAAAGAAGGCATGAATAGTAATTAGGTTGCTAAGTGACTTTATGCTTCTCCAAATAATTCTGGGTACCCTTTCTTAAAACCATCAATTACCAAACCTTAAGTGGACAGATGAGTTTTCTCAGTCAGTGAGACGTTGAGAAGGGAGGGAGTGTCTTTTACTAGCTTCTACCTATGCCTTACTCAGGTTTCCTCCCGGAGGAACCTCTAGTTCAACAGTAAAGAGCTGGCCTATGGGTTGTACAAGTTAGGGGCTGTCTGCCCCTAAGAGTAGAGTCGACCAACACCAAGTGGACATTATTAATCTCTTAGTTGTGAGGAGTTGAGTTTTGGTTTGTTTATATTTTTATTACTATTTTGGACAATATCACTGTGGTTTACCACACATTCTTTTACAACCATTTACTTGTGCTACTACTGGTAGTAGCTACTGCTAGTTTCCATGTTTAAAAGTGAAGTTTTGGTCTGGCATTCACGGTGGCACATGCATATGATACCAGCACTAGAGAAAGTTCAAGGTCATTCTTTGTCACATAGTGAGGATCAAAACTATGGAAGGCTGAAAAGCTGAACTGTCCCCGAAGCTTAGAAAGCTTTTGAGGTTTGTATTATAAGACAAGAGTTGAGATAGACTATGCCTCCTATAGGTGATCTTTGTCCCACTGCTCCCAGCTCAGGTCTGCCTATGAGCCTGGCTGCAGCTAACAGCCATGTGTTCATGAGGGTGTAAAAGGGTCACCACCTTGGCACATTCCTGGGTGTTTATCATCCTTTACCTCCACCATGTTCTCCTTGGAGTTGACTACTTCATGGGTGTTTTCTACACTGTAAGGCTTTCGTAGGTTTCCTTTTAACTACATATACAACACACTTTGGATAGATTTACATACCAGGATTATAGGATTCTCATTCTTTGTTGTACTGTGTGGGTATATGATGATTCACTATGTTCTGTTTTCAATTTGGCCATTAGTGGGTCAAGTAAGCACTTTACAATCTTTGTAGATGCTGCTTTGTGAAGGTGATTATTCATTCCACAAAGTATTTACGGTTAAGCAGGGTCCACAGTTCCCAGTTTACATTTCTGAGGTCAATATAAACTTCACGATGTTTTCTCCTTCTCTGGCAGGTGGGTATTAACTACCAGCCTCCTACTGTGGTCCCTGGGGGAGACCTGGCCAAGGTGCAGCGGGCTGTGTGCATGCTGAGCAATACCACGGCCATCGCAGAGGCCTGGGCCCGCCTGGACCACAAATTTGACCTCATGTACGCCAAGCGGGCCTTTGTGCATTGGTACGTGGGAGAAGGCATGGAGGAAGGGGAGTTCTCCGAGGCCCGGGAGGACCTGGCAGCGCTGGAGAAGGACTATGAAGAGGTGGGCGTGGATTCCGTGGAAGCAGAGGCAGAAGAAGGGGAGGAGTACTGAGCGCATGGGTCTGGCTGGCGGCCGTCCATTTACACCTTCCCCACCATTGGAAATAAAGGATATGTTTACTTATTAAAGTTTCTAAATGGAGACATTTGCTTCCCTGTGTGCTGTACTGTCTAACAAAATTCCTTTCAAGATACCTGCATTTTCCAAGTAAATTTCTCTGAGGAAAACACCATTTTTCCTAAGAAATGATAAACATGGCTGCAGGTTCGGTTTTAAGTTCTAAGGATGTGAGGCTAAGGAGCTTTAGTTGTAAAGTACTGCTTGATTGGCACAGAGGTGGCCTTCTCCCCTGTCTTGGGCTGCTAGGGAGGGGTCCCTCTGGGTCTATGGTGTGTGTCCTGGGACCGTTGCAGTGCAGTGCCTGACACTTCATTCCCACTGACACCATTAGCTTTCTTCCTCTGCTTGTTGCACTGCTGTTGAGGTATTCCAGAGCCACCTCCCATCGCATGGCTCCAGGTTGTACCGAGGTCATCTTCTAGCTAGCCCCAATTCCTAGTATGGAACTAAGTGGTGAGAACTAGTATTGGTAGGTTCTTCTAGGCTGCCCAGGACCATATCTCAGCACAAACCACAAAAGAAAGCCTTTGAATGAGGGGGAGACTGTATTCAGCACCCAGTTCTACAAATCAGAACTGTGTAAGACTGGCTTCAGGCACAGAGTGGCCCAGATCTGAGGGAGTTTGGGGCCCAGTAAGAGGGAGAGGAGAAAGGGTGATCTGCCCATGCTCATGGTGATAGGCTGCCAGCTGAGACCGAACATGAGAACATCGAAACTCAAAGGAAGAGGAGAGAGCCCTGGTCTCTACCTGGCAGAGGTATACTTGCCACCCATGATGCAGTAAGTATCATGGCTGTTGTACATTGATTGGCCAGAAATGGGTGTGAATGTGGCCTGGATATGAATACTAACGTGCTGGGAGCAGCAACAGCTCCAGAGAATATGGGGCTCTAGGGCCAGAAAACAGGAGTAGGCAGAATTGGGGCTCAGAGTCCCCAGTGTTTCCTTTTCTGTTGGCTTCTATAGGGAGCTCCTACTGATTTCCTGGGTTTGTTAACCTAGTTTCTCAGACCTCTACCTTCCCACCAGCTACCTAATATTCCTAGGCCAGAAATGTGCCCTGCCAGTCAGTCTAAATCTGAGGTTTTGTGTCTTTTAAAATAATTCTTGAATTCCACTTTTTAAAAAACATTATATATATATATGAGTACACTGTTGCTGTCTTCAGACACACCAGAAGAGGGCATCAGATTCCATTACAGATGGTTGTGGGCCACCATGTGGTTGCTGGGAATTGAACTCAGGACCTCTGGAAGAGCAGTCAATGCTCTTAACCACTGAGCCATCTCTCCAGCCATTGAATTCCATTCTTATTTAGCTAGGGCCATGTTCATAGAATAGCACCTGTGTGGAGGTCATAGGTCAACTTGCAGGAATTGGTTCCCTCCTTCCTTCTGCCATGTGGGTCCTAGTGGTCAAACTGAGATCGTGAGAATTGTCAATAAGTGTCTTTAGCCAAAGAGCCATCTGAGCTTTTGTTTTTGTTTTGTTTCATAGCCCAGGCTGACCTTAAACTTAAGATCCCTGCTACTTCCAAGTGCTGGATTACTGAACTGCCCTTCCCATGTAAACCTGACACTTGTAATAAACCCCAGCTTTGTGGCTTCCCTTTCCTCAGGTCATGGATAATCGAGGCTCTCCCACCTCCTTCCAAGTCCTCAGCCCTCACTCCCTCCCTCTCTCTGTCCCTCCCTCCTGCCTGCTCAGAATTGCACATGTGCATGTGGACACACACACACACACACACACACAGAGAATGCTGTTTTCCACTTCCGACTTCGCTGCTCTCAGCGAAGGCCCAGCTGTGCCCACCTCTGCTCACACTCAGGTGTACTGTGGTAAGCAGAAGCACTTAGAATGTATTACCCAGAATGAATGGACACTTCCTGTTTGCACTCAGCAGGGAGCTCTTTAAGGGCCACACATACTAAGTGGATACCCAGTCAGCGCCCACTCCATTTATTCTAGCCCACAGCACCCTTACCCAGGGCCTTCACCCCATGGAGTCAGGCCTGCTGAGTTGAGACCACAGGACTGCCCTAGCTATGTCATCCAAAAAAAGATTAGTCCCCTGCCCCCAGGTGTACTTCTCTCTAGTTTCATGGGGCTTGACTCCACCTTTCCCCCACTTAGGTATCTATTTCAGCTGGCTATTCTCACACAATTTCCTGAGTTTTAAATAACTGATAATTTTGATGACTAAAAATCTCACAGGGTTAATGAGATTTAGGTAAGAAAATAATAGGGATGGGTGTGGTACAGGCTATGTCCTGTTTCCTTCATAAATAAATAAATGTTATTACAGTCTGCATCATGAAATTCTTGAAAATAGTCAGTTGTGGGGAAAAAAATCATATGACAATGGAGTTCAAAAACAAATGAGAAATAATGATTTATAACAGAGGCAGCCTCTGTCTTAGGAAGTCTAAGAAACTACCAGAACAGAAATGGGCCCATCATGAGAGCCGAACTGAGAGAGTTAATGGCCGACTTACTCTTCTAGAATGTGGTAAATTGAGTATTCCCATGTCCATGCATGGAGGAGAGGATGGATGGAGGGAACAAACAGAAAACCAAACTGACCAATGCAGAGAGACCAGTCCTGAAGGAAGTCTCAGGTAAAAGCATCACAGATGCCCACACCCATGGAACCACGTGGACAGGAACAGCTCCTGGCCTGCAGTAACTAAGGGCTCAGGGCTGAGTCCCCTTGGGACCCCAATAGCAGCTCCTTTTCCCTGTTAATACCCCAAATAGCAATCTCTTCTCACAGGAAGGTGTTGAGATCCATGTAGCTAAGGAGCCACACTTGAAAATGAATCCCAGTAGGTATTCATGATGTAGGAAAACATTACTTTCCAGGAGCCTGACTTTCTTAGCAAGGATGATGCATCTACACAGTAGAAGAGAGATAATTAGCAGGGGTAATTAGTGGTGCGAATGTGCAGGAGCCTCTTTATATGGGGGCATTAGGATAATGTAATTTGCCTGTTTGCTAATGAGTGATTGGTTTCTGTTTTGTTTGAATAAAACTAGAAACTGAGGGCACATTTAATAACTTGCAGAAATTCAAACTATTGCGACTCTCAGTGCTGAAGAAGAGGCTCCCATCCTCTGAACATGGCTTGAGCTAGCAGAACTGTCATTCCACAAAACAGCTTACCAGCCAGCCACCTAAGGCTCCTTGGGCACCCACCTCACACAGACACACATACCTACCTATGATTAAAAATAAATCTTTAAACGTTTTTTAAAAGAAAAGGAGGCCTCTGTTCCACAGACAGGAAAACTTAAACTTTCCTGATGCTGCTACAAGAGGTTGTTTTATTGAGGTTCCCTTTGCTGGGGGGGGGGCATCCTTCAGAGGTCTTTACCTTTGCTGAGGGGGTCCTTCAGAAGTCTTTACCTTTGCTGAGGGGGTCCTTCAGAAGTCTTTACCTTTGCTGAGGGGGTTCCTTCAGAAGTCTTTACCTTTGCTGAGGGGGTCCTTCAGAGGTCTTTACCTTTGCTGAGGGGGTCCTTCAGAAGTCTTTACCTTTGCTGAGGGGGGTTCCTTCAGAAGTCTTTACCTTTGCTGAGGGGGTTTCTTCAGAAGTCTTTACCTTTGCTGAGGGGGTCCTTCAGAAGTCTTTACCTTTGCTGAGGGGGTTCCTTCAGAGGTCTTTACCTTTGCTCAGGGGGGTCCTTCAGAAGTCTTTACCTTTGCTGAGGGGGGTTCCTTCAGAAGTCTTTACCTTTGCTGAGGGGGTCCTTCAGAGGTCTTTCCCTTTGCTGAGGGGGGGTTCCTTCAGAAGTCTTTACCTTTGCTGAGGGGGCTTCCTTCAGAGGTCTTTACCTTTTCTGAGGGGGTTTCTTCAGAAGTCTTTACCTTTGCTGAGGGGGGGGTCCTTCAGAAGTCTTTACCTTTGCTGAGGGGGTTTCTTCAGAAGTCTTTACCTTTGCTGAGGGGGGGGTCCTTCAGAAGTCTTTACCTTTTCTGAGGGGATTTCTTCAGAAGTCTTTCCTCTGTTGCCTTTTTTCATCAGGTTTTAAATCAATATTTGTTCTTATTCCTCCCCACATGACAGTGATTTTAGCATCAACAAAAGCACAAATCCAGAAATTCAGAGGCATACCAAATGTCACTTCAGAATGTAATTATTGTTGTAATCATCCTTAATTTAGATAACAATCTTAATTAGGCCAATCTCCATTACAAGTACATTTTAGGGAGCTAGAGAGTTTCCCCAGCAGTTAAGAGTACTTGCTCTTGTAGAGGGCCAGGGTTCAATTCTCTGCACCCACACGGCAGCTCATGACCTTCTGTTACTCCAATCCCAGGGGATCCAGCACATGTTGCACAGACATACACAGACAAAACATTTATGCACATAAAATAATCTTTTTCAAAGGAGATCTTAGGGGAAGAGGCAACTCAGCAGCTAAGAGAACTTGCTGCTCTTGCAGAGGACCCAGATTCTATTCCCAGTATACACATGGTGGCTCAGTCACCCAGAGCCCCAGTTTCACAAGGGTTTCATGCCTTCTTCGGACCTCCTCAGATACCGGGCATGCACATGGTATATATCTGTATATGTAGGTAAAATCATATATGTACAAAAACATTAAGTCTTAAAAATGATTTTAATATAATGAAAACTCAGGATGTCTTTTATTCATGAATATTTGTGTTTTGTACTACTTTAAGACTTTATGTTTCACTAAAAGAGGGTAAATTTAGCATATTTGTCCATCCTACCTATTCTGTAACAACAGACTAGCAAAGAATGTTTGGAAGAGGTGAGATATAACTTGGTTGGTAGAGTGCTTCTCTTGCACACATGAGGCCCTGGATATGGTCCCCACCACCACATAAACCAAATGTGGTAGTGCAAACCTACGATCCCAGAACTCAGGAGGCAGAGATGGGAAGATCCAGTCCAAGCCATCGTCAGATTCATAGGAAGCTTGAGGCCACCCTGGGCTTAGAGACTCTATCCAAAACATTCAATATATTGGACTCTACCCAATATATTGAATGCTTAAAAGAATAAGACCAAAATAAGAATGAAAAAGTTGACCATTAAGGTCCCATGGGCCCTAAATGTGACTAATTACACTATTGCTTACCCACCAGAATTTGACGGTGAAGCTTTGTCGATAGAGATACTACATATTTGGGTAGCAGAACACAAAAGTTATTAAGCTGTTACTGACATGGAAGTTTCATCCCTACTGGTGGTTTTCATAGTGTTGGAAGGATCTATGCATGCTTCCAGAGGAAAATAGTAATTTCACTAATCGGTGAACCCTGCACGCTACAATAATGACTGGCCTGGTAAGATATTCCCTTTAGTGTAATAGTGGCATGAACATGGAAGTAACCAAACCACTTTCTGATTGGATTTAAGTCTTGCTGCATACTATGAAACCCATAGCTGGCACCATTTTTGTGCTAGACAGGTCATAGGCCATAGGAAAGAACCTACCACTGTTATTCTGGGAAATGGACATAGTATTTTAAACTGACTCCTAATGACTTACCATATACCCATAGATTAATGTGTCCCTCAACCCTTTGCTGTAGATGGTGATTAACAGACCCATCATAACTGGCCGAGGTGCGAAGATTAAAAGACTGGAATGCTTAGCCTGGAATGAAATATCTACACTGTGCCGCTTCTCCAAAGGCTCAGGGATGATTGTAGAAAGGGGGTGGAGAGATTATGAGAGCCAGGGGCACTGAATAACTATCCATGATACAATGTCATCTGGATGTAACAGGACAGCTGCACGTGTGAAGCAGTTATGACAGCATGTATAAGTCCTCTGTATGCTCAAGTCAAACTAGATCCCTTCATGGAGAGAGACAAGAAGTCCCAGCCCTATGGAGCTATCAACAACCAATAGTGAGAGGGGAAGCCAGTTTCCTTTAAGGATATTACCACTTGTAAGCTGACCATCCTACAGTGGAAGGTCACACATCCATGAATACAGCACAAGTTGGATTTGAGAAAGGCAGAACATAAGGGGTGAAAGCAGACATGAATTGGGAAGAGTTGGGGAGGGGTGAGTATGGTCAAAGTTCAGCTCATTGTAGGAAATTCTTGAATAAAAGTATGTGATTTAAGAACTAAAGAAAGAAAACGTATATGGACATTTTCTTTGATATAGTAGAAGACCAGTTGCCAGACTGCAATGTTCCTGTTACCCTCAAACGGTCCTGTGAGTAACCCTCTCCCACGCTCCTGTAAATAACCCAAAACGACTCACTCACCAAGCAAGACAGACAGAGTGTTCCTCTGGTATGCCATTGCCTGAGGTGGGATGGAAGGGAACAGAAACAGGTTTCCTAGGAAAAGCCATTCAACAGTCAAGATGGCCCTTTGGGAAATCATAACATCTTTCTAGTGATGTGTCCTGGGGGCGGTGACCAGCACAGGACAGTGCATTTCCACTTTCTCCCATATTTAGATTCCCACATAGAAACTAAACAGTTGCTTAGGAAACAAGAACAGCATATGTATGGAACCATCAGAGGTTTGCATTTAAACCTGTTTTAGAATTATTTACTTCAAGTTATGGGAGACTTATATTGGAAACCAATACCCTGGTTTAACTTTGTAAGGGCATCTATTTTCATGAGAGGTCTTCTGTCTCTTAAAGCAGTGACCCTTCTTAGCCAGGGCAACAGGCCATCTAACCCCAATTTCTTTTAGTTGTGGTCAGGGGCAGGATACATCCTACAAAGACCTTAGGAGTGACTGTGGAGGGTTCGCTGGGCATGCTGACACTTGCTCAGCAGTGAGCTGCTTCACAGATTCCAGACCTCTGAAGCCTCATTTCCTGGCTAGTTGGTGAGCACCCTGCCCTAAGCACGGATGACCACTCCACACATCTTCCCATTACTGTGTGAGTGATGGTGGTAACCATGACTACTGACAGCTTTGCTCAGATGTTATCCTTGGAAACAGGTAATCTATAAACCCAGGAGGATTTTGCTGGCTGGATATTTCTAAATATATTTGCCACCTGGGGAGAGTAACAGCTTTGTTTCAGGAGAAATCCTGTAAGCAGAGATACGCAGGCTTTGTTTTTCCCAACTGAATAGCAACCGACTTTCCCCAGGTAGTTGAGTCTCAACTGCTGCCTTTTAAAAACTTACTCCTGAAAGCATCGTGCTGTCTTCCTAAACTCCACTCCTCTGGACCACAGCTGTTTCTTCATGAATGGAAACACAGTGTGTATTTCATAGGCATTTTTGAAGGTGGCACAGCACAGTAGACTAAAATCCACTCATGTTCAGCTGTTGACAGGTAGGAAAGTACACTGTGGGAGAGGCAGGCACAGGCTGTCCCCACCCCCACTGCCCACACGAGCCATTCATCCTGACTAAATTCTCTAGAGCCATGGTTCTCAA
This sequence comes from Mus musculus, assembly GCF_000001635.26. Lineage (NCBI taxonomy): Eukaryota > Metazoa > Chordata > Mammalia > Rodentia > Muridae > Mus > Mus musculus. Next base: position 2,146,402 of record NT_166305.2, read on the forward strand.
CCTTCCTAATGCTGTGACCCTTTAATACAGTTCCTCGTGTGGTGGTGACCCCCAACCATATAATTATTTTCATTGCTACTTCATAACTTTAGTTTTGCTTCCGTCATGATTTGTAATGGAAAGATCTAACATGCAGGATATCTGGTGTGCGACCCCTCTGAAAGGGTCATGAGTCATGACTACAGGCTGAGAGCCACTGCCCTGAACAATTCACTTCTCTCCTGTTCATCTACAAGCAACTCCTATCAGCAGGGAACCTTGGGTGAGTCCTTTAATGTTGTGAAGAGCAGAGCTGCCTTTTCTGCCAGCCATATGAACACCATTTCTGTAAACTACAATGCACAGAGAAAAGTCTACAAGCATCTAACCTGACGCTTATCAGATGCCGGATTGAACCATCACCACAGCAGGTGGAGAAGGAGGGAAATGCCAAGTGGCAAATTGAAGGAGGTTTTGGTTAGTAATAATTTCACTATACCAGTTAACTATTATAGGAATCAGTTATTGAGAGGCCCAGAAGGATGCTGGCAGTTTCTACGCTTCTTACCATATAGCACTGGTCCTCCACCTCTGGGTAGCCCCCCCCCCCCTTGGGGTTGAATGCCCTTTTCACAGGAGTCACCTAAGACTATCAGAAAACACAGATATCTAATACATTACAATTCACAAAATAGCAAATTACAGCTATGAAGTAGCAATGAAAATAATTTTATGGTTTTGGGGGTCCCCACAACACGAGGAACTGTATTAAAGGGCCTCTGTACTAGGAAGGTTGAGAACTGCTGTAGAGGGATTGCTCTCTTCCCAACTTCATGGGCAACAATGTCTTGTTCACTCACAGAACCAGGCTAAATTGTGCAATCTCTGTTCTTCCCATGAGCCCTCATTGGGCTTTGTGTGCGTGTGCGTGTGTGTGTTCACATCATGCATGTGTCCACAGAGGCCAGAAGAGTTCATCAGGTCCCCTGCACCTGGAGTTACAGGGGTTGTGAGCACCCAGTGTGGGTGCTGGGAGCTGAGTTCTGCTAGGACAGCAAGAGCTCTGAGCTGTTGAAGTTGAAGTCTCTCCACACGCACAACTGCAACTTCTATTCCTTTGTTTGATAAAATAGAAGTGGCCATGCTCTGACACAACATACCCAGTTAGTCAAGAGTCACTGTATCCCTGTGTTGGGTTAGCTGCCTGGTGATCCTGAGTCTCCAACATTGGTGAGTGTGATAAGGAGAGGCTTGCTGAGTGGTTTGAGGGTGGAGAAAGGTTGCTGGACCCCCTGACGTAATAAGAAACAGCAGCATGCTCTGAGTACCACCTGAGGCCCCCATGATAAGGTAAGGAATTCAATCTACAAACCTTCAGGTCAATCATGACACCCACTTCAAGTCAGATGGGTGCTTTATGATATTAATTTGATCTTATCTCTCTAATTGTTTATAGCTCAGTAGTTAAAAAAACATATGCGGGGTTTGCATCTGGACACTTTCCAGGCACCACATTGATAGAATGCCAGTGATTGTTGTGTGTTTCCATAATGCCAAAGACTGACGTGTTCTGAGGGCAAGGGTCGAGTTGGGGCACAGAGACAGCTTCAGTCTCACTGCTGACCTGAGCTTAGCCACGTCTGGCACCCTGCCCCTTTGCAGCATGCCCTGCCCAAAGTGACTTACATGTGCCGCTGAAGAAGAGGGCAGGAACAAAGTAGGGAGCCTGTGTTAGGCATGAGCTCAGACGTCTTATAAAAAAAAGACACTGGGTGCCAGAGCTGAAGGTGTCACAAATTCCATCCCAGCCTGCTTGTGACACCAAAGAGTGAAGCACGCTGGGAGCGGTCAAGTCATTTCACATTTCTTTCCTGCTTTCGGGAGTTATTAAAAAATAATTTATCATTAACTTTAAAAAATGATTTGCTTTTTTTTATGAATGAGGCAATTTATTAACTGAGCATCCTTTGTTCTAATGCTTCTTGTTCGCAGCTGCCATTCTTCCTTAGAATAGGGAACAAAATACCCATGAAAGGAGTTACAGAGACAAAGTTTGGAGCTAAGACGAAAGGATGGACTATCCAGAGACTATCCCACCCAGGGATTCATCCCATAATCAGCCACCAAACCCAGACACTATTGCATATGCCACAAAGATTTTGCTGAAGGGACCCTGATATAGCTGTCTCATATGAGGTTATGCCAGTGCCTGGCAAATACAGAAGTGGATGCTCACAGTCATCTATAAGATGGAACACAGGGCCTCCAATGGAGGAGCTAGAGAAAGCACCCAAGGAGCTGAAGGGGTCTGCAACCCTATGGGTGGAACAACAATATGAACTAACCAGTACCCCCAGAGCTCGTATCTCTAGCTGCATATGTAGCAGAAGATGGCCTAGTCGACCATCACTAGGAAGCGAGGCCCCTTGATATTGCAAACTTTATATGCCCCCGTACAGGGGATTGCCAGGGCCAAGAAGTGGAAGTTGGTGGGTAGGGGAGCAGGGCGGGGGAGGGTATAGGGAACTTTCGGGATAGCATTTGAAATGTATAGAAAGAAAATATCTAATAAAAAGAAAGAAAGAGCCGGGCATGGTGGCGCACGCCTTTAATCCCAGCACTTGGGAGGCAGAGGCAGGCAGATTTCTGAGTTCGAGGCCAGCCTGGTCTACAAAGTGAGTTCCAGGACAGCCAGGGCTACACAGAGAAACCCTGTCTCAGAAAAAGAAAAAAAAAAAAAAAGAAAGAAGAAGGAAGGAAGGAAGGAAGGAAGGAAGGAAGGAAGGAAGGAAGGAAGAAAAGATTTGGCCAGACTTCAAAACTGTGATTAAATATACTATCTTTTATGGTGCTCATGTGTGTGTGTGTGTGTGTGTGTGTGTGTGTGTGTGTGTGTGTGTGTGTGTCTGTCTGTCTGTGTGTGTGTCTGTCTGTGTGTGTGTCTGTCTGTATGTGTGTCTGTCTGTGTGTGTGTCTGTGTGTAGGTTAGAGGGCAACTTGAAGGAATTCAGTTCTCTTACCTCATGGGTCCTAGGGATGAAACTCGGAGCATTAGACTTGGCAGCAAGTACCTTTACCTAATGAGCCATCTTGCTGGCCCCTTCTTTTACAACATTTTATAGCCAATCCATTTGTTAACAAGTTCATTCTTTTAGTAATTAGACTGTCTGATACAATTCTACCTCAGAAATTGGATTTTCCTCACAAAGTATCGTCTATGTTTTTCATTATTTAGTTCATTTTTGTAATGCTAAGGGTCTAACTTGAACCTTCTCACATGCTAGCCAAGTACTTTCCTGCTAGATTATACCTCGGCTCTGTGTAGTTTTGGTTTCTAGTTTGTGTGTTTTGTTTTGTTTTGTTTTGTTTTGTTTTGTTTTGTTTTGTTTTGTTTTGTTTTGTTTTTGAAACAGTCTCACTATGTAGACCTAACTGGCCTCAAACTTACAGAGCTCCTCCTGCCTCTGCTTCCAAGTGCACCACCATGCCTGGCCTGTTAAGATTTTTTAAACCTCCATTTCCTTACCTGATACCCCACAAACATCTGTAACATACAGCTGTGTCTTGTGAGGCTGAGCTGGCAATGCACTGTGACTAACAACAGCAGTACACGCTTGTTACTTCCGCTTCCCGGGCTGTAATTGAAAGTAAACTTGTGTCCCCAAGACAGCTTCATGGAGAGGACAAGTGACTAAAATCACCGCAAAGAAAATTAAAGCTGTAAATAATTGCTCCATCATCCAAACGGCTGAGTATTCCCTGGGAACTGAAAGGCAGCAGGCTCCAGTAGGGGCCCATGGGAAAGAGTCCAGATTTCCACTCTCTGTTATAGTCAAAAAAATATCAACACCATCAGCTAGCCTCATTTTAGTCAGGACAGAACCCTAAGCGGGCCATGGGACCCTCATTATAGCTGTTGGGGGTGTTCCCTGGAGTCTTTGCTATAGAGTCACACCTAGGGTGCCTGATAGTATTACAAAAAATGAGGGTCTGATAGTATGAAATGTTTTCATTAATCTTTGTGTATATATGTGTTTGTATGTATCTATATGATATTTATACACTGTGTGTGTGTGTGTGTGTGTGTGTGTGTGTGTACATGTATGAGCAGTACCCACAGATTCCAGAAGAGGGCATCAGATCCCCTGGAACTGCTGTTACAGGTGAACATGAGTTGTTGGAAACCAAACTTAAGTTCTCTGGAAGGGAGTGAGTGCTCTCACGCAGTGAGTGGCTCTCCTGTGAGTGACGGTCATCTGTCCCACACACGGGGTCTGCCACAGTCACACACTGAGTGGCTGGAGATGTCATCTGCACACAGATCATGCCACTCCACTTCTCCAGAAAGTGAAGGCAAACCTGGTTTTCCAGATGGTAGTAAGTGCCACAAAGATCACACCAGGGCTGGCAAGATGGCAATTGCCACAAAGCCTTAAGGCCCAAGTCTGATTCCTAGACCCTACATGATGGAAGTAGGTGACTTACTCCCGGAAGTTGCCCTCTGAGTGCCACAGCTGAGCCACAGCACATTCTGGCCTTCCCTCCAACACTCACAAAATTAACGAGAAAAGCTTTTTTTTAAAAATATTCCACATCAAGTATCCATCTTGATACAAAATATAAATATAATCTTGAATTTTCAAGGTTGAGATGCATGGTTAATTAGTCAGGGGTTTCTCGTAGTTCCTGAGACCCATAGAGCATCTTCTGTCTCTCTGTTTCCAAACCCTTCATAGTGATGAGTGGCCAGTAGGGCGTGGCAGCGGGAACATGGGTGCTGTGGGGGAGGCAGTGCCAGAGAGCCAGCTGCTTACCTCACGGAGGCTGCCAGGAAGCAGAGGGCTTTAGCTGGAATGGCGATGGGCTGTGACTGCCCCTTGGCTCTAGCCAGGCAGGCCCCACATCCACAGCATCAGCCGAGGACCAACACCTGATCCTGTGGGGACCTTCTACACTCAAGCCCCAAGGGACATTATACACACTAACCCCGAGTCACTAAGTGAATTGAGGAATGGGCTTAGAGTAGCGTTTGGCACAAATGTTAACTGTATTCCCAAGGAGGGAAAATTAAAATCTATGTGGTATTTCCTCAACGTCTTTTCTACAAAAGTTGTTGAAGGAAGCTCTGGCTGCTGCAGTAGTCTGTGTGCTTAGCGCAGGAAGCTACTTTACC